>NC_134363.1:179072466-179429099 GCF_048569485.1 Anomaloglossus baeobatrachus | reverse complement strand
CCTCATCATAACTAAAAGCACGGAACTTGTGTTTCCCGATCGAGTAATATGTCATATCTAAACCCCCAATTAATATAATGTGTCCTCCAGGCTTCAGCAAAGATGAGAACTTCCTGAGATATCTCATGTAATCATCTTGGTCTTTGCTGATAGCATCAAGGAGCACAAAAGAGAGGACACAATCTGCTGGTGGTAAGACGATCGGATCCATAATATCTTCTTTCTCGAGGTCACATTTCAGAACATGTTGAAGGGCCGATCTCACTTTTCCTTCTTTGTCCTGTAACAGATCTCTGAAATAATGAGAAAATCATGAAAATGATTGCCCTACAGTCAATATTGAATCACATGACATTAGAGCTTAGTGGTTAGCGCTGGATCATCGGCTTCCAGTATCGGGGGAAACTATTGAATCCACCTATTGTGTTTTCACACAATGTTTGAATTAAAAAAATGTTTCATTATCTTCAAATACAGTAAGCCATAGGATTTCATTCTCATAACTGAGCCCATATATTGTGTGTTTTTGTTCTCTGATAAGATATTTCATACTGCTAAAATGTATTTACTAAAAAGATAAGTGCAGCAAATAGCGATGTCCTATACAGAACTGCTGCAATTAAAGAAAAAATATATGGTATAATGAATGGCAATCATTTTATTCTATGCCGAATCAGAAGAACATGTTGGGTATGTACATCAAAGCTGTGGTTTGGAAAATCCCAGTTTATACATCCAACCCGAATGTTTTATGCACTGACCCTTCCTGCGCCCTTCCAACAAGACCCATTATTCTACAGCTTCCAAGTATTTGAATTTTGATCTGATTGGATAAATGTAGACTTTACTACTGACACCTAAAATATCATTTGGATTAGGCTATGATTGTAACATTGGGAACACAGAAGATACACAATATTACACTAAGGCGGGCTTTGCACACTACGACATCGCAGGTGCGATGTTGGTGGGGTCAAATCGAAAGTGACGCACATCCGGCGTCGCAGTCGATATCGTAGTGTGCAAATCCTTTTTGATACGATTAACGAGCGCAAAAGTGTCATTATCGTATCATCGGTGTAGGGTCTGACATTTCCATAATGCCGGTGCAGCGACAGGTACGATGTAGTTCCTCGTTCCTGCGGCAGCACACATCGCTGTGTGTGAAGCCGCAGGAGCGAGGAACATCTCCTACCTGCGTCCCGGCTGCAATGCAAAGGAAGGAGATGGGCGGGATGTTTACATCCTGCTCATCTCCGCCCCTCTGCTGCTATTGGCCGCCTGCCGTGTGACGTCGCTGTTACGCCGCATGACCCGCCCCCTTAGGAAGGAAGCGGGTCACCGGCCAGAGTGACATCACAGGGCAGGTGAGTGCATGTGAAGCTGGTGTAGCGATAATGTTCGCTACGCCAGCAATCACAAGATATCGCTGCTGCGACGGGGACGGGGACTATCGCGCTCGACATCGCAGCATCGGCTTGCGATGCCGCAGCGTGCAAAGTACCCCTTAGTCATATATTTTCTTCTGTAAAAACAATGACTGTGGATTTCTTCTAATATTTGGCCAAATTCTTCACCTGTTTTCGCCTACGTCTACATGAAGTATAGTGGCGTGACGCCAATCAAACGCTCCAGTACGTTCGTCCACCCATCTCTTCATCTCCATGATGCATCTGTCTCTCATCTTCAGCACTACGATGTGCTTGAAAAATTCACAAGCTGCAAATAAGTGATGAACTATGGAACCAAGACTGAGGTCAATCAAGACATCTCCTTTGATATAACCTGTAAAAAAAAATCATCCATTGAAATATACTTACATAAAGGGAAAAAGTCACAAAACTAGTCACCAATATTTAAATACCCTACTTTCAATGTAAAAATAGGTGGATTAATACAAATATACTGATATATAGTGCCGTATCTCTGTTAACCAGTACAAGGTGCCTATAAGGAAGAACACCATGTAGAGATGTTGACAGAGAAAAATCTCCCATCATTGGCAATTCAGCTAAGGCTGCTGCCTACCATGCTAGAGGATGTGAGTTGAAGAATCAAACTTCAAGAAAAAGAGGAAAATTTATTTATATATAATGTTTAGAACACAGACACAGGCCTCTTCCTCAAGAAGGAACTGTCATGAAGATTGGAGAAACAATCTAAAGCACAATAGCATCTTAATTGGTGATAAAGAATAATAGGTTGTGAGAAGAAGGTTTTCACCTGATGAGGTTGTGTGAAACCCAACTATAGTAGTTTAAAATGTCAGCTTCTGCAAGCCCACAATGGAAATCCAATGAAGATTAGTAATGGAGAAGAGTGGGGTAACTGCGCTGCTGCTGATATCCAATGGAAGAATCCAAGAGACGAGAACATTTCAACATGGTTACTAGCTACATATTTCAAAGTCATTTGAGTTCTTCATCAAGAATCAGGACAACAACATGTGATTTTGTCCTGATGAAGAAGTTCGGATGACTTTGAACCACGTAGATAAAAATTGATTCCCTTTGATTCATCCATTGGTAATCATCAGCAGCGCAGTTATCTCATCTTCTCCATTAAGCCTGCTTTACACGTTGCAATTTCGCATACGATATCGTATGCGATTTGCAACGCCCCCATCGTATGTGTGGCACGTTCAATTTGTTGAACGTGCCACACAAAACGATTAACCCCGTCACACGTACTTACCCATCCATACGACCTTGATGTGGACGGCGAATGTCCACTTCCTGGGGTGGGAGGGACGTTCGGCGTCACATCGACGTCACGCGGCAGCTGGCCAATAGAAGCAGAGGGGCAGAGCTGAGCACGACGTAAACATCCCGCCCACCTCCTTCCTTCCGCATTGTGGGCCGGGAGCCGCAGGACGCTGGTAAGATCTGTTCATCGTTCCCGGGGTGTCACACACTGCGATGTGTGCTGCCCCGGGTATGATGAACAATCTGACGTGCAATTCTAGAGACAGGTACGATGTGTATGCGATGAACGTTTTACCGTTCAATCGCAATCGCACGTACCTCTCACACACTGAAATGTACCTTACGATGCCGGATGTGCGTCACTTACGACGTGACCCCGCCGACACATTGTAAGATACATTGCAGCGTGTAAAGCGGGCTTTACTGATCTTCAAGAAGGAACTGAGCAATCATAGCAACGTCTGTCCGCATGAAAAATCAGTAGCAAAATGAAAATGTCTAAATGTGAATTTACCTTACAGCAGATTTAAAATGAATTGTATCATTAACTAATATGTTTATGTATATTTTTAGCATCCTCCATATATTTTTCAGAATTCTAAAAATTATAGAGGAAATCAAACACATTACTAATTCTAGAGATCTTATACTATTCATCATATGAAATATACACAGTTTTGTTCTATTTTCTTTGCTTGATGTGAGTCGGGCACTGTGATTCCCCCTCTGATCTCCCAAAACGCTAAAAATCAAATTTACCAAATTTACATCTATTTAGAACCATCTAAAGAAAACAATTAGGATACATACCCTCTGTAAAGGTTTTTATAAGATTTTCAATGGGAAATATCACGGAATCCTCTTCAGAGATCATATCAGGGCTATCTGACATGTAATTTTCCAAATGTTGCCTGGAATCAAAGCCATCCACATGGTAGCACTTATAGGTGCTGGGATCCATCGTCTAGTCTTGTATCACAGGCAGTGACTGATTCTAATCCGGTGCTTGAGGTTTTTATATAATCATCAGGAATCAATTTACAAAATATATTAGTAAAGATCATATTTACTTGTATCACAAGTTCTTATCTTCATTTGTGGAGTCATGCGATCCTGTATTTGCACAGTGAGTAAAATATAGCAAAAGCAAGAAAAAAAATTCTAACGTATCAAGGACCAGACTTTAGGGAGTACATACAATTTTTTAGTTTGCTTTTTGACAATGATATCTAATATTACTTTGCGCATGAATGCACATTTCCTGTGAGTAAGCCTGGCGAAACATGGGACAAGGTACCTCCACACAAAAGGATCTGTATGGAAATTCTGAGTAAAATTTTGTATTTCTGATTGCTCTCAATTGTTTTGCTGACTACTTTCAGTGCCAGTTGACTTGGGTATACTGTTTAGTATCTGATAGAGGGGGCTCACTGCTTACTCACAGTGCCTACAGTAAAATATGGTGGTGACAGAGCATGAATCAAGCCACATACATGGTTATCCTGGAAAAACAGTTGCTTTATTCTGCTCAGGCAATGTTCCCCAACTATGAGGACTGTTTTTACAGCGGGACAATGCACCATGCTACACAGCTAGGTTAATCAAAGTGCGAAGGACCACCACATCAAAACCCTGTCATGGCCAGCCCAATCTCCAGACCTGAACTCTATTGAAAACCTCTGGAATATAATTAAGAGGAAGATGGATGATCACAAGCCATCAAACACAGAAGAACTGCTTTCATTTTTGCACCAGGAGTGGCATAAGGTCACCCAAAAGCAGTGTGAAGACTAATGGAAAGTATGCATATACGTGTGAAAGCTGTGATTAAAAATCATGGTTATTCCACAAATGATTGCTTTCTGAATCTTCCTGAGGTAAAACATTATTAGTGTTGTTGTTTAGAAATAATTATGAACTTGTTTTCTTTGCATTATTTGTGCATTGTTCTGTTATTTTGACCATTTCTCATTTTCAGAAAATAAATACAAAGTTTATTGCTTGGAAATTCGAAGATGTTGTCAATAGTTTGTAGAATAAAAGAACAATTTGCATTTTACTCAAAAAAATAAAAATAAAAATCTGAAAAACTGAAAATTTGGAATGGTCTCTTAATTTTTGCCAGAACTATATGTATACGCACACATAGCACATGCACATACTGTATGTATATACACACACACATATATAGCACACACACACATATATATATATATATATATATATATATATATATATATATATATATATATATATATATAAAAATATACTAACTGTACTACCTGGCTTTGCCCGGGTTAATAACTGCTGTTAACAAAATAGAATGTATTATCAAAAATGTATTCTGCACACAAAAAACACAAAACAAATAGATGTAAATGTAATTATAAGGTCTGTCTCCCCCTCTGTAGATATCTCTCTGTCTCTCTCTCTATTAGAGATGAGCGAACCGGTCCCGGTTCGGCTCGAGGCCGGTTCGCCGAACGGGGGTCCCGTTCGAGTTCGGTTCGTCGAACGTTCGACGAACCGAACTCGAACGTATAGGCTATAATGGGAGGCAATCACAAACACATAAAAATGCATTATAAATGTACACAAACAGTTAATAAACATTGCCATAACACTTACCGGTCCTCGCGATCCCTTCTGCACTCTGTCTCCTGCCGCTATTCCATCCGATGATCGCTGAATCCTCCCGGTGACCTGCACTGCCAGCAGAGATGCAGGACCTATCGTGACGTCAAAATAGCCATGTGACCAGTCACGTGGCTATTATCTCATTGGCTACAGACTGGTCACATGACTATGACACGTCATGTAGGACCTGCGAGTGCATCTCTCCGGTACACGGTGCACATATGTGTATCGCCGTGTACCGGCGACATGCTCTAGCACACGGTCGACTCCCCGTTCCGTTAGGGACCGGCTGACACAGCCGGTCATTAACGGAGATCACCGTTGCCATAGCAACGCAGTTAGCGGTGACGTCACCGCTAACCGCGGCTCCGAGAGCACCGTTGCTATGGTAACGCGTCTGTCAGCGTTACTACTGTTACCGCTAGCAGCCAGCACTGATCACTCACGGAATGAAGGCTGCACGCTGCTTCCCGATTGTAGTGATGATTGTAGTGAGGATGAGGTTCCCCAGCCCCAAGTGATGAGCTGGTGAATCTCATCCTCACTACAATCGTCACTACTACTACACTAGAAAGAAAGAAGACAGAAGAGCAGGATCGTGGAGGGCTGACAGGGGGTAATAAAGATGGAGTCTCTAATGTGTCTGTGTATTTATTTCTATTAAAGTATTTTTTCTCTGTGTGGTGTCTTTTTTTTAACCCTTTATTGGAGATTCTTAATGGCTGGGTCAAACGTGCCTGACATTAAGAATCTCTGGCTTAATACTGGCTGGTAAAACAAAGCCAGTATTAACTCATGATTACCCAACAAGCCACCCGGCTCCAGGGCTGTTGGAAGAGTTGGATACAGAGCCAGATGATGGCGCTTCTATGAGAGCGCCATTTTCTGGGACGGCTGCGGACTGAAATCCGCAGTAGAGGCGCCCACAAACCTCGGGCTAACCTGTGCTGCGGATTCCAATCCCCAGCTGCCTAGTTGTACCCGGCTGGACACAAAAATGGGGCGAAGCCCACGTCATTTGTTTTTTAATTATTTCATGAAATAAGTGAAATAATTAAAAAAAAACGGGCTTCCCTATATTTTTGGTTCCCAGCCGGGTACAAATAGGCAACTGGGGGTTGGAGGCAGCCCGTGGCTGCCAGCTGTACCTGGCTAGCATACAAAAATATGGCGAAGCCCACGTCATTTTTTTGGTGGGCAAAAAAATTCTGCATACAGTCCTGGATGGAGTATGCTGAGCCTTGTAGTTCTGCAGCTGCTGTCTGCTCTTCTCCATACAGACAGACAGCAGCTGCAGAACTACAAGGCTCAGCATACTCCATCCAGGACTGTTACATCTCGTGGCTCTCCTGAGGCAAGGACTGAGGCAGTCTCCCATTCCTTGCCTGCCACGAGCACTCCTACTCAGCAGCGCCGAAGGTCTGCGAGACTGCGCAGTGTGCAGGAGATACCTTCTCAGAGAGGCAGCAGAAGGGTGACACCTAGTGGTTCTCCTGTTACAAGGAGTGAAGCGGTCTCCCATTCCTGGCCTGCCGCAGACTCTCCTGCTCAGCGGCCCCGAAGGTCTGCGAGGCTGCGCAATGTGCAGAGGTTTACTGCTCAGGGAAGCAGTGAGATTCCCGTTATCTCTGCACATTGTGAGACCGAGGATCCCGCCTCTATTTCCCAGAGGCAGGAGGGTGAGCATGTGCAATGCGTGGTGGGTCCTGATTCGCTCACTGACGTCACACGGCTTGATGACAAGGCTGGTGACGTGGTGAATCCTGACTGGCCAGGCTGGGACGTCGTGGACCCTGATTGGGTCAAGTCCGTCATCTCCGCCTCGCGCCCGCCCTTGGGTGGAGCTGCACCTCCTTAAAAGCTCCCCCTGCCATCATGGCGGCGCGCGACCGTCCTTCTATGTTTGGATGTCTGGCAGCGTGCTGCCACGCCACTGCTCAGGCATTACTGTCTCTTGTGGGCTTGGCCCTTGCTGCTCCGGCAGTACCTCGTTTGCAGGCCATGTTCCTGCCTTGCTGCTCCGGCAGTACCCCCGTCAACAGGCCGTGTTCCTGTCCCAGGTGAGCTCCTCAAGTCTCCATTGGACTCACCTGGTTATTGAAAGCACACGTGCGTGGGCACCTCTGTGCTACCCTCGTGCCATATTCTCGTGACTTCCACTGGCACACGTGCGTGGGCACCTCTGTGCTTCCCCGTGCAACAGGTACACCGAGCCGTGAGATCTGTGCCATACAACCCTCACGGGTTAGGGCAGATCGGTGTACATAGATCGTCTGTGACATTCCAGACGATCGCTAGCAGCAACCCGCTCACTCTTCACCCACCATAGCGGCGGTCCCTTACACCGCACAGTGGACCTTGACCGGCGGAAGCAGTCCATTTCCCATCTTGGCACGCTTCCCCGGGTCCCCCTCGTAACATTACGGTCGCGCCAAAGGTCTGGCTATGGCTGAAGAGCAGCAGCAGTTGCTGCGTTATGTGCAGCAGTTGGAGTCACGATTGGCAGCAGTGGAGCAGTCTTCCTCCGATAAGACTACTCTGATGACAGTCGCCACCCAGGCGGCTATCCAGGCTGTGCTATTGGGCGGAAGGTCTCCTCGCCTTGCGCTTCCAGAGCGCTTTAGCGGCAACAGCTCTGAGTGCCGTGGTTTTATAAACCAGGTTACCACCTACTTAGAGCTGTCCACGACTCTTTACGCTACCGAGAAGGCGAAGGTAGCCTTCGTCCAGTCCCTGCTCACAGGGAGAGCGCTGAAGTGGTCCACGCCGTTGTGGGAGCGCGGAGATCGTGTGGTGAATAACTTAGCAGCTTATCTTGGGGCCATGAGAATGGTGTTCCTCGGGCCTCAAGTCACCCACGATTCCGCGCTGCGCCTCCTACGACTTCGGCAAGGGTCTGCTTCAGTCGGGGACTTTGCTGTACACTTTAGGACACTGGCCGCAGAGCTGGACTGGCCGGATAAGGTCCTTGTCCCTGTGTTTTGGGAGGGCCTGGCAGGGTTTGTCAAAGACGCACTGGCCACACGTGAGGTGCCTGCCACTTTAGAGTCCTTGATTCAGGTTGCCTCTCGCATAGACATCCGCCAGGCGGAGCGAAGGCTCGAGGTCTCTTCAGCACCCACGTCTTCTCGGCCTAAAAAGCGTCTGACTCCCGTCTTCCATCAGACAGGTCCCCCAGCCAGTCCTGTAGGCGACTCCGTGGAGTCAATGGAGGTGTCCAAGGTGGTCTCCTCTGCCCCAGGTTCTCGGTCTTGTGTCATCTGCTTTTCCTGTGGGCAGAGGGGACACATAGCTACCCGATGTCCCAAACCGTCGGGAAAAGACAGCGTCTAGTTTCTATCAGAGGGGGGACTCTAGACGCTACTTCTCCCTCTAGGTTGACTATCAGCGCCCAGTTGCAGTTCGGCACTACTCTCTTCTCTGCCCTGGCTTGCTTGGACTCAGGCGCTGAAGGCAATTTCATCTCGACCTCCCTGGCAACCCGATACTCAGTTCCCCTGGTTCTGTTGCCCAAGCCACTCAGGGTCCGGGTAGTCGACGGGTCCATACTACTCGATCCTATCACCCAGATCACCATCCCTCTCAGGATGGATGTACCACCGGGACACCATGAGCAGGTGTCCTTCCTGGTGCTTCCAGGGGGGACGGATGAGATCCTACTGGGCCTTCCCTGGTTGAGACAGCATGCTCCTATACTCAACTGGGCAACAGGGGAGATCTCATCCTGGGCAGGATCCTGTAGAGAGCACCTCGTGACTACCGAACCACCCGCTACCATTAGGTCGGTTGGGTCCTCAGGGAATACTGAGGGGCCGGGTTTACCGACACCTTATGAGGCCTACAGGGATGTCTTTTCCAAAAGGGCCGCAGATACTCTTTCTCCCCACCGGCCATATGATTGCCGAATAGACCTGAAGCCAGGCTCCGAGCCCCCCAGGGGCAGAGTGTATCCACTCTCTGCTCCAGAGACGGAGGCTATGTCCAAATATATTCAGGACAGCCTGGCGAAGGGGTTCATTCGCAAGTCTATTTCACCGGCTGGTGCAGGGTTCTTTTTTGTGCAGAAGAAGGAAGGGGATCTGCGCCCCTGTATCGATTACAGGGGATTAAATGCAATCACAATCAAGAACAAATACCCTTTGCCCCTCATTACTGAGCTATTTGATCGATTCCGCGTGGCAAAGGTCTTCACAAAGCTGGATCTACGCGGGGCGTATAATCTAGTGCGAGTCCGAAAGGGCGATGAGTGGAAGACCGCCTTTAACACCAGGGACGGTCACTACGAGTATCTAGTAATGCCCTTCGGACTCTGCAATGCCCCCGCCGTATTTCAAGACTTTGTGAATGATGTTTTCCGGGATTTGTATCTTTCCGTGGTTGCATACCTGGATGACATTCTTATCTTCTCCCCCGATCTTACCACCCATCGGAGGGATGTCATCCGAGTACTTAAGAGGCTCTGCACCCATTCGTTATATGCTAAGCTGGAAAAGTGCGTTTTTGAACAGGAATCCTTGCCGTTCCTGGGGTACATAGTGTCCAGTCAGGGGTTAGCAATGGATCCGGGGAAGTTGGAGACAGTGATGAACTGGCCTGAGCCCCGCTCGCTGAAGGCGATCCAGCGATTCTTGGGGTTTATCAATTATTATCGCCAGTTCATTCCCAACTTCTCGACGGTGGCAGCACCCATCATTGCCCTTACCCGCAAGGGCGCTAATCCCAAAGCATGGACACGGGAAACGGTAGAGGCATTTCACACTCTCAAAACTCACTTCTCCAGAGCTCCCATCCTTCATCGTCCAGACATCTCCAAACCCTTCCTACTGGAGGTAGACGCCTCTTCGGTCGGTGCAGGTGCAGTCCTGTACCAGAAAAACGAACGAGGAAGGAAACATCCGTGTTTCTTTTTCTCCAAGACCTTTTCTCCGGCCGAGAGGAACTACTCTATAGGGGATAGGGAGTTACTGGCGATGAAACTAGCATTCCAGGAATGGCGGCATCTCCTGGAGGGTGCGAAGCATCCATTTGAGGTTTTTTCTGACCACAAAAACCTCACATACCTCCAGACAGCACAACGCCTGAACCCAAGGCAGGCCCGTTGGTCTTTATTCTTCTCCCGGTTCCGCTTTATTATCCGCCACCTGGCCGGTGAGAAGAACGTACGGGCCGATGCCTTGTCACGTTGTATGGTTGTGTTGGAGGAGGACGAGGAGGAGCCTCGTCTTATACTACCCCCGGACAGCTTGAGGATGGTCACTCCCACTTCTTTGGACCAGGTGCCACCTGGCAAAACCCTCGTTCCCCCTGAACTACGGAACGAGGTGCTATCGTGGGCCCATGCCTCCAAGGTCGGGGGTCACTTCAGGGTCAAAAGGACCAGAGACCTGGTGACCAGGCATTATTGGTGGCCGAGACTACCCCAGGACATACAGGAATATGTGGGAGCCTGTATGTCGTGTGCTCGGAATAAGCCGTCCCGGCAGAGACCGGCAGGTCTTCTTCACCCACTGCCAGTGCCGGATCGTCCCTGGGAAGTGGTGGGAATGGACTTCCTGGGAGATCTGCCTAAGTCAGCAGGTCACAAGGTCGTATGGGTCATCACGGACCACTTCTCTAAAATGGTCCACTTGGTGCCTCTCCCACGACTCCCGACGTCACGTGCTCTCGCCACCTTGTTCATTCGGCATGTATTTAGGTTGCATGGCATGCCTGACAAGGTGGTGAGCGACCGGGGTCCCCAGTTCGCGTCTCGCTTCTGGAGAGAGCTCTGTAAACTCCTGCAGATAGAGCTGAACATCTCCTCCGCATACCATCCCGAGACCAATGGACTAGTGGAGAGGACTAATCAGACCTTGGTAACTTACCTCCGCCATTTTATATCCGCGCACCACGACAACTGGGCTAACCTCCTTCCTTGGGCCGAATTTGCCATTAACAATTCGGTCCATGAATCCTCTGGCCAGACTCCGTTCCTACTCAATAACGGACAACATCCCAGAATCCCGGTTCCGATGCCCATTACGTCACCCGATACTAGAGTGGAGGATTGGGCGACCAAGGCCCGGGAGATCTGGGATGACACCCAAGAGGCTCTTAAAAGGGCTAAAGACCGGATGGTGACAACGGCTGATGTTCGCCGCCGCCCTGCACCATCCTTCGCCCCTGGTGACCTAGTATGGCTGTCCTCTAAGAATGTTAACCTACGGGTACAGGCAGCCAAATTCGCCCCTAGGTATCTGGGTCCGTTTAAAGTACTACAGCAGGTAAACCCAGTGGCATATCGACTCCAGCTCCCTCCACGCTGGGCTATAGCCAACACCTTTCACGTGTCCCTAATGAAACCCATACGACTTAATAAATTCTCGGGGTCCCTGCTGGCTCAAACCGACTCCCCGTCCGACGACCCTGAGGTGGCAAAACTTGTGGAGACAAAAGTCATACAGGGCAAGAGGTACTACCTCGTGGAGTGGGCCGGCCGTGGTCCAGAGCATAGATCCTGGGAGTTGGAGGATCATATCCGCGCCCCGGGTTTGATAGCGGCCTTCAAGCACGGACAGGGGGGGGGGCCTAGACGGGGGGGTAATGTTACATCTTGTGGCTCTCCTGAGGCAAGGACTGAGTCAGTCTCCCATTCCTTGCCTGCCACGAGCACTCCTACTCAGCAGCGCCGAAGGTCTGCGAGACTGCGCAGTGTGCAGGAGATACCTTCTCAGAGAGGCAGCAGAAGGGTGACACCTAGTGGTTCTCCTGTTACAAGGAGTGAAGCGGTCTCCCATTCCTGGCCTGCCGCAGACTCTCCTGCTCAGCGGCCCCGAAGGTCTGCGAGGTTGCGCAATGTGCAGAGGTTTACTGCTCAGGGAAGCAGTGAGATTCCCGTTATCTCTGCACATTGTGAGACCGAGGATCCCGCCTCTATTTCCCAGAGGCAGGAGGGTGAGCATGTGCAATGCGTGGTGGGTCCTGATTCGCTCACTGACGTCACACGGCTTGATGACAAGGCTGGTGACGTGGTGAATCCTGACTGGCCAGGCTGGGACGTCGTGGACCCTGATTGGGTCAAGTCCGTCATCTCCGCCTCGCGCCCGCCCTCGGGTGGAGCTGCACCTCCTTAAAAGCTCCCCCTGCCATCATGGCGGCGCGCGACCGTCCTTCTATGTTTGGATGTCTGGCAGCGTGCTGCCACGCCACTGCTCAGTCATTACTGTCTCTTGTGGGCTTGGCCCTTGCTGCTCCGGCAGTACCTCGTTTGCAGGCCGTGTTCCTGCCTTGCTGCTCCGGCAGTACCCCCGTCAACAGGCCGTGTTCCTGTCCCAGGTGAGCTCCTCAAGTCTCCATTAGACTCACCTGGTTATTGAAAGCACACGTGCGTGGGCACCTCTGTGCTACCCTCGTGCCATATTCTCGTGACTTCCACTGGCACACGTGCGTGGGCACCTCTGTGCTTCCCCGTGCAACTTGTACACCGAGCCGTGAGATCTGTGCCATACAACCCTCACGGGTTAGGGCAGATCGGTGTACATAGATCGTCTGTGACATTCCAGACGATCGCTAGCAGCAACCCGCTCACTCTTCACCCACCATAGCGGCGGTCCCTTACACCGCACAGTGGACCTTGACCGGCGGAAGCAGTCCATTTCCCATCTTGGCACGCTTCCCCGGGTCCCCCTCGTAACACAGGACTGTATGCAGAAGTTTTTTGCCCCCTGAAAAAATGATGTGGGCTTCGCCATATTTTTGTATGCTAGCCAGGTACAGCAGGCAGGTACGGCTGCCCCCAACCCCCAGTTGCCTATTTGTACCCGGCTGGGAACCAAAAATAAAGGGAAGCCCTTTTTTTATTATTTCATGAATTTCATGAAATAATTAGAAAACAAATGACGTAGGCTTCGCCCCATTTTTGTGTCCAGCCAGGTACAACTAGGCAGCTGGGGATTGGAATCCGCATCACAGGTTGGCCTGAGCTTTCTGGGCCCCACTGCTGTGAATTGCAGTCTGCAGCCGCCTCAGAAAATGGCATTTTCATAGAAGCGCCATCTTCTGGCGCTGTATCCAACTCTTCCAGCACCTGCCTGCTATACCTGGCTAGCATACAAAAATATGGCGAAGCTCACGTCCTTTTTTTGTAGTTTTTTTGGCAAAAAAAATAAAAAATGCTTCCCTGGATTTTCCATTGCCAGTGAAGGTAAC
This sequence comes from Anomaloglossus baeobatrachus, assembly GCF_048569485.1. Classification (NCBI taxonomy): domain Eukaryota; kingdom Metazoa; phylum Chordata; class Amphibia; order Anura; family Aromobatidae; genus Anomaloglossus; species Anomaloglossus baeobatrachus. The sequence goes on along the minus strand of NC_134363.1, from coordinate 179,415,570 downwards.
ACCAAGCAGTGGGGGTTAGCAGCCAGTAGCTGCTTGGATTACCCTTAGCTAGCAATACAAAAAATACAGCGGGAGCCCATATATATTTTTTTTAATTATTTATTTAAATAACTAAAAATAAAATGGGCTTCCCTGTATTTTGATTGCTGGACATCACAGTGCTGTAAAAATAAATCTTTAAAAAAATGACGTAGCGTTCCGCGGTATTTTTGATTCTCAGCGCAGATAAAGCAGACAGCTATGGGTTGCCACCCCCATCTGCCTGCCGTTACCTTGGTTGGCAATCAAAATACAGGGAAGCCCATTAATTTTTTCTATTTAAAAAATAGTTAAAAAAAAAAAATGACGTTGGGTCCCCCCATTTTTGATAGCCAGCTAGGGTAAAGCAGACGGCTGTAGCCTGAAAACCACAGCTGGCAGCTTTACCGTGGTTGGGGATCCAATGTGGAGGTCCCCTCAGGCTCTTTTTTATAATTATTTTATAAATATTAATAATTACACAATAAAAGTAGGGTCCCCCCCAAATTGGATCACCAGCCAAGGTAAAGCGGACAGCTGTGGTCTGGTATTCTCAGGGTGGGAAGGTCCATAGTTATTGGGCCTTCATAGCCTAAAAATAGCAGGCCGCAGGCACCCCAGACGTGGCGCATCCACTAGATGCGCCAATCCTGGCGCTTCACCCCAGCTCATCCCGTGCCCTGGTGCGATGGCAAACGGGGTAATAAATCGGGTTGATACTAGCTGTAAAGTCACCTGAGATCAAGCCCAGCAGTTTGTGATGTCATGGCGTCTATTAGATACCCAACATCATAAACTGTCAGTACTAACAAAAACAAAAAATCGACAAAAGAAATTTATTTGAAAAAACAGTCCCCAAAACATTTCCTCTTTCACCAATTTATTGTAAGAAAAAAAATAAAGGGGTCCCACGACGACTCTGGACCGTCTAGAATATGGGGGGGAGACACTCAGGGAACGTATCCCCCATTTTTTAGGAGTGCGGACCCTTCATGTGAGGAGTGTGGGTGCAATGAATCTGCACTCACTCTCCCCGGGTCCACAGCAGCAGAGTCCATGTCGTAATGGTTGCTACCAAAGCTGCAATGCCATGCTCATGAGGTAAGGGCATGCCTAATCAGGAGAACTACTGTAGAGGAAGCTCTGCTCACTGGTATATAGGTGCTCAGAGGTAATAATAGATAAAATTAGTGAGTAACCTCGGCACTCTATATCTCCCAGACTAAGTCAGTAAGTCACAATGGATAGTAATGCAAAATCACTCTTTATTGGTCCGTATTAAGAAAATTTTTTTTTCATAAGCATATATGTTTTTGTCCAAAACAAGTTACAAATGACGTTTCGGCCTGAGCCTTCGTCAGATTGGACTTATCTGCATGTAATCATGAAAAATGACAATAATCAGTATCACACAAGAGTGAGAGAACAATAACATAAACTCGAACAATGTAGAGGTACAATTGGGATGCAGCAAAAAAATTGCAACACAGCAAGAAATGAAACACATGATACAAATGTCATAATACAGTACAAGGACAATATAGTAATGACAAATATGGGGTCAGAGTAGGCTTAGACAGCTCTGGTACGAAAGAGATGTCAATCATAAAGTAACATGTGCAGTAGGTGTAGAGCTACAGTATGCATGGCAGAGCTAATGGGTAGACCGACCATAGAAAAAGAACGGAGAAAAAGAACGGAGAAAAAGTGGAGAAAAAATGGAGAAAAAGTGGAGAAAAAGTGGAGAAAAAGTGGAAAAAAGTGGAGAAAAAAATGGAGAAAAAATGGAGAAAAAGTGGAGAATAAGTGGAGAAAAAGTGGAGAAAAAGTGGAGAAAAAGTGGAGAAAAAGTGGAGAAAAAGTGGAGAAAAAGTGGAGAAAAAGTGGAGAAAAAAATGGAGAAAAAATGGAGAAAAAGTGGAGAAAAAGTGGAGAATAAGTGGAGAATAAGTGGAGAAAAAGTGGAGAAAAAGTGGAGAAAAAGTGGAGAAAAAAATGGAGAAAAAATGGAGAAAAAGTGGAGAATAAGTGGAGAATAAGTGGAGAAAAAGTGGAGAAAAAGTGGAGAAAAAAATGGAGAAAAAGTGGAGAAAAAGTGGAGAAAAAAATGGAGAAAAAGTGGAGAAAAAGTGGAGAATAAGTGGAGAATAAGTGGAGAAAAAGTGGAGAAAAAGTGGAGAAAAAGTGGAGAAAAAATGGAGAAAAAGTAGAGAAAAAGTGGAGAATAAGTGGAGAAAAAGTGGAGAAAAAGTGGAGAAAAAGTGGAGAAAAAGTGGAGAAAAAATGGAGAAAAAGTGGAGAATAAGTGGAGAATAAGTGGAGAATAAGTGGAGAATAAGTGGAGAAAAAGTGGAGAAAAAGTGGAGAAAAAGTGGAGAAAAAGTGGAGAAAAAGTGGAGAAAAAGTGGAGAAAAAGTGGAGAAAAAGTGGAGAAAAAGTGGAGAAAACAATAGAGAAAAAGTGGAGAAAAAGTGGAGAAAAAGTGGAGAAAAAGTGGAGAAAAAAAATGGAGAAAAAGTGGAGAAAAAGTGGAGAAAAAGTGGAGAAAAGGTGGAGAAAAAGTGGAGAAAAAGTGGAGAAAAAGTGGAGAAAAAAATGGAGAAAAAGTGGAGAATAAGTGGAGAAAAAGTGGAGAAAAAGTGGAGAAAAAGTGGAGAAAAAAATGGAGAAAAAGTGGAGAATAAGTGGAGAAAAAGTGGAGAAAAAAATGGAGAAAAAGTGGAGAAAAAGTGGAGAAAAAGTGGAGAAAAAGTGGAGAAAAAGTGGAGAAAAAGTGGAGAAAAAGTGGAGAATAAATGGAGAAAAAGTGGAGAATAAGTTGAGAATAAGTGGAGAAAAAATGGAGAAAAAAATGGAGAAAAAGTGGAGAAAAAGTGAAGAAAAAGTGGAGAAAAAGTGGACAAAAAATGGAGAAAAAGTGGAGAAAAAGTGGAGAAAAAAATGGAGAAAAAGTGGAGAAAAAGTGGAGAAAAGGTGGAGAAAAAGTGGAGAAAAAGTGGAGAATAAATTGAGAAAAAGTGGAGAAAAAGTGGAGAAAAAGTGGAGAAAAAAATGGAGAAAAAGTGGAGAAAAAGTGGAGAAAAAGTGGAGAAAAAAATGGAGAAAAAGTGGACAAAAAGTGGAGAAAAAATGGAGAAAAAGTGGAGAAAAAGTGGAGAAAAAGTGGAGAAAAAATGGAGAATAAGTGGAGAAAAAGTGGAGAAAAAGTGGAGAAAAAAAATGGAGAAACAATGGAGAAAAAGTGGAGAATAAATGGAGAAAAAGTGGAGAAAAAGTGGAGAAAAAAATGGAGAAAAAGAGGAGAAAAAATGGAGAATAAGTGGAGAAAAAGTGGAGAAAAGGTGGAGAAAAAGTGGAGAAAAAGTGGAGAATAAGTGGAGAGCATGGCAGAGCTAATGGGTAGACCGACCATAGAAAAAGAACGGAGAAAAAGTGGAGAAAAAGTGGAGAAAAAATGGAAAAAAAGTGGAGAAAAAGTGGAGAAAAAGTGGAGAAAAAAATGAAGAAAAAGTGGAGAAAAAGTGGAGAAAAAGTGGAGAAAAAGTGGAGAAAAAAATGGAGAAAAAGTGGCAGAGCTAATGGGTAGACCGACCATAGAAAAAGAACGGAGAAAAAGAACGGAGAAAAAGTGGAGAAAAAGTGGAGAAAAAGTGGAGAAAAAGTGGAGAAAAAGTGGAGAAAAAGTGGAGAAAAAAATGGAGAAAAAGTGGAGAAAAAGTAAAGAAAAAGTGGAGAAAAAGTGGAGAAAAAGTGGAGAAAAAAATGGAGAAAAAGTGGAGAAAAAGTGGAGAAAAAAATGGAGAAAAAAAGGAGAAAAAGTGGAGAATAAGTGGAGAATAAGTGGAGAAAAAGTGGAGAAAAAAATGGAGAAAAAGTGGAGAAAAAATGGAGAAAAAGTGGAGAAAAGGTGGAGAAAAAATGGAGAAAAAGTGGAGAAAAAAATGGAGAAAAAAAGGAGAAAAAGTGGAGAATAAGTGGAGAAAAAGTGGAGAAAAAAATGGAGAAAAAGTGGAGAAAAAGTGGAGAAAAAGTGGAGAAAAAGTGGAGAATAAATGGAGAATAAGTGGAGAAAAAGTGGAGAAAAAGTGGAGAAAAAGTGGAGAAAAAGTGGAGAAAAAGTGGAGAAAAAGTGGAGAAAAAGTGGAGAAAAAGTGGAGAAAAAAATGGAGAAAAAGTGGAGAAAAAGTGGAGAAAAAGTGGAGAAAAAGTGGAGAAAAATATGGAGAAAAAGTGGAGAAAAAGTGGAGAAAAAGTGGAGAAAAAGTGGAGAAAAAAATGGAGAAAAGGTGGAGAAAAAGTGGAGAAAAAGTGGAGAAAAAGTGGAGAAAAAAATGGAGAAAAGGTGGAGAAAAAGTGGAGAAAAAGTGGAGAAAAAAATGGAGAAAAAGTGGAGAAAAAATGGAGAAAAAGTGGAGAAAAGGTGGAGAAAAAATGGAGAAAAAGTGGAGAATAAATTGAGAAAAAGTGGAGAAAAAGTGGAGAAAAAGTGGAGAAAAAGTGGAGAAAAAAATGGAGAAAAAGTGGAGAAAAAGTGGAGAAAAAGTGGAGAAAAAAATGGAGAAAAAGTGGCCGAGCTAATGGGTAGACCGACCATAGAAAAAGAACGGAGAAAAAGTGGAGAAAAAGTGGAGAAAAAATGGAGAAAAAAAATGGAGAAAAAGTGGAGAAAAAGTGGAGAAAAAGTGGAGAATAAATGGAGAAAAAGTGGAGAAAAAGTGGAGAAAAAAATGGAGAAAAAGTGGAGAAATAGTGGAGAAAAAGTGGAGAAAAAAATGGAGAAACAATGGAGAAAAAGTGGAGAATAAATGGAGAAAAAGTGGAGAAAAAGTGGAGAAAAAAATGGAGAATAAGTGGAGAAAAAATGGAGAATAAGTGGAGAAAAAGTGGAGAAAAGGTGGAGAAAAAGTGGAGAAAAAGTGGAGAATAAGTGGAGAGCATGGCAGAGCTAATGGGTAGACCGACCATAGAAAAAGAACGGAGAAAAAGTGGAGAAAAAGTGGAGAAAAAATGGAAAAAAAAGTAGAGAAAAAGTGGAGAAAAAGTGGAGAAAAAGTGGAGAAAAAGTGGAGAAAAAAATGGAGAAAAAGTGGCAGAGCTAATGGGTAGACCGACCATAGAAAAAGAACGGAGAAAAAGTGGAGAAAAAATGGAGAAAAAGTGGAGAAAAAGTGGAGAAAAAATGGAGAAAAAGTGGAGAATAAGTGGAGAATAAGTGGAGAAAAAGTGGAGAAAAAGTGGAGAAAAAGTGGAGAAAAAAAATGGAGAAAAAAATGGAGAAAAAGTGGAGAATAAGTGGAGAATAAGTGGAGAATAAGTGGAGAAAAAGTGGAGAAAAAGTGGAGAAAAAGTGGAGAAAAAAAATGGAGAAAAAAATGGAGAAAAAGTGGAGAATAAGTGGAGAATAAGTGGAGAATAAGTGGAGAAAAAGTGGAGAAAAAGTGGAGAAAAAGTGGAGAAAAAAATGGAGAAAAAGTGGCAGAGCTAATGGGTAGACCGACCATAGAAAAAGAACGGAGAAAAAGTGGAGAAAAAATGGAGAAAAAGTGGAGAAAAAGTGGAGAAAAAGTGGAGAAAAAGTGGAGAAAAAGTGGAGAATAAGTGGAGAATAAGTGGAGAAAAAGTGGAGAAAAAGTGGAGAAAAAGTGGAGAAAAAAAATGGAGAAAAAAATGGAGAAAAAGTGGAGAATAAGTGGAGAATAAGTGGAGAAAAAGTGGAGAAAAAGTGGAGAAAAAGTGGAGAAAAAAAATGGAGAAAAAAATGGAGAAAAAGTGGAGAATAAGTGGAGAATAAGTGGAGAATAAGTGGAGAAAAAGTGGAGAAAAAGTGGAGAAAAAGTGGAGGAAAAAGTGGAGAAAAAATGGAGAATAAGTGGAGAAAAAGTGGAGAAAAGGTTGAGAAAAAGTGGAGAAAAAGTGGAGAATAAGTGGAGAGCATGGCAGAGCTAATGGGTAGACCGACCATAGAAAAAGAACGGAGAAAAAGTGGAGAAAAAGTGGAGAAAAAATGGAAAAAAAGTGGAGAAAAAGTGGAGAAAAAGTGGAGAAAAAGTGGAGAAAAAAATGGAGAAAAAGTGGAGAAAAAGTGGAGAAAAAGTGGAGAAAAAGTGGAGAAAAAAATGGAGAAAAAGTGGCAGAGCTAATGGGTAGACCGACCATAGAAAAAGAACGGAGAAAAAGTGGAGAAAAAGTGGAGAAAAAGTGGAGAAAAAGTTGAGAAAAAGTGGAGAAAAAGTGGAGAAAAAGTGGAGAAAAAAATGGAGAAAAAGTGGAGAAAAAGTGGAGAAAAAGTGGAGAAAAAGTGGAGAAAAAAATGGAGAAAAAGTGGAGAATAAGTGGAGAAAAAGTGGAGAAAAAGTGGAGAAAAAAAATGGAGAAAAAAATGGAGAAAAAGTGGAGAAAAAGTGGAGAAAAAGTGGAGAAAAAGTGGAGAAAAAGTGGAGAAAAAAATGGAGAAAAAGTGGAGAAAAAAAATGGAGAAAAAGTGGAGAAAAAGTGGAGAAAAAGCGGAGAAAAAAATCGAGAAAAAGTGGAGAAAAAGTGGTGAAAAAAATGGAGAAAAAGTGGAGAAAAAATGGAGAAAAAGTGGAGAAAAGGTGGAGAAAAAGTGGAGAAAAAAATGGAGAAAAAGTGGAGAAAAAGTGGAGAATAAGTGGAGAAAAAGTGGAGAAAAAGTGGAGAAAAAAATGGAGAAACAGTAGAGAAAAAGTGGAGAATAAATGGAGAAAAAGTGGAGAAAAAGTGGAGAAAAAGTGGAGAAAAAGTGGAGAAAAAAATGGAGAAAAAGTGGAGAAAAAGTGGAGAATAAGTGGAGAAAAAGTGGAGAAAAAAATGGAGAAAAAGTGGAGAAAAAGTGGAGAAAAAGTGGAGAAAAAGTGGAGAAAAGGTGGAGAAAAAGTGGAGAAAAAATGGAGAAAAAGTGGAGAAAAAGTGGAGAAAAAGTGGAGAAAAAGTGGAGAAAAAGTGGAGAAAAAAATGGAGAAAAAGTGGAGAAAAAGTGGAGAAAAAGTGGAGAAAAAGTGGAGAAAAAGTGGAGAAAAAAATGGAGAAAAAGTGGAGAAAAAGTGGAGAAAAAGTGGAGAATAAGTGGAGAAAAAAATGTAGAAAAAGTGGAGAAAAAGTGGAGAAAAAGTGGAGAAAAAAATGTAGAAAAAGTGGAGAAAAAATGGAGAAAAAGTGGAGAAAAAGTGGAGGAAAAAGTGGAGAAAAAAGTGGAGAAAAAGTGGAGAAAAAAGTGGAGAAAAAGTGGAGAAAAAGTGGAGAAAAAGTGGAGAAAAAGTGGAGAAAAAAATGTAGAAAAAGTGGAGAAAAAATGGAGAAAAAGTGGAGAAAAAATGGAGAAAAAGTGGAGCACCCTTTGGTGCCTTTCATGTGGCACTAAGGGGTGCTTAGCTTTGTATTTTGCCAAAAAAATGAAAAAAAAAAAATGACGTAGGGTTCCCCCTAGTTTTGTAGCCAGCTAGGGTAAAGCAGACGGCTGCAGCCTGCAGACCACAGCTGGCAACCTCACCTTGGCTGGTAATCCAAAACTGAGGGCACCCCACGCTGTTATTTTAAATTAAATAAATAATTTTTAAAAAAAACACGTAGGGGTCCCCCAAAATTGGATTACCAGCCAAGGTAAAGCAGACAGCTGGGGCCTGATATTCTCAGACTAGGGAGGTCCATGGTTATTGGACTCTCCCCAGCCTAAAAATAGCAGGCCGCAGCCGCCCCAGAAGTGGCGCATCCATTAGATGCGCCAATCCTGGTGCTTCGCCCCAGCTCATCCCACGCCCTGGTGCGGTGGCAAACGGGGTAATATATGGGGTTAATACCAGATGTGTAATGTCACCTGGCATCAAGCCCTGGGGTTGGTGAGGTCAGGCGTCTATCAGATACCCGACATCACCAACCCAGTCAGTAATAAAAAAAAAATAGACGACAGCCACATTTTTATTTGAAAAAACACTCCCCAAAACATTCCCTCTTTAACCAATTTATTAGAATGAAAAACAAATCCAGGTCTGGTGTAATCCAAGGGGTTGCCATGACGATCCACACTGTCCCAGTCAATGAAGAGCAGGATGTTCCCCATTGACTGGGAGAGCAATGCAGTGACCTGAGCTAACATCAATGGGTCAGCCCAGGTCACTGCAGGGGTAGACAAGTGCTGCTGTCAGCGAGGTACATTACCTGTGCTGATCTCCTGCACTGCTGACAGCCCCTGTCACTGAGTTCAATGACCGGCGCCTTCACAGCCAAATATCGCGAGAGGCCCGTGACGTCACCGCTAGTCAGTCTCGGGTCGGAAGCGAGAGGTGATGTGACAAGCGGCGGCCATGGAGGACAGTGACAGCGCTGAGGTCGGGATGGCGGGACTTCATCACCGCAGGTAAGCCGAGCGGGACCATGTGTGTGTGTGTGTGTGTGTGTGTGTGTGTTGATGTATGTGTACATGCCGCGTGCAGGAGGGGGCGGAGTGAGCTGAGCGGGGAAGTGTGGGCTTCCTGCACGTAACTAAGATAAACATCGGGTTACTAACCAAAGCGCTTTGCTTGGATACCCGATGTTTATCTTGGTTACCAGCTTGTGGCAGGCTGCCAGCGATGGCTCCTGCACACTGTAGCTGTAAAAAGCCCTGCTTTTTGCTGCTAGAACCGTTCTCGAACGTATCTAGAACTATCGAGCTTTTGCAAAAAGCTCGAGTTCTAGTTCAATCTCGAACAGCCCCCAAAATCACTCGAGCTTAGAACTGGAGAACCTCGAACCACGAACCGCGCTCAACTCTACTCTCTATCTCTTTTTCTGTCTGTCTCTTTCCCTGGCTGTCTCTGACTGTCTCTGTCTCTTTCTCCATCTGTCTCAATCTCTTTCCCTGTCTGTCTATCTATCTCTTTACCTGTCTCTCTATCTCTGTCACTTTCCCTGTCTGTCTCTTTCCCTGTCTGTCTCTTTCCCTCTCTTTCCCTTTCTTTCCCTGTCTGTCTCTTTCCCTCTCTTTCCCTGTCTGTCTCTTTCCCTCTTTCCCTCTGTCTCTTTCCCTGTGTCTGTCTCTTTGTCTGTCTCTTTACCTGTCTTTGTCTGTCTCTTACCCTTTCTGTCTCTTTCCCTCTCTTTCCATGTCTGTCTGTTTCTCTGTGCCTGTCTCTGTCTCTTTGTCTGTGTCTGTCTCTTTACCTGTCTGTGTCTGTCTCTTAACCTGACTCTCTCTTTCCCTCTCTTTCCCTGTCTGTCTCTTTCCCTGTCAGTCTGTCTCTTTGTCTGTGTCTGTCTCTTTGTGTCTGTCTCTTACCCTGTCTATGTCTGTTTCTTACCCTGTCTGTGTCTGCCTCTTTCCCTGTCTGTGTCTGTCTCTTTCCCTGGCTGCATTGTGACATGCCAACATTCCATTTAAGGGAGTGGCTGCGCATTCTTCTGAAGTTCTGGCTGCACTGTGGCTCCCAGCTCCATTTGCTTTAATGGAGGCGGTTTTTTTGGTGAATAACTGTAAAGCGCGGGGTTAAAATTTCCCCTCAAAACATAGCCTATGACTCTCTCGGGGTCCAGAAGTGTGAGTGTGAAAAATTTTGTGGCTGTAGCTGCGACGGTGCAGATGCCAATCCCGGACATACATACATAAACACACACATACATACATACACACATTCAGCTTTATATATTAGATATATAAATAGAGCACATACTTACACATATATGTGTTCCCACACACACACACACACACACACACACACACACATATATATACAGTATATATATCTATACAAGAGTCCGTACATCATCGGGCGTCTGTGTCATACCAGATGGGTCCTCCGGGAAGTGATGCTTTTTGTAACCAGATGATATCCATTAGCTAGATATGGGTGATTGCCATGCTGAGATTTCAAAATAAATCCCTTCGATGACCTATTGACTGTCTCCTCCCTATGGCAGCACAGCAATCATCCTTATCTAGCTAACGGTTATCCTCTTTTCCACGTGGGGCCATAGAAGCTATTACTTACAAGCATCTATAGTTAGTTGTGACTCGCACAACTATACAAGGTGGGCCTCCCCATTTGATCACCTCCCCCGGTACTATCTGATAAGACCCTATTTTTGCGCTCCTGTCTTCCAGCTTCCCTCTGCTCTTTGTAACCACTTATACTCTGACCAAAAGATGGGGATTTTGAACACAGGACTCCTTATAGTAATTAAGAATTATTTAAAAATGTTTAATAAAGTAGATTTTACAAACTGGAGAGTAATTTAGAAGAACATTTTCACAGGGTCATCTACTTTAATGTAATTTTTAATGATGAACTCCTATATGCTTCATACAAATTTGTAATTTTGCACAAGGAAAGGTTATATGTGACTGATTAAGCGCCACCCCGATGTTCCCAGGATTTCTATGACATCACTTCCTGTCTAGTGCAGTTATGGGGTCACTAGGGTGGTCACTAGTGGAAATGTTTAACTTAATGCCTTGTAAGATCTGGCTGCCTGATAATTGTCTACAAATTCAGGAATTAAGGTGGTAGCCTAAAGGTCCAGTCACACTAAGCAACTTACCAGCGATCCCAACAACGATAGGGATCGCTGGTAAGTTGCTAGGAGGTTGCTGGTGAGATGTCACACTGCGACGCTCCAGCGATCCCACCAGCAACCTGACCTGGCAGGGATCGCTGGAGCGTGGCTACACGAGTTGCTGGTGAGCTCACCAGCAACCAGTGACCAGCCCCCAGCGCCGCGTGGAAGATGCTGCGCTTGGTAACTAAGGTAAATATCGGGTAACCAACCCGATATTTACCTTGGTTACCAGCGCACGGAGCTACACGTGCAGAGAACAGGGAGCAGCGCACACTGAGCGCTGGCTCCCTGCTCTCCTAGTTACAGCACACATCGGGTTAATTACCCGATGTGTGCTGCAGCTAAATGTGCACAGAGCAGGGAGCAGCGCACAATGCTTAGCGCTGGCTCCCTGCTCTCCTAGCTACAGCACACATCGGGTTAATTAACCCGATGTGCCCTGCAGCTACATGTGCACAGAGCAGGAGCCGGCACTGACAGTGAGAGCGGCGGAGGCTGGTAACAAAGGTAAATATCGGGTAACCAAGGACAGGGCTTCTTGGTTACCCGATGTTTACTGTGGTTACCAGCCTCCGCAGAAGCCGGCTCCTGCTGCCTGCACATTTAGTTGTTGCTGTCTCGCTGTCACACACAGCGATCTGTGCTTCACAGCGGGACAGCAACAACTAAAAAATGGCCCAGGACATTCAGCAACAACCAACGACCTCACAGCAGGGGCCAGGTTGTTGCTGGATGTCACACTAAGCAACATCACTAGCAACATCGCTGCTACGTCACAAAAGTTGTTCGTTAGCAGCGATGTTGCTAGCGATGTTTCTTAGTGTGACGGGGCCTTAACTCTAATTACTGTCACACTGCACTAGGAAGATACTGAAGTTGCCAGCAATGTAACTTCAGAGTGCAGTTAGCAGGTGAACCAGCAGAGGGCAGCAAAGTAGTCAACACACTGAGTTAGCAGCAGGCGGTCAAGACAGTTCACAGGGATATGTAAATCATGGTTAGGTGATAGCCGAGCTTCATAAGCCGAGAAGTCATGGATACAGCCGAAGGGTAAGACAAGACCGGAGTTGCTAATGAGGATATAGGTCAGATGCCAGGAATTCCAAGTACAGACAAGGGAGGAGGACACGTAGGTCAGTACTGGAATAAGACAGACAGGAATGAATAGTAAGGAACTGAGACAGAAGGACGAACAAAGGGAGACACGGGCCAGAACTAGGAAGCAGGAGGGCAGGATAGGTCGGGTAACTCACCGGAGCCAGAAACACATCCTGTGGAGCATAGAATATCATTGGCGCTGAACCGGAGGGACAGCGCCAAGAGATAGCGGCCAGGGAGCCGTAACGAGGCAGGAAGGAATTAATCCCCGACATGTCCAGACCGGAGCTGGGGAAAACCCAACAGCGGAAGTTGGCCTGGATCATGACAATTAGATTTTATAGATATGATTGATTATTTTTTAATGGTGTTAGTTAACCCTTCATGAACAGCTGAAGAATGAAGATTCCAGACGTTGAAGAATGCGATTATTGCCGAAACACGTAGTCTTGCAGGACTTCTGCCTACAGCCAGTGTTTTTAATGCCTCACACTTTTTACTTATCTGGAATAAAAGTTACATTTTACTTTTGCCAAGTTGGATGCCTAGCTGGCCTTTTAATGTCTTTAATTTATACTTATTGTGCGGTTGGGTACCGCTTTGTCCGTGCCAGAATCCCAGGCAGAAGCAGAGAGGAATCTTGAGGTGACCTCTGGAATGGTGAGCTGACCCAATTTTTTCCCCTTTTTTAAAATAGTTATAAAGCTACTATCAGTGTATCTCCTACCGTAGGCTGTGGCCGTCCCCAAAGGAGCGGATGCCCTGGACAAGTGCCCAATTTGCCCCCCTCCTAATCCTGGCCCTATTGCCTTTACATCAGAGAACTAATTGGCATCTGAAGCCCAAGGGCAGAATGAAGATGGCTGAAGATGATGTCATGCACTGGAAGAGGTGTGAGAATTGTTTTTTTACACCCTACATATATTATGCTGTTTGGAGTGACAAAAATCATAAGAAGAAACATTCAGCTCACATTGAATAACTTTGATATGGACCAAATTTCCCTGATGTATTTGATCAAACTTTGTAATTCGAGTCTCGGGAGATTTGTTCATCACAAGATATAGCGTAATCCAAAATGGCACCAATAATGTTAGTGGCAATACATGTCCACAGCGTGGCACCTTGGGGACTGATTGTCTCTAGGGGTGAGCGAGTAGTGAATTACTCGGACTCCAATAATGTTAGTAGCAATACATGTCCTCAGTATGGCACCTTGGGGACTGATTGTCACTAGGGGTGAGCGAGTAGTGAATTACTCAGACTTGCTATACTCGTAACGAGTAGGTCCTAATACTCAGGTACTCGATACGAGTAGCGACTCCAATGAAAGTCAATGAAAAATGCAAGTAATTGTCTGCTGGACCCTACAAGGCGGTCTGGGGGCTGAGAAAAAGGCTGAAATGAATGCTGGGTCCTTCGCTCCCTTGTGCTGCGCTCCCCGCTGCCCTGTGCTTTGCTCCCCGCTGCTTGGTGCTGCACTCCCCGCCTGGTCCTAACTTAGGATCGGGTGGGGAGGCGGCGGGGGAGGGAATCACCGGGCAGCGGGGAGAGAAGCACCAGGTGGGAGCATGCATCAGCTTATTGTTTAAAAAGCCGGCGACTTTTTACCGCCCGGCTTTTAAACACTCATGCATCCATTTCAGCCTTTTACTCAGCCCCCAGACCACTTTGTAGGGTCTAGCAGACAATTGCTCACATTTCCCATTGACTTAGGGGTACTTTAAACGTTGCAACATCGCTAGCATCGGCTAGCGATGCCGAGCGCGATAGTACCCGCCCCCGTCGCACATGCGATATGTGGTGATTGCTGCCATAGTGAACATTATCGCTACGGCAGCGTCACACGCACATACCTGCTCTGCGACGTCGTTGTGACTGCCGAAATATCCCTCCTTCAAGGGGGAGGTGTGTTCGGCATCACAGCGACGTCACCGCGGCGTCACTAATTGGCCGGCCAATAGAAGCGGAGGGGCGGAGATGAGCGGGACATAACATCCTGCCCACCTTCTCCCTTCTGCATTGCCGTTGGGACGCAGGTAAGGAGATGTTTGTCGCTCCTGCGAGTTTACACACAGCGATGTGTGGTGCTGCAGGAACGACAAACAACATCGTACCTGCGGTCGACCCAACATTATGGAAATGAACGACGCTACACAGATCAACGATTTTCAATGCTTTTGCGATCGTTTAATCATCGCACCTAGGATTTACAAGTTGCGATGACGGTACCGGCGCCAGATGTGCATCACTAATGACATGACCCCGACGATATTTCGGAAGCGATGTCGCAACGTGTAAAGCCTCGCTACTTCTAACGAGTAATTACAAGAATACTCGCAGAGTAGCAAGTAGCCCAAATACCGTACTACTCGGTGAGTACCGAGTAGCAACGAGTATACTCGCTCATCCTTAATTGTCACTAATTGGATATTGGTCAACACAACTGGTTATATCTGAGCATAATATATCCCTATGTGTGCACTGTATGGCGCTATGAGCACTAGCTATAAGGCTAGTTCTAAGGTTCCCAGAGAAGCAAGGTAAATAGAGAATACAGTATGTGCCGCCCAAGATCCGTTTTTGCAATGTTCATAAATTACCTGCTTAGTAAATATCACCATGTAATCATCTGACTCTACGAGCAATGTCTGTTTAACAGAGTCATCCTTATCAAATAATGACAGAGCATGAGGATCAGGAGCACCGATCATCCGCTAACTAAACCTATAGGTTACAAAGTCACATAGCAATGAGAGGTTTATTTAACCCTTTACACCGTTCTTAGGACTCGGAGCCCTTGTGTGATCACACGCTGTCACAAACTCTGTTCTGTCACAATGCCTACGAATATGGAAATCCCCAATCCAGCTCCCCTTTCTAATTCCAACAGTTCAGATCTAATTGGACTGACATGTCATAAGTGTGCTTTGGTTGAAAATCCCTAACACAAGCAAATTAAAGGGGGTCTTCATAGTTAGAATATATGCCAGGATGGTGCTTGTTAATATTTGATACTAATCTATTAGCAGACTGCTTCTTTGCACATTCATTACTGGTCTTGAGGTTGTGAGTCTTATTTTTAAGCCAGATGAATCAACCTTTCCGATTGACTGTGATGCCTGTTGGAGACTTAGCACTTATGACTTATAACTATCATCATAAGTTTTAATAAGATACTAACCGAAATGATTGATTATGGGGGAAATTGTTGATTTTTCTATATGGGTTTTCATATGTCCACCCTGATTCATGTGGCTGGAAGTTTTACTCGTGATTCGTGCTGGGCTTTGAATGACGTGTTTCATGGCCCACCTTTGATGGGTGGCACTTGCGTCACTTGCCACTGCATCTCAAGAATTACCTTTCTGCTCCCATTGGTTAGAAAATAAATATAATGGGTCTCCTGCTGGTCTGACACCTCATCCCTCAACAAAGGTTAGCACCGAAAAGCGCGTTGGGGCCTGGTGCCATGCCAGTGGAAGGAGATGGATACAAGTAATTGATACTTTTTCTTACCACATGAAAGACATTAAAACAAACTTATTACTTATTTTAATATACTCGTCTTCCGTGGCATCCAGGGCCGTTTCGCTCCTCTTCTCTGTCATCATTTTCAGAGTCTGCTGGTCAAATTATGGTCTGCATTATTTGAAAAATGGCTTTTTCAATTCAAGTTTATAGAACATCGGAACAAGGCTCCATAGACTTACATTGTAAAAGAGACTTCTGGCTCATAAATTCAGTGAGTCTGGTACTCTAAAGAGCGGTCACGTCACTGAGAATAGAAGCAACATGTCGATAGATAACAGTGAAGGCAGTGGTACTATATTAACACTCACATACTACACTACATACACATGTACACACATTTAGAAAACAACTAAGAAAACTTCATGGTAGGGCTTCAATGGGAGGATTTAAGTTGTACATATAACACTTGACATATTGACCCATCTTGTGTCATCCCAGACCTATGTCTCTCTGTGAGCTGCAATGAATATCATGCCCTTATAGTCATTGTGGTCATTCACATTCGTTCTCATCTTAACCTCACATCGGTCAATGATAAAACCTTCTCCAACCAGAGCTTTCCTGGCAAACGCCTCATCATAACTGAAAGCACGAAACTTGTGTTTCCCGATTGTGTAATATGTCATATCTAAACACCCAATTAATATAATGTGTCCTCCAGGCTTCAGCAATCTTGAGAACCTCTTGAGATATCTCATGTAATCATCTTGATCTTTACAGATAACATCCAGGAGCCAAGCACTGATGACACAATCTGCTGGTGGTAAGATGATTGGATCCATGATATCTTCTTTCTCGAGGTCACATTTCAAAACATGTTGAAGGGCCGATTTCACTTTTCCTTCTTTGTCCTGTAACAAATCTCTGAAATAAATGGTAAAAATGATGAACGGGATTGTTCTACAGTCAATATTGAATCGCATAAGATTAAAGCTTAGTGGTTAGCGCTGGATCATCGGCTTCCAGTATCGGGGGAAACTATTGAATCCATCTCTTGTTTTTTCACACAATGTTTGAATTAAAAAATGTTTCATTATCTTCAATACAGTAAGCCTTAAGATTCCATTCACATAATGAGCCCATATATTGTGTTTTATTGTTCTCTGATAAGATCTTACGCAAAACTGATTTACTAATAGATAAATGTAGCAAATAGCGTTCTCCAATACAGAATGGCTGCAATTAAAAAAAACAAAACAGTGGTATAATCAATGGTGATCATTTTACTCTACAGCTATTCAGAGGAATCGGACCTGTGGTTTGGATAATCCCTTTTTATACATCCAACTCGAATGTGATATGCACTGACCCTTCCAACAGTACCTATTATTCTACAGCTTCCAATAATGCGAATTTTGATTTGAAAGGATAACTGTAGACTTTCCTACTGAGATCTAAATTATCATTAATAAATTAATCAGGCGAAATAAGAGTATATTATACCAAATTTTTTATTGACAATTAAAAAACAAACATACAAAAAAATTTTTATTAATAAAACAAAGACAATGTTAAACAAACAAAATGCTGGGGTATCTCCAGACCTAAATATGTAAATGTATAGAGTCTGTGAATATAGGAAAAAGGCTTCTCATGGGGCACCCATATAAAAATTCCTATTTCAATAAAAAAAAATCCAAAAAGGATAATAAATAAATATATAAATAAGGATATAAATGTACCATAAAAAGCCCAGTTCCCAAATCCAACCTCAAGATTCAAAGATAAATACAATGATTGCACTTTGCGGCCAATTTAAGTTAATAATAGTATTTTCCCTCCTATAAGTTAATTAGGGTATGTTAAGGATAAGTAGACTACAATAGCAGAGATAAACTCAATAAATATACCACTAAATGTAAATAAACACTAAATAGGAAAAGAATACCTTAGGAATAAAGTGCATCTATGGACAGAACAAGTGCAATACTTACAGTATAAACAACTTTCAAAGATACCGCAGCATTTTGTTTAAAATTGTCTTTGATATTTTAATTTTTATTAATAAAAAAAATTGTATGTTTAATTTTTAATTGTATAGAAAATTTAGTATAATATAGCCTTTTCTCGCCTGATTTATTAGTTAGGCTTAGATAAGATACAGTTATTGATTAATTGGGAATGAAGTTTTGATATATATCTAAATTATCATTAGTCTATGATTGTAACTTAGGGAACGCAGAAGATACACCATATTACACTAAAGGCCGCTTTACATCGCTAAAGCGATGTCGTTGGGGTCACGGATTTTTTCACGCACATCCGGCCGTTAGCGATGTCGTTGTGTGTGACACCTATTAGCGATTTTGAATCATTGCAAAAATGTTCAAAATCGCTAATCGATGACACCCCCCCTAATCTCAATTATCGTTGCTGCTGCAGTTACGATGTTGTTCGTCGTTCCTGCGGCAGCACACATCGCTATGTGTGACACCGCAGGAACAAGGAACCTCACCTTACCTGCATCCCGCCAGCAATGAGGAACGAAGGAGGTGGGCGGGATGTTCGTCCCGCTCATCTCTGCCCCTCCGCTTCTATTGGGCAGCCGCTTAGTGAAGTCACAGTGACGCCGAACGTCCCTCCCCCTTGAGGGAGGGTTTGTTCGGCGGTCACAACGACGTCGCTGAACAGGTATGTGCATGTGACACTGCCGTAGCGATAATGTTTGCTACGGCAGCGATCACCACATATCGGCCATACGACAGGGGCGGGTGCTATCTCGCTCAACATCGCTAGCAATTGCTAGCGATGTCGCAGCGTGTAAAGCGGCCCTAAGTCATTGTTACGTCACCACCGGAGTCCGCTTCAGCGACTTCTACTCTGATTGCCAGGCGATGCCGTTTTCCTACTGCCATGGATAGTGCTGGTGATGGGAGAGGAGTCGATGCCAGTGGCACGGGTGGGCGCAGGCTTCGCTCATCCACTGGGCTGGGTTTCCTTGGTATCTGCAGTACCACTGGCTGACTGTAGGTGGCATGTGTCTTCCAGCTGAAGTTACCATCCTTTAGCTACAACCAATGGGAAGACACCACACCCTTCTTATTTCCCCTCCTGTCTACTGATCACTGCCAGAGATAGTTCTGTGTTCCGGGTTCCTTTACCTCAGTTTAGTGATTCTAGTGTTCTGACTTCTGCTTGTTTCCGGACTACCTCTCCTGCCTGCTGTTTATGTAACTCGCTGCCTGATCCAGATTTGACCTCTGCTTTGTTTTCTGATTACGTCCTTGCCTGCCGATTCTGTTCCTGTTCTGTAATTCCTGGTTTGACCCTGCCTGACTCTTACTCTCTTGGACTGCAGCCTTTCACAGGTAGTGGTCACCTTGGGCCCTGTGTTATTCCAAATCCCTGTATAGGGGTTAAAGGGTTTCAAGGTTCTAGGGGTCCTGCTTGGTGAGTGGCTTCCCTTTAGCTTACCCATTACAGCCCGTCTGAATCTGTGGATCCAGGCAGGCGTTACAGTCATATCATTACTACTGTAGAAATAATGACACTGGATTTCTTCTCACTTTAGGCCAAATTCTACAAATTCCAAGAATAAGAAATTTGATCTGAATGGATAAATGTAGACTTTACTACTGACATATAAATTATCATTTGGATTAGGCTATGATTGAAACAAAGTGAATACAGAAGATACACAATATTACAATAAGTCATATCTTTTCTACTGTGACAGTGTATTTTTTCTAATTTTTGACCAAATTCTTCACCTGTTTTCCTCTATGTCTACATGAAGCTTAGTGGCATGACCCCAATAAAATGCTCCAGTACGTTCGTCCACCCATCTCTTCAGCTCCATGATGCATCTGTCTCTCATCTTCAACACTATGATGTGTTTGAAAAAGTCACAGGCTGCAAATAAGTGATGAATTATGGAACCAAGACTGAGGTCAATCAAGACATCTCCTTTGTTATGACCTGTAAAAGAAATTCACACATTGAACTATATATACATACAGGGGAAAAAGTCACAAAATTAGTCACTTATATTTAAATACCCTATTTTCAATGTAAAGAATAGGTGGATTAATATAGATATACTGGTATATAGTGCTGTATCTCTATGAACCAGTACATTGTGCCTATAAGGAAGAACAGAATGTAGAGATGTTGACAGAGCAAAATCTCCCATCATTGGTAATTCAGCTAAAGCTGCTGCCTACCATGCTAGAGGATGTGAGTCCAAGAATCAAACTTCAATGAAAACAGAAAATGATTTTGTATATAATGTTTTGAACAAAGATACAGGACTCTTAGGCGGGCTTTGCACACTACGACATCGCAGGTGCGATATCGGTGCGGTCAAATTGAAAATGACGTACTTCCGGCATCGCATGCGACATTGTAGTGTGTAAAGGTTCTATGATATGATTAACGAGCGCAAAAGCGTCGTAATCGTATCATCGGTGCAGCGTCGGCGTAATCCATAATTACGCTGCCGCGACGGTCCGATGTTGTTCCTCGCTACTGCGGCAGCACATATCGCTGTGTGTGAAGTCGCAGGAGCGAGGAACATCACCTACCGGCGTCACCGCGGCTTCCGTAGGATATGCGGAAGGAAGGAGGTGGGCGGGATGTTTACATCCCGCTCATCTCCGCCCCTTTGCTCCTATTGGCCGCCTGCCGTGTGACGTCGCAGTGACGCCGTACGACCCGCCCCCTTAATAAGGAGGCGGGTCACCGGCCAGAGCGACGTCGCAGGACAGGTGAGTCCATGTGAAGCTGCCGTAGCGATAATGTTCGCTACGGCAGCTATCACAAGGATATCGCAGCTGCGACGGGGGCGGGGACTATCGCGCTCGACATCGCAGCATCGGCTTGTAATGTTGTAGTGTGCAAAGCCGCCCTTACTCAAGAAGCAATTTTGAGGAAGACTGAAGAAACAATATAAAGAACAATAGCATTTTAATTGTTGATAAAGAATAATACGTTGGGAGAAGAAGGTGTTCACCTGATGAGGTTGTGTGAAAACCAACGACTATAGTAGTTTAAAATGTCAGCTGCTGCAAACCCACAATGGCAATCCAATAAAGATCAGTAATGGAGAAGAGTGAATAACTGTTAATATGCTGATAACCAGTGGAAGAATCCAAGAGACTGAGGACATTTCAACATGGTTACTAGCTAAATATTTCAAAGTCATTTGACTTCTTTATCAGGATATCATAAGTGATTTGTCCTGATGAAGACTTGGATGACTTTCAAATGGGTAGTTAATAAATCCCATGGAAATGTCCTTGGTCTTTTGGATTCCCTTTGAGTCTTCCACTGATTATCATCAGCAACGCAGTTATTCCATCTTCTTCATTATTGATGTTCAAGAATGGACTGCGCAAACAGAGAAACGTCTGTCCGCATAACAGATCATTATCAAAATGAAAAGTTGTAAATATGAATGTATCCTTACAGCAGATTTAATACCAATTGTATCAATAACTAATATTTTTTTAAAACTTTTATTATCCTCAACGTATTTTCCGGAGTTCTAACAATTAAGGAGAGGAAAATAATTACATTACTAACCCCAGAGATCTTATACCATGGGTCCCCAATTCCAGTCCTCAAGGGCCGCCAACAGTGCAGGTTTTCAGGATTTCCCTAGTATTGCACATGTGATAATTTAATCACCTGCGCAGTTGATGATTCCCACACCCATGAAATGCTAAGGAAATCCTGAAAACATGCACTGTTGGCGGCCCTCGAGGACTGGAGTTGGGGAACCCTGTCCTATACTATTCATCATATGAAATAAACACATCCTTGCTCTATTTCTCTTGCTTGATGTGAGTCGGAATTGTGCTTTCCCCTTCTTATCTGCAAAAGCACTAAAAATCAAATTTACCAAATTTACATCTAGTTAGAACTATCTAAAGAAAACAATTAGGATACATACCCTCTGTAAATGTTTTTATAAGATTTTCAATGGGAAATATCAAGGAATCCTCTTCAGAGATCCTATCAGGGTTATCTGACACGTAATCCTCCAAATGTTGTCTGGAATCAAAGTCATCTTCATGGTAGAACTTATGGGAACCGGAATCCATTGTCTAGTCTTGTATCGCAGGCAGTGACTGACTGTACACCTGTGCTCGAGGTATTTATATAATTACCAGGAATTAATTTACAGAACATGTTAGTAAGGATTATATTTACTTATATCACAAGTTCTTATCTTTGTTTGTGGAGTCATGCGGTCCAGTATTTCCACAGTGAGTAAAATATAACAAAAGCAAGAAAAAAAGTTCTAACATATCAAGGACCAGACTTTCAGGGGTACACATAATTTTTGAGTTTTCTTTTTACCAATGATAAACTAATATTATTTTGCGCATGATTTCACATTTCATATGACCAATCCTGGCGAACCATGGGACAAGGTACCTCACCACAATAGGATCTGTATGGAAATTCCGAGTAAAATTTTGTATTTCTGATTGCTCTTGATTGTTTTTCTGAGTACCTTCAGTGCCAGTTGACTTGGGTATACTGTTTAGTATCTGATAGAGGGGGCTCACTGCTTCCTCACAGTGCCTACAGTGAAATATGGTGGTGGCAGTGTCGTTATGTGGAGCTGAGTGCTGCTGGTATCAAGAGTTACATGTTATTGATGATCTCATGAAAACGCAACTATACTGCTTTATTTTTAAAGAGAAAATGCCGCAATCATTCCATGGTCCTGGTAAACGTGCACTTTCCAATATGACAAAGATCCAGGATACACATCTGCTGCATTTCTGAAGAAGGACATTTTATATATATATACAGTATATATCTCTCTATATATATATATATATATATAGTGCCTTGCGAAAGTGTTCGGCTCCCTTAAATTTTTCAACCTTTTCTCACATTTCAGGCTTCAAACATAAAGATAAAGATAAAAAATGTAATGTTCTGGTGAAGGATCAACAACAAGTGGGACACAATTGTGAAGTTGAACGAAATATATTGCTTATTTTAAACTTTTTAAAAAAAAAATAACTGAAAAGTGGGGTGTGAAATATTATTCATCCCCTTTAAGGATTGTCTTCCTAATTGCAAGTAATTTTTACCTGTTGTCTTTTCCATTTGCACAACAGC
Source organism: Anomaloglossus baeobatrachus (assembly GCF_048569485.1). NCBI lineage: Eukaryota > Metazoa > Chordata > Amphibia > Anura > Aromobatidae > Anomaloglossus > Anomaloglossus baeobatrachus. The sequence goes on along the minus strand of NC_134363.1, from coordinate 179,393,292 downwards.
AAGAGACATTTATTCACAATCAGTATTGCTTTATAACTGGACAGGTGGATTTCAAAGAAGTGATTGACGTGGACTTACATCGTGTTATTTACATGTTCCCTTTATTTTTTGAGCAGTGTATATTGCTGCTATTTATCTATTTAACATATACTTTTAAAAGTTGAAACCTAAATGCCCGGTGAAGACCATGTTTTTATAGTTTGCACAAAGGTGAAGCATGGAAACACAACCATAACGTGGCTAAGTGTGGAGTGCAGACTATTAATCCAGATTGGTTTATACAAAGCAGAAGGAACAGAAATAGAATTTAGTAAAGAATTTAGGGCGGCTTTGCACGTTGCGACATTGCACGTGCGATGTCGATGGGGTCAAATCGAAAGTGACGCACATACGGCGTCGCAGTCGATATCGCAACGTGTAAATCCTTTTTGATACGATGAACGAGCGCAAAAGCGTCGTTATCGTATCATCGCTGCAGCCTCCGACATTTCCATAATGCCGGTGCAGCGACAGGTGCGATGTTGTTCCTCGCTCCTGCGGCAGCGCACATCGCTTTGTGTGAAGCCGCAGGAGCGAGGAATATCACCTTACCTGCCTCCCGGCTGCAATGAGAAGGACGGAGGTGGGCGGGATGTTTACATCCTGCTCATCTCCGCCCCTCCACTTCAATTGGCCGCCTGCCGTGTGACGTCGCTGTGACGCCGCACTACCCACCCCCTGAGGAAGGAGGCGGGTCGCCGGCCAGAGGGACATCGCACGGCAGGTATGTGCGTGTGAAACTGCCGTAGCGATAATGATCGCTACAGCAGCTTTCACTAGATATTGCACGTGCGACAGGGGCGGGACTATCGCTGCAGCATCGGTAACACATTGTTACCGATGTCGCAGCGTGCAAAGCCCGCCTTAGAGTTAAATTGAATTTTGCTTAATTTTTTTTTTCTAAAAATTTCAATTTACCGAAATATTGATTTTTTTTATAATTTGTTTTCCAGCGGATCAAGTAGAATGGTAGGCGCTGTTCCATCAAAAATGTTTTGACCATCTAAATGTAGAAAATTAAGAAAACATTTTCTCGTCTCACCGCTCCCTTCTCTGGCCTCCATGTCTCCCCTTCACTAATCTTGTCCTCACTGCATGTTCTGACTGTCATTACAAGAGCTAAAATCTCTGGTCCAGGGATTACAGCCATGCCGAGGTAGCAGGAGGATTAGGTGCACACACAAGATCACAGCCCACACCGCGACTTCACGACACCATGACCATTCATGAGCTTGTGCAGAGCAGTCCTCGGTCCTCATAAGAATCTGAAGTCCCTGACCCGTGTGAGAAGCCCGGGCTTGTTAATGCAAGGGACAGCAATATAAACACTGTGGGAAGACTGGACAGGTGACTGTAAGGAGTGGAGGGTAAGTGATGAGATGAGTATGGGAATTATTTTAATTTTTTTTTTTTATACTATGTTTATTATGTCCTGGGGTTTGGAGGCTTCCCGACCAAAATAAGGAACATTCAATTCTCAGACAATAACTTCTCTGCAAATAGAATTTTCTGAAAAATCCGTGCAAACAAGAAAATTCAAATTTTAAACAATATTTATTATAATGATGGCTGAATCATACACTTTTTACTTATTGTGTCTCCCTATTTCCTCATAAGATTGTGATAGATAAAGAAAAGAGGGCGCTCCTGTGTGGTATCTTTAAAGCACAAATGATAATGGTGTGAAATTCACACTCACCTGGTAATGTTGTACGGCAGGTACAACACTGACAAGGATGCTGAAGGGGAAATGTCGGGTTCACCGCTCCTCATCAACGGGGATCCTGTCCTCTCGGACCCACAGGAGTCCTGACTTAGGCGGCCACTCACGCGATCGATATTCCCACGTGTGAATCACAGCCGCCGGACCGGCGTCAGGCAGCAGCTCCTCGGGTCGGAAAGTCCCGTGATCATGATAACGGTGATTTACCAGCCCCTTGAATTATCATTAATTGAATCGAATGGATCCTGGAATAGCTGCAAGGGCAAAGGGCAATTACATACACTATTCATATTGAAAAACAATTGCATGCATAGGTTCAAGATAAAAATATATATAGGTTCATAGTAAAAAAAAAAAAAAAATATATATATATATATATATATATATATATATATATATAAAAATATACTGATGAAATACACCAATGTTGTTGATATAATCAGAATGCTACATAACATTTAAAAAGGATAAATATTAACATCATGAAAAATGGTTAAAAAATAAAACACTCATTAGAAAATAGAATTATAATAAATTGTGATTAATATATGAGTCCCACGCTCTTCCTTTCGGGGTTTAAAAATTATTAATATACTAATAAGGTAATTCATGCACGAGGGGACTCCCCCCCTCCCTTAAATGAGAGTATTTTTCAAAAAAAAATTGTTTCTTAAAAAAAAAATAAAAAAAAAAATGTTTTTCCCCAAGGGGATTGAGATTACATAACTAACTGTGACGCACTTGAGAAGAAAATTAAATTTTTTTTTTATAAATGTATATATCGAATGGGTTACTAAATGAAGATGTCCGTGGAAGTATGACTATATGATTAGCTGTGACAGACTGATTGATACGAAAAAGCAAGTAGAGACTCAGATCAAACCAATTAGTTTAAGAAAAAAGGATAATAATAAAATACACCAACAAGACCAAAGGATTAAAGGAATTTTTTTTCTAAAGGAAATTTTTAAAGGATTTTTTTCATAACTATACTCCTTATGTCCCTCCTGTCCAATGATTATTGTCCGGAGGGATCACTGTACATCCATAGGGGAATCTACTACTTTTGAAATCAATTATCAATTTATTGATTTATAAATGAATTATAATTTTTAATATTATTGTTTGTTCTATTTGATTCTCTCTGTCATGATATTTAGGCCTTCTGGGTTTAATGTGGCTAATTTAAATATTCAAAAAGATTCCCGTTCTATCAGCTTCCAGTGTCTGTCTGTGTCATCAGCCATAATTTGTTCAAGGATCACTGTTTTAAAAGTGTCCCTACTTTTATCATGTTCACATAAAAAATGTTTTGAAAGACTATGGGTAACCGTACCATGACGGATATTATATCTATGACCATTTAATCTATTATGTAGCATTTGTGTTGTGCGACCTACATACTGTAGGCCGCAAGGGCATTCCAATAAATAAATAACATAGGAGCTAGTACAGGTGAGATATTGTTTTATTGGAAATTCCTCCCCTGTAATGTTAGATTTAAATGATTGTGTGCCCTGATTTAATGTTTTACAGAACAAACACCTGGATTGGCCACAACAATAGTTACCTATTGGTTTCATGGTATCTGATCCATTTTGGGACATACGGGAATTATCTTGTGATATTTTGCTGGGAGCAATCATATTTTTTAAATTCCTACTTCTTCTAAAAATAACCTGGGGTTTTTCAGGTAGGATTCCTGAGAGAATTCTATCGCTTCTTAGGATGTGCCAGTGTCTACCCACTAATTCCTTTACCTTTTTGTAGGAGTCACTGTAGGTGGTCACTAAGCAACTATCATAGCCATTGCTTGTCTTTTCCTCCTCCGAAACCATCTTTTTTTCCTCAATTTTCCTCAAACATTTATCCTGATCCTGTTGATTTTAGACTTTTTTGAAAGGCATCTGCTAATATTTTTCTAGGGTAGCCTTTGCTCATAAATCTACTCTGCAATGTTTCGGATTCAGCTCTGAAGGATGTTGTATTGGTGCAATTCTTCCTGATGCGCCAATATTGGCCATATGGACTATTTCTTGTCCAGGTAGGGAGATGACTACTGGAGAATTCTAAGTAACTATTTACATCCACCTTTTTAAAAACAACAACCAACAACATTGGTGTATTTTATCAGTATTTTTTATATATATATATTTTTTACTATGAACCTATATATATTTTTATCTTAAACCTATGTATGCAATTGTTTTTCAATATGAATAGTGTATGTAATTGCCCTTTGTAATTCAGGGCTTTTTTTAACCCTGTGTGGGGGAATCTTCTCAATTGACTGATTGTCTTAACAAATCCACCCTGATGGGTATTTAATTTGATTGGGGAGTGGAGGGGGGGGAACTTGTAATTTCATGTACTGTATATAAGGTTGATCACCCTGTATAATCATTGCTACCTAAGGAAGGGGGAAGATGCATCCCCAAAACGCATTGTGGCATATCTATTATCAATAAACTCATCTCTAACATCCTCTTTAATAATACTACCATCCCTTAGCAGCGCGGACGACACCGTGATTTTTACCTTTTCTCCGGATCCTATAAGATTGTGAGCAAGACTCTGACTTCTCCGTTAACTCATGAATTATGTGTTTACTCTGTAGCCTCTTTATGTCCCCTATTAAAGGTAAAGTGCAGCTAAATATATTGGCGCTAAATAAAGTAAACTGTTCTTATTATTTATTTTTAAAATACTAACTTCTACGGGATCCAATGCTGTTCTGCTCCTCTTCTCAGTCACCGCTTTTCGATCTCTGCCGGTCAAACTATGCTCTGCAAGACCTGGAAGTGGCTTTTTCATTGTAAGTCTAAAGAGCATTGGAACAAGGCTCCATAGACTTACAATGTAAAAGAGACTTCCAGCTCCCACATATTGTGAGTCAGATAATCTGAAGAGCAGTGATGTCACCGAGAAGAGGAGCAGAATGATAATATATACTAGTGAAGGCAATGGTGGAATATTAACACTCACATACTACACTACATACACATGTACTCAAATTTATGAAGAAAAAAATAATAAAACTTCATGGTAGAGCTTCAATGGGAGGATTTAATTTTTTTGTATAACACTTGACATAGAGACTCATCTTGTGTCATCTCAGACCTATGTCTCTCTGTGAGCTGCAATGAACATCATGGCCTTATAGTCATTGTGGTCATTCACAGATGTTCTCATCTTAACCTCACAGTGGTCAATGATAAAACCTTCTCCAGCCAGAGCTTTCCTGGCAAAATCCTCATCATAACTAAAAGCACGAAACTTGTGTTTCCCAATCGTGTAATATGTCATTTCCACAGTCCCAATTAATATAATGTGGCCTCCAGGCTTCAGCAAAGATGAGAACTTCCTGACATATCTCATGTAATCATCTTGGTCTTTGCTGATAGTATCAAGGAGCCCAAAAGAGAGGACACAATCTGCTGGTGGTAAGACGATCGGATGCATAATATCTTCTTTATCGAGGTCACATTTCAGAACATGTTGAAGAGCTGATCTCACTTTTCCTTCTTTGTCCTGTAACAGATCTCTAAAATAAATGGGAAAAAGGATGAAGTGATTGCCCCTCAGTCAATACTGAATCGCATGACATTATAGCTTAGTCAGTGGTTAGCGCTGGATCATCGGCTTTCAGTATTGGGGGAAAAATTGAAGCCAACTAATTATATTTTCATGCAATATTTGTATTCAAAATGTGTAATTATCTTACAATACAGTAAGCCATAACATTTTATTTACATAACTGAGGCTGTATATAACTTGGTATTGTTCTCTGATAAAATATTACATGCTGGCAAAACTTATTCACTAAAAATAAGTGCAGCATATAGACTTGTCCTATACAGAACCGCTGCAATACAAAAAAACAAAACAAATTTTATAATAACTGGTGCTTGTTTTACTCTATGGCTTATCAGAGTAATATATTGGATAATATATATGGATTGGATAATCTCATTTTATACATCCAATTGTCATATGACCTGACCCTTACTATACCTTTCCAACAATACTGTCACATCTATAGGAACAGTCTCAGAATCTGAGTTCTCAATTACCACCGGAGACCATGCACAATTTAATGTTGCCTTCTTTTTCCTTTGGGCAATTAAGGGTTAATCCCTTCCCTGCTTTAGCAGCAGACTTGCTTAGCTGCTTTTAGTTGAGCAATTATTGGCTGTATTTAATCCCTCTGCTTCCAGGACATAGTTACATAGTTACATAGTTACTTAGGTTGAAAAAAGACCTAGGTCCATCTAGTTCAACCTTCCTCCACCAGTTCTACATTTAGTCACTAAGTCATTTATAACCAACAATGTTGTGTGTAGTGAGGAAATCATCCAGCCCTTTTTTGAAAGCTGTTATAGTATCTGCCATTACTACCTCTTGTGGTAGGGTATTCCACAGTCTGACTGCTCTAACTGTAAAGAACCCTTTCCTATTTAGGTGTCGGAATCGCTTTTCTTCCACTCGCAGTGAGTGCCCCCTGGTCCTTAGTATTGTTTTTGGAAGAAATAAGTCATGTGCCAGTCCTTTATATTGACCACACATGTATTTATACATATAAATGAGATCTCCTCTGAGACGTCTTTATTCTAAGCTAAACATATCTAACTTTTTCAACCTGCCATCATACGGGCGGCCTCCATTCCTTGTAATAGTCTAGTTGCCTGCCTTTGAACTGACTCTAACTTCTGAATGTCCTTTTTAAAATGTGGAGCCCAAAACTGGATCCCGTATTCCAGATGTGGCCTTACAAGTGATTTATAGAGGGGTAACAATACGTTGGGATCACGGGATCTAATCTCTCTTTTTATACACCCTAAAATCTTGTTTGCTTTAGCAGCTGCTGCCTGACATTGAGTGCTGCTGCTCAGCTTATTTGTAATGAGAATACCCAAGTCCTTCTCCTGTTCTGTAGTCCCGAGTTTACTTCCATTTAATGTATACGCAGCTATAGGATTACTCCGTCCTAGGTGCATTACTTTACATTTATCAACATTAAATCTCATTTGCCAAGTATCTGCCCATTCTGACATCTTATCCAGATCTTTTTGTAATATTGTACTATCCAGGTCAGTTTTTAATATCCTACATAGTTTGGTGTCATCGGCAAAGACTGACACTGTACTATCAATCCCATCCACAAGGTCATTAATAAAGAGAGTAAAAAGAATCGGTCCAAGCACAGATCCCTGCGGCACCCCACTGCTGACTATAGCCCATTTAGAGAATGTAGCATTTATGACTACTCTTTGTTTCCTATCTTTTAGCCAATTCCTTACCCAGTTGCATATTGTGTCCCCTAGTCCTTGCTTCTGGAGCTTTAGTATAAGGCTATTATGTGGTACAGTATCAAATGCCTTTGCAAAGTCCAAATAAATCACATCAGCTGCATTACCAATATCCAGGTTTGAACTTGCCCCCTCATAGAACCCCAACAGGTTGGTTAGACACGACTTATCTTTCATGAATCCATGCTGTTTGTCAGTTATCATATTATTTTCTGCAATATATTTTTGCATGTCATCCCTTAAAATGCCCTCAAAAACTTTGCATACTACTGATGTCAGGCTTACTGGACGGTAGTTGCCTGGATCTACCCTCTTACCTTTCTTAAATATCGGTACCACATCAGCAATCCTCCAATCCTGAGGCACCAACCCCGTTACAAGTGAGTCTAAAAAGATGAGATACAGCGGTCTGTCGATTACGGAGCTCAATTCCCTCAATATTCGTGGATGAATGCCATCTGGCCCTGGGGATTTGTCAATGTTTAATTTACTCAGACGTAGGCGTACTTCATCTTGTGTTAAATTAATTATATCGGGTGGTGGACTTTGATTTTTCACTTGTTGAATGATCCCTGGTACAGTCAGTTCCTTGGTGAATACAGATGAGAAATGCCTATTTAATATCTCAGTCTTTTGTTTGTCCTCTATAACTAACTTGTTATTATATTTTAAGGGTCCGATACTATCCTTTGTTTTCCTTTTGGCATTAATGTATTTATAAAAGATTTTGGGATTTATTTTAATGTCATTGGCGATTTTTGTTTCAGTAGCTAGTAGAGTTGAGCGCGGTTCGTGGTTCGTGGTTCTCCAGTTCGCGGCTCGAGTGATTTTTGGGCTGTTCGAGATCGAACTAGAACTCGAGCTTTTTGCTAAAAGCTCGATAGTTCTAGATACGTTCGAGAACGGTTCTAGCAGCAAAAAGCAGGGCTTTTTACAGCTACAGTGAGCAGGAGCCATCGCTGGCAGCCTGCCACAAGCTGGTAACCAAGATAAACATCGGGTATCCAAGCAAAGCGCTTTGGTTAGTAACCCGATGTTTATCTTAGTTACGTGCAGGAAGCCCACACTTTCCCGCTCAGCTCGCTCCACCCCCTCCTGCCCGCGGCATGTACACATACATACACATACACAAACACACACACACACACACATCCACCCCCCCCCCCCCCCCGCCCGCCCGCCCGCCCGCCCGCTCGCCCGCTCGCCCGCTCGCCCGCTCGCTCGCTCGGCTTACCTGCGGTGATGAAGTCCCGCCATCCCGACCTCAGCGCTGTCACTGTCCTCCATGGCCGCCGCTTGTCACATCACCTATCGCTTCCGACCCGAGACTGACACTGGCGGTGACGTCACGGACCTCTCGCGATACTTGATGTGAAGGCGCCGGTCATTGACCTCAGTGACAGGGGCTGTCAGTGTGCTGGAGATCAGCGCAGGTAATGTACCTCGCTGACAGCAGCACTTGTCACCCCCCTGCAGTGACCTGGGCTGACCCATTGATGTTAGCTCAGGTCACTGCACTGCTCTCCCAGCCAATGGGGAACATCCTGCTCTTCATTGACTGGGACAGTGTGCATCGTCATGGCAACCCCTTGGATTACACCAGACCTGGATTTGTTTTTCAATCTACTAAATTGGTTAAAGAGGGAATGTTTTGGGGAGTGTTTTTTCAAATAAAAATGTGTTTGTCGTGTATTTTTTTTTTATTACTGACTGGGTTGGTGATGTCGGGTATCTGATAGACGCCTGACCTCACCAACCCCAGGGCTTGATGCCAGGTGACATTACACATCTGGTATTAACCCCAAATATTACCCCGTTTGCCACCGCACCAGGGCGCGGGATGAGCTGGGGCGAAGCACCAGGATTGGCGCATCTAATAGATGCGCCACTTCAGGGGCGGCTGCGGCCTGCTATTTTTAGGCTGGGGAGATTCCAATAACCATGGACCTCCCTAGTCTGAGAATATCAGGCCCCAGCTGTCTGCTTTACCTTGGCTGGTGATCCAATTTTGGGGGACCCCTACGTGTTTTTTTTTTTTAATTATTTATTTAATTTAAAATAACAGCGTGGGGTGCCCTCAGTTTTGGATTACCAGCCAAGGTGAGGTTGCCAGCTGTGGTCTGCAGGCTGCAGCCGTCTGCTTTACCCTAGCTGGCTACAAAACTAGGGGGAACCCTATGTCATTTTTTTTTTCATTTTTTTGGCTAAATACAAAGCTAAGCACCCCTTAGTGCCACATGAAAGGTACCAAAGGGTGTTCCACTTTTTCTCCATTTTTTTCTCCACTTTCTCTCCACTTTTTCTCCACTTTTTCTCCATTTTTTTCTCCACTTATTCTCCACTTTTTCTCCTCTTATTCTCCACTTTTTCTCCACTTTTTCTCCACTTTTTCTCCTCTTATTCTCCACTTTTTCTCCACTTTTTCTCCACTTTTTCTCCATTTTTTTCTCCACTTTCTCCACTTTTTCTCCACTTTTTTCTCCACTTTTTCTCCTCTTATGCTCCACTTTTTCTCCTCTTAATCTCCACTTTTTCTCCACTTTTTCTCCACTTTTTCTCCACTTTTTTCTCCACTTTTTCTCCTCTTATGCTCCACTTTTTCTCCACTTTTTCTCCACTTTTTCTCCACTTTTTCTCCACTTTTTCTCCACTTTTTCTCCTCTTAATCTCCACTTTTTCTCCTCTTATGCTCCACTTTTTCTCCACTTTTTCTCCACGTTTTCTCCACTTTTTTCTCCACTTTTTCTCCTCTTATGCTCCACTTTTTCTCCACTTTTTCTCCACTTTTTCTCCACTTTTTCTCCACGTTTTCTCCACTTTTTCTCCACTTTTTCTCCACTTTTTCTCCACTTTTTCTCCTCTTAATCTCCACTTTTTCTCCTCTTATGCTCCACTTTTTCTCCACTTTTTCTCCACTTTTTCTCCACGTTTTCTCCACTTTTTTCTCCACTTTTTCTCCTCTTATGCTCCACTTTTTCTCCACTTTTTCTCCACTTTTTCTCCACTTTTTCTCCACGTTTTCTCCACGTTTTCTCCACTTTTTTCTCCACTTTTTCTCCTCTTATGCTCCACTTTTTCTCCACTTTTTCTCCTCTTAATCTCCACTTTTTCTCCACTTTTTCTCCACTTTTTCTCCACTTTTTCTCCACTTTTTTCTCCACTTTTTCTCCACTTTTTCTCCTCTTATGCTCCACTTTTTCTTCACTTTTTCTCCACTTTTTCTCCACTTTTTCTCCTCTTATGCTCCACTTTTTCTCCACTTTTTCTCCACTTTTTCTCCTCTTAATCTCCACTTTTTCTCCACTTTTTCTCCACTTTTTCTCCACTTTTTTCTCCACTTTTTCTCCACTTTTTCTCCTCTTATGCTCCACTTTTTCTCCACTTTTTCTCCACTTTTTCTCCTCTTATGCTCCACTTTTTCTCCACTTTTTCTCCACTTTTTCTCCTCTTATGCTCCACTTTTTCTCCACTTTTTCTCCACTTTTTCTCCATTTTTTTCTCCACTTATTCTCCACTTTTTCTCCTCTTATTCTCCACTTTTTCTCCACTTTTTCTCCACTTTTTCTCCTCTTATTCTCCACTTTTTCTCCACTTTTTCTCCACTTTTTCTCCATTTTTTTCTCCACTTTCTCCACTTTTTCTCCACTTTTTTCTCCACTTTTTCTCCTCTTATGCTCCACTTTTTCTCCACTTTTTCTCCACTTTTTCTCCTCTTAATCTCCACTTTTTCTCCACTTTTTCTCCACTTTTTCTCCACTTTTTCTCCACTTTTTCTCCACTTTTTTCTCCACTTTTTCTCCACTTTTTCTCCTCTTATGCTCCACTTTTTCTCCACTTTTTTCTCCACTTTTTCTCCACTTTTTCTCCTCTTATGCTCCACTTTTTCTCCACTTTTTCTCCACTTTTTTCTCCACTTTTTCTCCTCTTATGCTCCACTTTTTCTCCACTTTTTCTCCACTTTTTCTGCACTTTTTCTCCTCTTATGCTCCACTTTTTCTCCACTTTTTCTCCACTTTTTCTCCATTTTTTTCTCCACTTATTCTCCACTTTTTCTCCTCTTATTCTCCACTTTTTCTCCACTTTTTCTCCACTTTTTCTCCTCTTATTCTCCTCTTATTCTCCACTTTTTCTCCACTTTTTCTCCATTTTTTTCTCCACTTTCTCCACTTTTTCTCCACTTTTTTCTCCACTTTTTCTCCTCTTATGCTCCACTTTTTCTCCTCTTAATCTCCACTTTTTCTCCACTTTTTCTCCACTTTTTCTCCACTTTTTCTCCTCTTATGCTCCACTTTTTCTCCACTTTTTCTCCACTTTTTCTCCACTTTTTCTCCTCTTAATCTCCACTTTTTCTCCTCTTATGCTCCACTTTTTCTCCACTTTTTCTCCACTTTTTCTCCACTTTTTCTCCACTTTTTCTCCTCTTATGCTCCACTTTTTCTCCACTTTTTCTCCTCTTAATCTCCACTTTTTCTCCTCTTATGCTCCACTTTTTCTCCACTTTTTCTCCACTTTTTCTCCTCTTATGCTCCACTTTTTCTCCACTTTTTCTCCACTTTTTCTCCTCTTATGCTCCACTTTTTCTCCACTTTTTCTCCACTTTTTTCTCCACTTTTTCTCCTCTTATGCTCCACTTTTTCTCCACTTTTTCTCCACTTTTTCTCCACTTATGCTCCACTTTTTCTCCACTTTTTCTCCACTTTTTTCTCCACTTTTTCTCCTCTTAATCTCCACTTTTTCTCCACTTTTTCTCCACTTTTTCTCCACTTTTTCTCCACTTTTTCTCCACTTTTTTCTCCACTTTTTTCTCCACTTTTTCTCCACTTTTTCTCCTCTTATGTTCCACTTATTCTCCACTTTTTCTCCACTTTTTCTCTACTTTTTCTATGGTCGGTCTACCCATTAGCTCTGCCATGCATAGTGTAGCTCTACACCTACTGCACATGTTACTTTATGATTGACATCTCTTTCGTACCAGAGCTGTCTAAGTCTACTCTGACCCCATATTTGTCATTACTATATTGTCCTTGTACTGTATTATGACATTTGTATCATGTGTTTCATTTCTTGCTGTGTTGCAATTTTTTTGCTGCATCCCAATTGTACCTCTACATTGTTCGAGTTTATGTTATTGTTCTCTCACTCTTATGTGATACTGATTATTGTCATTTTTCATGATTACATGCAGATAAGTCCAATCTGACGAAGGCTCAGGCCGAAACGTCATTTGTAACTTGTTTTGGACAAAAACATATATGCTTATGAAAAAAAAATTTTCTTAATACGGACCAATAAAGAGTGATTTTGCATTACTATCCGTTGTGACTTACTGACTTAGTCTGGGAGATATAGAGTGCCGAGGTTACTCACTAATTTTATCTATTATTACCTCTGAGCACCTATATACCAGTGAGCAGAGCTTCCTCTACAGTAGTTCTCCTGATTAGGCATGCCCTTACCTCATGAGCAGGGCATTGCAGCTTTGGTAGCAACCATTACGACATGGACTCTGCTGCTGTGGACCCGGGGAGAGTGAGTGCAGATTCATTGCACCCACACTCCTCACATGAAGGGTCCGCACTCCTAGAAAATGGGGGATACGTTCCCTGAGTGTCTCCCCCTCATATTCTAGACGGTCCAGAGTCGTCGTGGGACCCCTTTATTTTTTTTCTTACAATAAATTGGTGAAAGAGGAAATGTTTTGGGGACTGTTTTTTCAAATAAATTTCTTTTGTCGATTTTTTGTTTTTGTTAGTACTGACAGTTTATGATGTTGGGTATCTAATAGACGCCATGACATCACAAACTGCTGGGCTTGATCTCAGGTGACTTTACAGCTAGTATCAACCCGATTTATTACCCCGTTTGCCACTGCACCAGGGCACGGGATGAGCTGGGGTGAAGCGCCAGGATTGGCGCATCTAGTGGATGCGCCACGTCTGGGGTGCCTGCGGCCTGCTATTTTTAGGCTGTGAAGGCCCAATAACTATGGACCTTCCCACCCTGAGAATACCAGACCACAGCTGTCCGCTTTACCTTGGCTGGTGATCCAATTTGGGGGGTCCCCTACTTTTATTGTGTAATTATTAATATTTATAAAATAATTATAAAAAAGAGCCTGAGGGGACCTCCACATTGGATCCCCAACCACGGTAAAGCTGCCAGCTGTGGTTTTCAGGCTACAGCCGTCTGCTTTACCCTAGCTGGCTATCAAAAATGGGGGGACCCAACGTAATTTTTTTTTTTTAACTATTTTTTAAATAGAAAAAATTAATGGGCTTCCCTGTATTTTGATTGCCAACCAAGGTAACGGCAGGCAGATGGGGGTGGCAACCCATAGCTGTCTGCTTTATCTGCGCTGAGAATCAAAAATACCGCGGAGCGCTACGTCATTTTTTTAAAGATTTATTTTTACAGCACTGTGATGTCCAGCAATCAAAATACAGGGAAGCCCATTTTATTTTTAGTTATTTAAATAAATAATTAAAAAAAATATATGTTAGCTCCCACTGCATTTTTTGTATTGCTAGCTAAGGGTAATCCAAGCAGCTACTGGCTGCTAACCCCCACTGCTTGGTGTTACCTTCACTGGCAATGGAAAATCCAGGGAAGCATTTTTTTTTTTTTTGCCAAAAAGCTACAAAAAAAGGACGTGAGCTTCGCCATATTTTTGTATGCTAGCCAGGTATAGCAGGCAGGTGCTGGAAGAGTTGGATACAGCGCCAGAAGATGGCGCTTCTATGAAAATGCCATTTTCTGAGGTGGCTGCAGACTGCAATTCGCAGCAGTGGGGCCCAGAAAGCTCAGGCCAACCGGTGGTGCGGATTCCAATCCCAGCTGCCTAGTTGTACCTGGCTGGACACAAAAATGGGGCAAAGCCTACGTCATTTGTTTTCTAATTATTTCATGAAATTCATGAAATAATAAAAAAAGGGCTTCCCTTTATTTTTGGTTCCCAGCCGGGTACAAATAGGCAACTGGGGGTTGGGGGCAGCCGTACCTGCCTGCTGTACCTGGCTAGCATACAAAAATATGGCGAAGCCACATAATTTTTTCAGGGGGCAAAAAAAATCTGCATACAGTCCTGGATGGAGTATGCTGAGCCTTGTAGTTCTGCAGCTGCTGTCTGTCTGTATGGAGAAGAGCAGACAGCAGCTGCAGAACTACAAGGCTCAGCATACTCCATCCAGGACTGCATGCAGAAGTTTTTTGCCCACCAAAAAAATGACGTGGGCTTCGCCATATTTTTGTATGCTAGCCAGGTACAGCTGGCAGCCACGGGCTGCCTCCAACCCCCAGTTGCCTATTTGTACCCGGCTGGGAACCAAAAATATAGGGAAGCCCGTTTTTTTTAATTATTTCACTTATTTCATGAAATAATTAAAAAACAAATGACGTGGGCTTCGCCCTATTTTTGTGTCCAGCCGGGTACAACTAGGCAGCTGGGGATTGGAATCCGCAGCACAGGTTAGCCCGAGGTTTGTGGGCGCCTCTGCTGCGGATTTCAGTCCGCAGCCGTCCCAGAAAATGGCGCTCTCATAGAAGCGCCATCATCTGGCGCTGTATCCAACTCTTCCAACAGCCCTGGAGCCGGGTGGCTTGTTGGGTAATCATGAGTTAATACTGGCTTTGTTTTACTAGCCAGTATTAAGCCAGAGATTCTTAATGTCAGGCACGTTTGACCCGGCCATTAAGAATCTCCAATAAAGGGTTAAAAAAAGACACCACACAGAGAAAAAATACTTTAATAGAAATAAATACACAGACACATTAGAGACTCCATCTTTATTACCCCTGTCAGCCCTCCACGATCCTGCTCTTCTGTCTTCTTTCTTTCTAGTGTAGTAGTAGTGACGATTGTAGTGAGGGGCATCACTTGGGGCTGGGGAACCTCCATCCTAACTACAATGCTCACTACAATCGGGAAGCAGCGTGCAGCCTTCACTCCGTGAGTGATCACTGCTGGCTGCTAGCGGTAACAGCGGTAACGCTGACAGACGCGTTACCATAGCAACGGTGCTCCCGGAGCCGCGGTTAGCGGTGACGTCACCGCTAACTGCGTTGCTATGGCAACGGTGATCTCCGTTAATAACCGGCTGTGTCAGCCGGTCCCTAACGGAACGGGGAGTCGACCGTGTGCTAGAGCATGTCGCCGGTACACGGCGATACACATATGTGCACCGTGTACCGGAGAGATGCACTCGCAGGTCCTACATGACGTGTCATAGTCATGTGACCAGTCTGTAGCCAATGAGATAATAGCCACGTGACTGGTCACATGGCTATTTTGACGTCACGATAGGTCCTGCTTCTCTGCTGGCAGTGCAGGTCACCGGGAGGATTCAGCGATCATCGGATGGAATAGCGGCAGGTGACAGAGTGCAGAAGGGATCGCGAGGACCGGTAAGTGTTATGGCAATGTTTATTAACTGTTTGTGTACATTTATAATGCATTTTTATGTGTTTGTGATTGCCTCCCATTATAGCCTATTGGTTCTAGTTCGGTTCGTCGAACGTTCGACGAGCCGAACTCGAACGGGACCCCCGTTCGGCGAACCGGCCTCGAGCCGAACCGGGACCGGTTCGCTCATCTCTAGTAGCTAGTTTTGCTTGTTTGATTTCTTTTTTGCATTGCCAATTGATATCTTTATACTCCTGCAATGCTATTTGTGTATTCTCAGCCTTTAAGATTTTAAACGCCCTTTGTTTTTGTTTTATTATACTTTGTACAGTCTTATTTATCCATAGTGGGTTTTTTTTATTCCTGGACATTTTATTACCAGAGGGTATACGTTTTTTACAGGACTCTAGTAGTATATCCTTAAACTTACCCCATTTATGTTCAGTATCCCCAGTTACCATGACTCTGTCCCAATCTACACATTTAAGCTCTTCCCTTAATTTGTTGAAATCAGCTTTCCTAAAATTCCAGGTTTTAGCATTCCCCCTTTGAAATGTTCTATTGAATATTATGTTGAAGCTTACCATATTATGATCGCTGGTGCCCAAGTGCTCACGGACCTGTAGATCTGAAATTGTATCCGGTCTATTTGACAGGACCAGATCTAGCAAATTATCTCCCCTGGTCGGTTCACCTACCATCTGAGAGAGGAAATGGTCTTGAATGGTAGGACACATTGCTGGTTATTCAATTTATTTTGGGAGCTAACCTGGAGCAGAGAGGATGTGAATAATGCTTCTGTGCTATTTACTGCTATTAGTGCAAGTTAAGTGGTTTCGTCTACCCTCTTATTGTCTTTTTGTTATACCCTATCCTTACTCTGTGGTTATTCCCTGGTGCAAGTTATTGGTATTTATAGGTTTTTGTTACCCCTGTTTGTTTCTGTTTTGGTGGGTTGTTCGGCTCCGTTGAGGTCATCCCCTGGGTGGTGGGGACTTAAGGTGGTGGCACACATAGCGACGACGACAACGACGTCGCTGCTAAGTCACCATTTTCTGTGACGTAGCAGCGATGTCCCGTCGCTGTTGCTGTGTGTAACATCCAACAACCACCTGGCCCCTGCTGTGAGGTCGCCGGTTGTTGCTGAATGTCCTGCTTCATTTTTTGGACGTTGCTCTCCCGCTGTGAAGCACACATCGCTGTGTGTGACAGCGAGAGAGCGACGAACTGAAGCGAGCAGGGAGCCGGCGTCTGGCAGCCTGCGGTAAGATGTAACCACAGTAAACATCGGGTAACCAAGAAGCCCTTTCCGTAGAACGTTCGACGAACACATCCGCCATTCAACGAATCAAACCGAACTCGAACACTAGGATGGTGGCTCATCTCTACTCATAAACTAATGCCGGCATCACACGGTACGATATATCGGGTGATATCTCGATGGGGTCATGTCGTAAGTGACGCACATCCGGCATCGTTTGATATATTGTAGCGTGTGACAGCTACGAGCGACGGTGAATGAGCAAAAATACTCACCTTATCGTTGCTCATTGACACGCCGCTCATTTTCAAAAAGTTGTTTCCTCTTCTGTGCGCCAGTTGTTCATCATTCCCGGGGAAGCACACATCACTTCGTGTGACACCCGGGAATGATGAACACAGCTTACCTGCATCTCGCCGGCTATGCGGAAGGAAGGAGGTGGGCGGGATGTTTACATCCCGCTCATCTCCGCCCCTCCGCTTCTATTGGCCGGCCGCTGTGTGACGTCGCTGTGACGCCGAACGTCCCTCCCAATTCAGGAAGTGGATGTTCGCCGCCCACAGCGAGGTCGTCCGGGAGGTAAGTGTCTGTGACAGGGGGTTAACGACTTTGTGCGACACGGGCAACTAATTGCCCGGGATGCACAAATGACGGGGGCGGGTATGATCGCTCGTGCGATCGCACGATAGATCGTACCGTGTGACGCCGGCATTAGGGTCAGCCTGGTAGTCAAAGTTCCATCTACTATCCTGTATCATTACAAATACCCATTATTCTACAAATTCCAAGAATAAGAAATTTGATCTGAATGGATAAATGTAGACTTTACTACTGACATATAAATTATCATTTGGATTAGGCTATGATTGAAACAAAGTGAATACAGAAGATACACAATATTACAATAAGTCATATCTTTTTTACTGTGACAGTGTATTTTTTCTAATTTTTGACCAAATTCTTCACCTGTTTTCCTCTATGTCTACATGAAGCTTAGTGGCATGACCCCAATAAAATGCTCCAGTACGTTCGTCCACCCATCTCTTCAGCTCCATGATGCATCTGTCTCTCATCTTCAGCACTATGATGTGCTTGAAAAAGTCACAGGCCGCAAATAAGTGATGAACTATGGAACCAAGACTGAGGTCAATCAAGACATCTCCTTTGATATGACCTATGAAAAAAAATTCAAAGATTGATATACATAGGTGAAAAAGTCACAAAATTAGTCACCAATATTTAAATACCCTACTTTCAATGTAAAGTAAGGTGGATTAGTACAAACATACTGGTATATAGTGCTGTATCTCGATGAACTAGTACAATGTGCCTATAAGGAAGAACAGCATGTAGAGATGTTGCCAGAGAAAGTGCTCCTATCATTTGCAGTACAGCTTGTGGCTGATAGCTAAGGCTGCTGCCTACCATGCTAGAGGATGTGAGTTAAAAAAAAAAAAACTTCAAGTAAAGCAGAAAATTAATTTATATGTCATGTTTAGAACACAGATACAGGCCTCTTCCTCAAGAAGGAACTGTGAGGAAAGCTGTAGGAGCAATATAAAGCACAATGGCATCTTAATTGGTGATAGAGACTAAGGGGCACTTTGCACACTACGACATCGCAAGCCGATGCTTGCGATGCCGAGCACGATAATCCCCACCCCCATCGCAGCTGCGATATTATGGTGATAGCTGGCGTAGCGAACAATATCGCTACGGCAGATTCACATGCACTCACCTGCCCTGCGACGTCGCTCTGGCCGGCGACCCGCCTCCTTATTGTGGCGTCATAGCGACATCACATGGCAGGCGGCCAATAGAAGCGGAGGGGAGGAGCCCACCTCCTTCCTTCCGCATAGCTGGCGTGAGTCACAGGACACAGGTAGGAGATGTTCCTCGCTCCTGCGGCTTCACACACAGCGATGTGTGCTGCCGCTGGTACGAGAAACAACATCGTAACATCGGTCATTTCCAAATTATGTAAATGACCGACGCTACACCGATCATACGATTACGATGATTTTGCGCTCGTTAATCGTATCAAAAAGGTTTTACACACTACGATATCGCCTGCGATGCGAGATGTGCATCACTTTCAACTTGACCCCACCGACATCGCAGCTGCAATGTCGTAGTGTGCAAAGTGCCCCTAATAAGTTGCAAGAAGGTGCCCACCTGATGAGGTTCTCTGAAAACCAATGACTATTGTAGTTCAAAATGTCAGCTTCTGTAAGCCCACAATGGAAATTCAATGAAGATCAGTAATAGAGAAGGGTTGCTGCTGCTGATATCCAATGCAAGAATCCAAGAGACCAGAAAATTTCAATTTATCTTACTAGCTATACATTTCAAAGTCATTTGAATACATCAGGACAAGAACAAGTGGATGAAGATGTCGTGTCGGATTACTGATGAAGATGTCCTGATGAAGATGTCAGATTACTGATGAAGATGTCCTGATGAAGATGTCAGATTACTGATGAAGATGTCCTGATGAAGATGTCAGATTACTGATGAAGATGTCCTGATGAAGATGTCAGAATACTGATGAAGATGTCCTGATGAAGATGTCAGATTACTGATGAAGATGTCCTGATGAAGATGTCAGAATACTGATGAAGATGTCCTGATGAAGATGTCAGATTACTGATGAAGATGTCCTGATGAAGATGTCAGATTACTGATGAAGATGTCCTGATGAAGATGTCAGAATACTGATGAATATGTCCTGATAAAGATATCGGATTACTTTGAAACATGTAGATAAAAAACTGCATTGAAGTTTCCGAGGTCTCTTGGATTCCCTTTGATTCATCCATTGGTTATCGTCAGTAGGGCAGTTATTCCACTTTTCTCCATTGCTGATCTTCAAGAAGGAACTGAGCAATCATAGCAATGTGTGTCCGCATGAAATATCAGTATAAAAAAAAAATGTGTAAATGTATCCTTACAGCAGATTTCAAATTAATTGTATTATTGACTGATATGTTTGTTTAAACTTTTATCATCCTCAACAAATTTTCCAGAGTTCTAAAAATTACAGAGAGAAAACAATTATATTACTAACCCCAGGGATCCTATACTATTCATCCTATGAAATAAAAACTTATTTACTATATTTCCCTTGTTTAATATTAGTGGGGCACTGTGCATTCCCCCTCTGATTTCCCAAAGAGCTAAATATCAAATTTGTTAAAATTTACATCTAGTTAGAACCGTCTAAAAAAAACAGTTACATACCCTCTGTAAACGTTTTTATAAGGTTTTCAATTGGAAATATCAAGGAATCCTCTTCAGAGACCTTATCAGGGTTATCTGACAAGTAATTTTCCAAATGTTTTCTGGAATCAAAGTCATCCACATGGTAGAGCTTATAGGTGCCGGGATCCATCGTCTAATCTTGTATCACAGGCAGTGACTGCTTCTACACCAGTGCTCCAGGTCTTTATATAATCCCCAGGAATTAATTTACAAAACTTGTTAATAAGGATTAAAGGATTACATTTACTTACCATATCACAAGTTTTTATTGTCATTTGTGGAGTCATGCGGTCCTGTAGTTGCATGTTGAGTAAAATATAACATAATATAAGGACCAGACGTTCAGGAGTACACACAATTTTGTGTTTTACTTTTACCATTGAAAAACTAATATTATTTTGTCCATGATTGTACATTTCCTGTGACTAAGCCTGGCGAAACATGGGACAAGGTACCTCACCACCAGAGGATCTGTATGGAAATTCTGAGTAAAATTTTGTATTTCTGATTGCTCTCGATTGCTTTGCTGACCTCCTTCAGCACTAGTTGATTTGGGTATACTGTGTAGTATCTGTTAGAGGGGGCTCATTGCTTACTTATAGTACCTACAGTGAAATATGGTGGTGACAGTGTCCTTATATGGAGCTGAGTGCTGCTGGTGTCAAGAGTTACATGTCATTGATGATATCATGAAGTCACATATGTACTGTTTTTATCTGAAATAGAAGATGACGCGATCGTTCCATGCCCCTTGTAGACATGCAATGATCCAGAATACACATCCGTTGCATTTTTTAAGAAGAACAGGGTGAGAGTGATTCAGTGGCCAAGTGTCTCCTTATCTGAACCCAACTGAGCACTTATACGGAATTCTCAAGACTAGTTAAAATCATTCTCCAATCAGCATCCAGGCCCCAAAAGAGCTAATTCTTGAATATTGCAAAAGTTAGATGTTGCAATATGTCACCAAGCTGCTCATTCTAGGCCTAGAAAACTTGGTGCTGTCCTTACAATCATGGAGGTAGTATAATATACTAGAAGTAGTACATTTTGATGTCTGGGGTTTTCATTTTTGCATCAACTAGTTTGAGTAAACTGAAGATTTTGTAATGAAAGTTTTAATATTAACCCCTTCATCCTCGGGCAATTTTGCATTTTTTTGTTTGATATGAAGTCAAATTGTCTAGAAATGTATTTAAAATAAAATTGTATTCTTTTAAATCCAATTTCTTTACAATTCACTTCCTACTGGCCACCATTCAGCTGAATTGTAAAAGATATATTTAGTGTAGGGACCTACAAGCATGAGGTTCCCGTGACGAGGGTTGTAGGCTTCCGTTTTATGGCCATAATACCAACTAACACCTCATATTTTTTTGTACAGGAACTGCCAGGCCTCTTTCTGTTAGGCCTTGCATATTAGAGTTACTGTCCCTGTCTGGTACACAGATGAAGTACAGCTTGGCAGCCCGCCTGATCTAATAGTATGGGCGTCACATACCGTGTTTTTCCAAAAATAAGCCCTCCCCCAAAAATAAGCCCTAGTCGCGGTTCAGTAATGATGTGTCCATGCAGCTAAAAAAGATACAGATACTGCAGGACACGTAATTATAGACAGCGGGGCACCCCGCAATCACTCACCCGACACTGAGCGGCAGGACCAGCAGTGATCGCACACCCGCACACATCAGCTCTCACACACACACACAATCAGATCTCACACACAAGCATCCGATCTCACACACACCCACACACACACCCGATCTCACACACAAACATCGGATCACACACACAACGGATCGTATACACACTCACCTCATCCAGAGACACCGATCTCTTCTCGCCGGCAGAATCCTGAGAGGCAGTGCGGTGGAGCGCAACGACCTGCAGAACAGGACCTGCGGCCGGACCCGTGACTTGCACTCATCATTCCCTTCAGCCGGAAGCGCTGGATCTGATGTGATGTTATGTGAGCGTGCAATTTTCTGTGTGTGTGTGCGATCGGCTGTGTGTGTGTGATCTGCTGTGTGTCTGCGATCGGCTATGTGTGTCTGTGATCTGCTGTATGTGTCTGCGATCGGCTATGTGTGTCTGCGATCTGCTGTATGTGTCTGCGATCGGCTATGTGTGTCTGCGATCTGCTGTATGTGTCTGCGATCGGCTATGTGTGTCTACGATCGGCTATGTGTGTCTGCGATCTTCTGTATGTGTCTGCGATCGGCTGTGTGTGTCTGCGATCGGCTGTGTGTGTGATTTGCTGTGTGTGTCTGGGATCTGCTGTATGTTTCTACAATCGGCTGTGTGTGTCTACGATCGGCTGTGTGTGTGATTTGCTGTGTGTGTCTGCGATCTGCTGTGTGTGTGATTTGCTGTGTGTGTCTGGGATCTGCTGTGTGTGTGATTTGCTGTGTGTGTCTGGGATCTGCTGTGTGTGTGATTTGCTGTGTGTGTCTGGGATCTGCTGTGTGTGTTATTTGCTGTGTGTGTCTGGGATCTGCTGTGTGTGTTATTTGCTGTGTGTGTCTGGGATCTGCTGTGTGTGTTATTTGCTGTGTGTGTCTGGGATCTGCTGTGTGTGTGATTTGCTGTGTGTGTCTGGGATCTGCTGTGTGTGTCTGCGATCTGCTATGTGTGTGATTTGCTGTGTGTGTCAGCGTGTCAGTTAGCAGCAGGGGAGAACGGCGTGCAACAACCACCGGAGATCACAGGAGGACCTGGGAACCACGCAGACGTCCGAGTCTGGTGAGTAGGAGTCTCCTGGGAAGTGGGGGGGCCGGAATTTTTGGGGGTATACTTACTCCCCAACCGTGTTTCTCCAAGAATAAGACCTCCTCCAAAAATAAGCCCTAGTGCTTTTTTGGGAGGCAAAAAAAAAAATAAGACAGAGTCTTATTTTTGGTAAAACACAGTAATAAGCTGCGGGTTTGTGACTGTGCATCTGCATGTGTGAACAGCGCTCTATGCAAGCCATCAGTGTGCAGTTTTATCATCCAGCAATTGCTCCCTCCATTTTTTGGAAGTGTGTGTGTGATTTGCTCCTCCTGCACCTGTGATGCCTTCACTTAGTGGGGGCTTAGCTGTATCCTGCTAGAGTACGAGTTTTTGGCCCTGGCGCTTTACAACTGCAGCCCTATATTTGCTGTAAGTAATGCTTAATTTTTGGAGGATATTTATTCCTCTTTTTGTTGCTATTTTTATATGAATTGTAGAAGAACAGGAAAAAGGTTAAAAAAATGAATACCCATTTTGCAGCTCACCTATCCCACAACCACTGTGACTCATTAACATCAGAGAAAAAAAAATAAAAAATCTCTGACTTATCCAAACAAAATAATGGGGGTCACCCAATACAGAACTTCCAAAAAATAAGATTGACCCAAAAATATCATAAACAATAATTCTTTATTAGACAAACATACATATAATATTAAAATCAGATCAAAGATGAATAATGATAAAAATTCCTGGGCAAAACATTTTTCATGAGGTAGTATACAAAATATCAATGCAGTTTCAGGAAAATCTCCGCATCACAATGTAAAGTTGGTCTCCTGAGAAAGTATTCAACCCCCAATATATTTATTCTTCTAAAGTGATCTCATAATAATATAAGAAATATAATAACGTGCTAGTGCATATTAGTTATTAAATAAATTGGAACCTAGTAAATGGGAGATCAAAATGGTCATATGTCAAACAATGAGGGGTTGAATACCATACTAATTAATAAATAACATCAAAGGGGAAAGAACTTCATCATATCCAGTTTCTAAGTAATTAGTCTTCTCAGATAATCTCTATGTAGTAGGGAGAACACATAAATATAATGGCAGCTAAAGGTTGATGGTTTGAAAACCTAAATTATCAATGTAAATTACACAATTTCAAACATCACCACCTAAAGTGCCTGTACCTGAATGGGTTAGATCCCCGGTAGTGCATAATCAAAGCCTGTGTAATCAACGCCTATGTGCATACCATTATAGGCGTTTGCCAAGATAAGTGCAGAGGCTTGATAATCACTATACAATCAGGTAGGACCTCATTACCAGGACCCCCCTTGACGATCGTTTCATCTGCCTTCCACCTCTTCTGAGAAAGGCAGACGAAACAATCGTCAAGAGGGGTCCTGTGGCATTCACGTAAGAATAATGTATTGAATTGTTGTGGTATCACTTATGTTAATGAGGTCCTACCTGATTTAGGTGGAGATGTTTGAAATTGTGTAATTCACATTGATAATTTAGGTTTTCAAACCATCAACCTTTAGCTGCTGGTATATTTATGTGTTCTCCCTACTACATAGAGATTATCTGAGAAGACTAATTATTTAGAAACTGAATATGATGAAGTTCTTTCCCCTTTGATGTTAATTATTAACTAGTATGGTATTCAACCCCTCATTGTTTGACATATGACCATTTTGATCTCCCATTTACTAGGTACCAATTTATTTAATATTTAATAACTAATATGCACTAGCACGTTATTATATTTCTTATATTATTATGAGATCATTTTAGTAGAATAAATAATTTGGGGGTTGAATACTTTCTCAGGAAACCAACTTTACATCGTGATGCGGAGATTTTCCTGAAACTGCATTGATATTTTGTATACTACCTCATGAAAAATGTTTTGCCCAGGAATTTTCATCATTATCCATCTTTCATCTGATTTTAATATTATATGTATGTTTGTCTAATAAAGAATTCTTTTTTATGATATTTTTGGGTCAATCTTATTTTGTTGAAGTTCATTAGCATCAGAGGCCTACTCGGTGCCGGATGCCCTGAGGCAGAATGAAGAAAACCAAAGATTACATCATGCGCTGGAGAAAAGAAGAAGGAAGAAGACGGACGAAGTGGAGAACTGGATGGATTTGGGAGTAGCACAAGAAAGCAGCAATATGGGTAGTACATATCTTTTTTTACTCCTTACATTTCTAATGCTCTGAGCTCTGGGAAGACTCCAGGACATAATGAACAACATTTAACTTGCAAAAACTAACTTCAATGCAAATCAAATTTTCCTATTAAATTTGAGCAATCTGCTATATTCGAGTCTCGTGAGATTCGCTCATCTTTATATACAAACCAAAATCATGCCGATAATGCCAAAAGCTAATGATGACCGGGCCCGGTGGATGTTCGGATTCACCAGGTTTGGCCAGACTTGAAAAAATGTTTGATTTGAGAACCAAACATGACCTGAACTTAACTCTCTTGGCTGAACCCCATATAAGTTAAAGGAGACCCCAAAATGTGTGTTGTAAAATGGCGGCAAAATAGTCATAGTAAGGGATAAGGGGCTGCAAAAGGAAGCAAAACGGGGGTGATAAGGTGACCCCTGGATGGATCACAACTGTTGCCAGCGATGACCAAATGCGGAGAGGGTCTTGGTCACCCCCTCGGCTTCTCACAACCTCAATGAGATACAAACAGAGACAGGTATCTGCACATAAGGCAAGAGAGTGTGCGCTCTGAACTGAACGTTTATTGAAATATAAAGGCTTTTATCAAGCTAATAGGGGCGTAGCGATGCCGTGTACGAAGGTATAACTAAGTTAAGCTTTCCAGCATAAGTGTAAAGTTAATTTCCCAGCAAAGCATGACCAAGGTTCATTTCTCATAACTAAGTTTGTCCTTGGCTAAGCACAAGTCTTATCTGTCCTCGGCAAGACATATCTTTCAGCGTCCTTGGTTCTTTCTCAGCGCCTTGAACGTAGAGTCTGTTTGTGCTTCTTCGCGAGCAGCGTGAATATCTATCTTTTAAATTTTAGTTAACTCTTTCCTCACAGGGGAAAGAGCAGGACAATTGCCCTGCAAACAAATGTGTATACGGTAGGTACAGTATATGACTTAAATGGGTTATGTCACCAGAGCAATCATGATTACAAAGGAAGCAAATGAATAAAGTAAAAATTTTAAGAGTGACCCCCAGGCAATGGTTTCAGATTTCCTACACAAAGCAACAATTCTCAGAAAGGCTCTTTGTAGGAAGCAGAAACAAGTTTACTCTTTGGAAAGTGAAAAATCAATGCCTTTTTTTGTCCATCAAAGGAAAAAAATATCACTTAATTTGGGAGGAGAGGAGTTTCAGATTTTTTATAATTAACCTGTGCAGGAAAGTGTTTGCAGCAGCAGCAGCAGCAGTACGGTAAAGAACATGATCGACAGGTCAAAGGGGTGAGACTTGGGAGACTCTACTAATATTGACTTACAGCAACATAGGGGTTTATTGAAATCCTAACCCTAAGCTGGAAGTGCCTCTTAGTCAATGCCTGAGAGGCACTAGGTATGTACGGCATCCTCCTCTACAGGAGTGGGCGGGAGGGGAGGTGTTGGAGCAATGTGGTCTTACTGCAATAGACACGCTGTACCTGTCAAACTTGCTCTACTTTCTGTTCCTGTCATACCTGCTGTACCTGTCATACCTGCTGTACCTGTCGTACCCTTCATACCTGCTGTACTCTCTGTGCCTTCTGTACCTGACAAAACCTGTCATACCTGCTTTACCTGTCTGAACCAGCGACCAGTCTGTTCCAGCCATCCTGCCTGCACATGAGTCCATCCCTGCATCCTCGGTTGTTCCCCTCCTATGGCCCCCTCCACATCTCCTGGTGTACTGGCCTGATTCCTGGCATCTGCTCTATGCTTTAGACACTGTGCTAACAGACATAGCTAACTTTTTTACCACATTGATGTGCCCTCCTGGATGAGCTGTACTGCCTGAGCTATTTATGTGGGTTGTAGACACCTCCTCATACTACCTCTAGGGATGAAAACAATAACAAAATGCAAAAGTGACCAAAACAACAGCCAAAAAGGATGAGAACACAGAAATGGTCTGTGGTCACCACCTGCAGAACCGCTCCTTTATAGGGGGTGTCTTGCTAATTACTGATCATTTCTACCTGTTGTCCATTTGCACAACAGCAGGAGAAATTGATTCACAATCAGTGCTGCTTCATAACTGAACGGGGGATTTCCCAGAAGTGATTGACTTGGACTTATATTGTGTTGTTTAAATATTCCCTTTATTTTTTGAGCAGTGTATATTTCTACTTATTATCTATTTAATATATCATTTTAAAATTTACAACCTAAATGTCCGGTGAAGAGTAGACCATGTTCTTATAGTTTACACAAAGGTGAAGCATTTAAACACAACCATAACGTGGCTAAGTGTGGAGTGCAGATTATTAACCCCGATAGGTTCATATAAAGGAGTAAATGAGAAGGAACAATATTAGAGAAGAGTAAAGAAATTAGAGTTAAATTGAATTGAACCTAATTTTTTTAAAAAATTTTCATTTACCAAAATACTGATTTTTTTTTAATAATTTGTTTTCGAGCAGATTGCGTAGAATGGTAGGCACTGGTCCATGTTAAAGGCCATCTAAATGTAGAAAGATAAAACAACTTTACTCTTCTCACCGCTCCCCTCTCTGGCCTCTCCACTTCTCCCCCTCACTAATCTTGTCCTCGCTGCATGTTCTAATTGTCATTACAAGAGCTAAATTCTCTGGTCCAGGGATTACAGCTATGCCGAGTCTGCGGGAGGATTCTGTGCATGCGCAGACAAGATCACAGCCTACACGTGACCTTACGACACCATGACCATTCATGAACTTGTGCAGAAGCCTCCTGGGCCCTCATCAGAGTCTGACGTCCTTGCCCAGTGTGAGAAGCCCGCACATTTTAGTGATCTAAAGACTAAGGGAAGACTGGACAGGTGACTGTAAAGTGGGCTTTAAATGCAACGATATCGCTAACGATATGTCGTCAGGGTCACGGAATTCGTGACGCACATCCACCATCGTTAGCGATGCTGTTGCGTGTGACACATACGAACGAGTGTTAATGATCTCAAATACTCACCTAATCGTTGATTGTTGACACGTCGTTCATTTCCCAAATATCATTCCTTGTTCTAGACGCAGGTTGTTCGTCATTCCTGAGGCAGCACACATTGCTACGTGTGACACCCCGGGAACGATGAACAACAGCGTTCCTGTATCCTCCGGCAATGAGGTGGGCATGTCATTCATGTGGCTGGTCTCCGCCCCTACGCTTCTATTGGGCGGGCACTTAGTGACGCCGCTGTGACGGCGCACGAACCTCCCCCTTAGGAAAGAGGCTGTTTGCCGGACACAGCGATGTCGCTAGGAAGGTACGTATGTGTGACGCGTACCAGCGATATTGTTCACCACGGGCTGTGATTTGCCCATGACGCACAAATGACGGGGGCTGGTGCGATCGGCAGCGACATCGCTAGCGATGTCGCTGCGTGTAAAGCAGCCTGTAGGCGCGGAGGGTAAGTGATGACATGAGTATAGGAATTTTTTTTTATGCTACATTTATTATGCTCTGGGGTTTAGAGGCTCCCAGACCAAACTAAGGAGCATTCAGTTCTCAGACAATAACTTGCCTGCAAATAAAATTTTCTGGAAAAATCCATGCAAACAAGAAAATTTAAATTTTAAACATTTTATTACAATGATGGCTGGATCATATACTTGTTAACTATTGTGTTCCCCCAATTTACTTATAGATTATAAAATTGCGAGCAGGACCCTAACTTCTCTTGTTACTCATGAATTATGTGTTTACTCTGTAATGTCTTTATTGTCTCTACATGTCCCCTCATAAAGGAAAAGTGCAGCTGAAAATATTGGCGATAAATTAAATTGTTCTTATTATTTATTTTTAATATAGTCGCCTTATAAGGGATCCAGAGATATCTCTGACCTATATCTCTCTGTGAGCTGCAATGAACATCATGGCCTTATAGTCAAGGTGGTCATTCACATCCGTTCTCATCTTAACCTCACAGCGGTCAATGATAAAACCTTCTCCAACCAGAGCTTTCTTGGCAAAATCCTCATTATAACTGAAAGCACGAAACTTGTGTTTCCCGATTGTGTAATATGTTGCATCTAAAGTGCCAATTAATATAATGTGTCCTCCAGGCTTCAGCAAAGATGAGAACTTCCTGAGATATCTCATGTAATCATCTTGGTCCTTGCTGATAGCTTCAAGGAGCCCGAAAGAGATGATACAATCTGCTGGTGGTAAGACGATCGGATCCATAATATCTTCTTTCTCGAGGTCACATTTCAGAACATGTTGAAGGGCCGATCTCACTTTTCCTTCTTTGTCCTGTAACATATCTCTGAAAGAAATTGGAAAAATGATGAACGGGATTGTCCCACAGTCAATAATGAATTGCATGACATTAGAGCTTAGTGGTTAGCGCTGGATCAACAGCTTCCAGCATTGTAGAAAATTATTGAATCCACCTATTGTACAGTGGAGGAAAAAAGTATTTGATCCCTTGCTGATTTTGTAAGTTTGCCCACTGACAAAGACATGAACAGTCTATAATTTTAAGGGTAGGTTAATTTTAACAGTGAGAGAATATAAAAATTAACAGCCAGAAAATCACATTTTCTAAATTGCATAAATTTATTTGCATTTTACAGAGAGAAATAAGTATTGGATACCCTACAAACCATTAAGCGTTCTGGCTCGTACAATACTTGGATGCTCCTAATCAACTTGTTACCTGCATTATAGACAGGTATCTTAAATTGTCACCTCTATAAAAATTTCCTGTCCACAGACTCAATTAATCTGTTTGACTCTAACCTCTACAACATGGGTGAATAAAGAGCTTTCTAAGGATGAAAGGGATAAGATCACAGACCTTCACAAGGCTGGAATGGGCTACAAAACCATAAGGGAGTAGGAGACAACTGTTGGTGCAATAGTAAGAAAATGGGAAAAATACAAAATGAGTGACAACCGACTTCGATCTGGGGCTCCATGAAAAATCTCACCTTGGGGGTATCCAGGATCATGAGGAACATCCTGAGGAACTTGTCAATGATCTCAAGGCAGCTGGGACCACTGTCACCAAGAAAACCATTGGTAACACATTACACTGTAATTGATTAAAATCCTGCTGAGCCCGCAAAGTCCCACTGCTCAAGAAGGCCCATGTACAGCCGGCCCGTCTGCAGAAGGCTCATGTGCAGCCGGCCCATCTAAAGAAGGCCCATGTGCAGCCGGCCTGTCTAAAAAGGCCCATGTGCAGCCGACCTGTCTAAAGAAGGCCCATGTGCAGCCGACCCCTCTGAAGGTTGCCAGTGAACACCTGGATGAGTCTGAGAGGGATTGGGAGAAGGTGCTGTGTTCAGATGAGACCAAAATTGAGCTCTTTGGTATTAACTCAACTCGCAATGTTTGGAGGAAGGAAAATACTGTCTTTTACCTAACGAACACCATCCCCACTGTCAAGTATGGAGGTAGAAACATATTGTTTTTGGGGTGTTTCTCTGCTAAGGGCACAGGACTACTTTACCGCATCAATAGGACAATGGATGGAGCCATGAACTGTAGCATCTTGAGTGCCAACCTCCTTCCTTCCGCCAGGACATTAAAATTGGGTCATGGCTGGTTCTTCCAGCACGACAATGACCTAAAACATAGTTCCAAGGCACCAGAGGAGTGGCTCAAAAATAAGCACATTAAGGTTATAGAAAACATATGGAGTTGCCAAGCGACAGTCTCAAAATCTTATGCCTAATGATTTTCTGCAAAGAGGAGTGGAGCAAAATTCCTCCTGACATCAAACCTCATCATCAACTACAAAAAAAGTCTGACTGCTGGGCTGCCAACAAGGGTTTTGCCACCAGGTATTAAGTTTTGTTTGCCAGAGGGATCAAATACTTATTTCTCTCTGCAAAAAGCAAATAAATTTATATAATTTATACAATGTGATTTTCTGGATTTTATTTTTGATATTCTATCTCTCACTGTTAAAATTAACCCCAAGCTGTCAGTGTCTGCCCCTGAATGGTGCTCATTTTACTCTGGGTATGTACATCAGAGCTGTGGTTTTGATAATCCCATTTTATACAGCCAACCCAAATGTATGTCACTGACCCTTCCAACAGTACCTATTATTCTACAGCTTCCAAAAATAAGATTTTTGATCTGAATGGATAAATGTAGACTTCACTGACACCTAAAATATCCTTTTGAATACTCTATGATTGTTGCAGAAGGCAGAAAGAAGATACACAGTATTACGCTAAGATTACAGTTATATCTTTTCCACTGTAGAAACAATGATAGTGGATTTCTCAAAATTTTTGGCCAAATTCTTCACCTGTTTTCTTCTATGTTCGCATGAAATTGTGTGGCATGGCTCCAATCAAACGCTCCGGTACGTTCATCCACCCATCTCTTCAGCTCCATGATGCATCTGTCTCTCATCTTCAGGACTATGATGTGGTTGAAAAAGTCACAGGCCGCAAATAAGTGATGAACCATGGAACCAGGACTCAGGTCAATCAAGACATCTCCTTTGATATGACCTGTAATAAAAATTGACATGTTCAAATATACTTACATAGAGGTAAAAAATTCATTAATCACATATAAATGCACTACTTTAAATGTAAAGTATAGGTGGGTTCATCTATTGTAGTTTTTCAGTATTTTTATGTCTTGTCAAATTCGATTACGTTTTGTATCAAAGTCTTCAAAATGTATCCACCCCAGAATATGATAATGGAGGAATGTCCTCTGAACATCTGCACAAACTGAAAGCTGGAGAAACAATATAAAGCACAATAGCATCTTATCTGTTGATAGAGAATTACTGAAATGTTTGTTTAAACTTGTATCATCTTCAACATATTTTTCAGAGTTTTAAAAATTAAAGAGAGGAAAACAATTCCATTACTAACCCCAGAGATCCTATAATATTCTTCATATGAAATAAACACATCTTTGCTCTATTTGCCTTGCTTGATGTGAGTCGGGGACTGCACATTCCCCCTCTTATCACCAAACCACTAAAAAACAAGTTTGTTTCTAGTTAAACCCATCTAAAGTGAACAATTAGGATACATACCTTCTGAAAACGTTTTTGTAAGATTTTCTATGGGAAATATCAAGGAATCCTCTTCAGAGATCCTATCAGGGTTATCTGAAAAATAGCTTTGCAAATATTGCCTGGAATCAAAGTCATCTTCATGGTACATCTTATAGGGACTGGAATCCATTGTCTAATCTTGTATCACAGGCAGTGACTGCTTCTACGTCGGTGCCTGAAGTATTTATGTAGCACCAGGAATTAATTACAAAATACATTAGTAAACATTATATTTACTTTTCATATCACAAGTTCTTATCTTCATTTATGAGTCATGCGGTTATGTATTTATACCATCCCCCAATACTAATCTGTAAGGGAAATTAAATACAAGCACTGAAAAAGTCCCTTATTTGCAATAAAAGACAAAAAAAGCCCCTCTTTCACCACTTTATAAACCCCTAAAACACCCCTGCAGGTTCGACATAATCCACATGAGGTCCAACGACGATTCAGCTCTCCAACATATGAAATTACAGCTCGCGATCGTGGAACATGTCCGCTGTCAGGAATGCTCTGGTTACCCCGCCCTTAACGTTGCCCTCAGCCAAGATGGCGGAGAATGCTTCCAATAAGCTTCTCCCTCGCCACCTGTTTGTCTTAAATATCCAGCCTGGTTCAACACTCATTGCTTCAGTATTGTGTAAAGCATCTGCTTGCAGTTCTCTTGCTGAAACCGTCTCTTTCTGGATCGTTCCTTCCTCCTAATCTGTATCAGACACGCCTGTCAGCAACCTGTTTATCGTCTGCACCTGCTGTGGAACTACAATTCCCAGACTGTACCTGAGCTTCCTTTTGTCACTGTACTTGCCGCTTCCAGCGTTCTCCCTGGTTCCCCGCCATTGGGCTCCAGCTATTACCAGCAATATCGTGACATCCGCACTCTGTAACTGCAGGAAGAGAATGAGCTGAACTGCTGCGCTCAATGATGAGGTTACTCGGGTTAGTTGCAGTCACAGCAGAAAGGTTCTCGCAGTCCTCCACCTGTGACCAGAGGTAACTTGACCTCAGGGCACTTCATTAAACTCAGTGACGCTACCTGAAGTGGAGTCACTGACTTTACTGGGATCACCTGAGGTCAGGTTAACTGCGGTCACAGGTGTAGGACCGCGAGAACCTTTCTGCTGTGACCGCAACTAACCTAATTGAACATTTCTTATTACGGCATCTTTAAAAATGTTGTATATTAGAACCAAAAGTTACTTAATTCATGTAATAAAAGCTGAACAAAAAAATCAAAATGACAGAAGTGCATTTTTTCATTCAACACTTTCTACAAGAACTTTCAATAAAAAGCAGTCAATACATTGCATGCATATAGAGATGAGAAAACTTGTTTGATATGAATTAAATTTGCCTAGAATTTTATACAAATTTCGTATTCTTTTAAATCCAGTTTTTATTTACAATTCACTTCATACTGGCCATCATTCAGCTAAATTGATGAAGGATGGGGAAAGGGTTAAGAAAAAGGAATACTCATTTCTAAGGGGCACTTTGCACGCTGCGACATCAAAGGCCGATGCTGCGATGCCGAGCGCGATAGTGCCCGCCCCCGTCGCATCTGCGATATCCTTGTGATAGCTGCCGTAGCGAACATTATCGCTACGGCAGCTTCACATGGACTCACCTGTCCTGCACCGTCGCTCTGGCCGGCGACCCGCCTCCTTATTAAGGGGGCAGGTCGTGCAGCGTCACTGCGACGTCACACGGCAGATGGCCAATAGGAGCGGAGGGGCGGAGATGACCCGCCCACCTCCTTCCTTCCGCATATCCTACGGAAGCCGCAGTGACGCCGGTAGGAGATGTTCCTCGCTCCTGCGGCTTCACACACAGCGATGTGTACTGCCGCAGGAGCGAGGAACAACATCGGACCGTCGCGTCAGCGTAATCATGGATTACGCCGACGCTGCACCGATGATGCGATTACGACGCTTTTGCGCTCGTTAATCGTATCATCGAGCCTTTACACACTACGATGTCGCATGCGATGCCGGAAGTACGTCATTTTCAATTTGACCCCACCGACATCGCACCTGCGATGTCGTAGTGTGCAAAGTACCCCTAAGACCTGTTCCACCACCAGACCAGTGTGACTCAGTAACATCAGAAGCCTACTCGGTGCCGGATGCCCTGGAGCAGAGTGAAGAATCCCAAACATTACATCATGCACTGGAGAAAAGAAGAAAGAAGAGGATGGAATGAGCTGAAGACTGGATGGATGCACAAGAAAGCAGCAAGGTGAGTATTATATTTCTTTTTTACTCCTTACATTTCTAATCCTCTGGGATCTGGGAAGACTCCAGAAAATAATAGGCTATGTGCGCACACTGAGTATTTGGTTGCAGACATTTGTGCACCAAATCAGTATCTCTTGGCAGAAAAAACATGCATTTGTGCTGTATTTTTTCCATGCTTTTCATTCATTTGGGGTGGAAAAATGCTGGCAAAAATGCTGAAAGAATTGGAATTGATAAGCTGCAGATTATTTTTGGCACCAAATTTGCAATGGAAACATAAGCAACATTTGCACAACACTTCAGAATTCTCTAACTTTCTTAGTATAAGAATAGGCAATTCCAACAAAATAACCAGAGTAGATAGCCATAATTATAACAATTGATAAATAATTTTTATTGAAATATATTTCAAAAAAATAAAAAAAAAGATTTTTTTTTTAGGACAAACAGGGGAGATAAACCAAAGAACAGGTTTAAGAATAGGCAATTGGTTTTGTGACCAAACTGCAAAATAAAAAATGCACTAAAACACATTGTGTGCACAAAGCCTTAAAGAACATTCAGATTGCAAATACTAACTTCAATTCAAATCAAAATTTCCTGTTATATTTGAGCAATCTTGTATTCGGCAGATTTTGTCATCTCTATATCATACCGGTAATGCTAATGGCTAATGGTGGGTGGACTTGTGGATGTCCGGGTTGGCCAAACTTTAAAACAAAGTTCGGGTCGGGACCTGAACTTAACCTGAACGTCGAACCCCATATAAGTTAATGGAGATCAGAACTTGTATGCTGTAAAATGGTTGTAACAAATGATAGGGGCGTGCAAAAAGAAGCAAAACGGGGGTAAGAGCAGGACAATTCCTCTTCAAGCAAATGTGAATAGGGAAATAACTTAAATGGGTTCTGTCACCAGAGGAATGGTTACATAGGAAGTAAATGAGTAAACTAAACATTGTAAGAGCGCCCCCACAAACACTGATATCAGAGTTCCTGCACAAAGCAACAATTCTCAAAAAGCCCCTTTTTTTTAGAAAGCAGCAAGAAATTTGCCATTTGGAAAGTGAAAAATAAATGGCTTCTTTTATCCATCAAATGAAAAATACAACTTTTTTGGGAGGGGATCAGTTTCAGATTTATTATGCGATTAACCTGTGCAGGAGAGTGTTTGCAGCAGCAGCTGCCCAGTAAAGAACATGATAGACAGGCACGAAATGTCAGCTCTGAGGATCCAGTTGAGAGTTATACCTTGGTGTGGTAACTGGGCACAATTAAATTTGGCCAATTTTATTTGCAAAATAATTCATTTTTTCCCCAAATTTGTTTTCACATTTTTCATGTTTTCTTTGCAGTAATGCATTTTCACATTCCAATGTTCACAATATACGTCTCATTTTTCTGCCTCCCTCTACTTGAGTGCAGCTGCTATTTTTGATAATGTACGCTATGTTTATTTTGCACCAGTTCAGACTATAAGATTAGGAAGAAGTGCTGGCAATTCTTGTATTTTATATTATGGAGTCCTGTCCTTTGTCTGCGCACTCCTCCTAGTGACCTCAGGTGTTTTAATTTTCCTTTTGAAGGTTCTTCTCTAGCCCTTATAAAGAGGTCAGAAATGACATGAAAATAGGCAGAAATTTAGATTAGGACCCAGTTGAGAGTTACACCTTGGCGTGGTAACTGGGCTCAATTAAACTTGGCCAATTTTATTTGCAAAATAACTAATTTTTTCCCAAATTTTTTTCACATTTTTCATGTTTTCTTTGCAGTTATGCATTTTCACATTGTAATGTTCTCAATATACATCTCTTTGCTTTTTCTCCCTCCATCTACTTGAGTGCAGCTGCTATTTTTGATGAGGTCCAACACTAAGACAGAATTGATTCGAGTAACGAATATAACAAAAGTCTGTGGGAAGCTCAAGCATTTTCAAGATTCCTCTGGAGGGCTCGGGTGACAGGAAAATTCACTGAAATGGATGGAAACAACACTCAAATGTAATGGGAACAGCATGGGGAAGACACCTGGACACATCTCTGATGTTCATGTCACTGCTGGGATGTAAATAAATAATTAAAAAAATAAGTTGAGGTCCCCTTAATTTTTGATAACCAGCCAAGTTAAAGTAGAAATCTGCAGGCTGGTATTATGAGGCTGTGAAAACTCATTGTTATTAGGCCCTTCCCAGTCTAAAAATTGCAGCCCGCTGCTGCCCCAAAACTGGCACATCTATTAAGTGCACCAACTATGGCACTTTACCGGGCTCTTCCCTATTGTCCTGTCTGCTTATCTTGACTGGTTATCAAAAAATAGGGAGGACCCCACGTAATTTTTTAAAATTATGTATTTATTTTATTGAGTTAAGCAAGCCTAAAAACACCCTTTAGTGTCACATGATATGCACTAAAGGGTGCAAGAGGAAAACCTTGCCTATATGCATGCTCTAATCCAAGCTCTCCCTCCTACATCAGCTCTCCCTGAACTGTTCCCAGAGGAGAGTGTGCCCAGCATTGCACCTGAAGTTATATACTGTATTGTATTAGACCCGATGACGTGATGCAGCTTGTCAATCACAGTAATGCGAGTAGCCAACATGGCTACGGCATTACCATGTATGTCAGCCAGTTCCTGCATGCTGATTGGTTGTCTAACAGCCGCAAAACTTTAGAGTCTAGGACTCGATGTTTCTCTCGAACACCCACGATGCTCAATAGAGTAACGAACATACCTGAGCACCCCAATGCTTGATTGACTATCAAGCAATGCCGAGCATGCTCGCTCATCGCTACATTTAACACCTCCCACATTTAGTTTAGAAACTAGCGTGTGAAGCTTGTATGATTTTTAGGAGTAAAAAAAATAGATGAATATTAGAAAATCTATGCATTTCATCTTCAGGGCCTGCTTGAAGCTAGAAGACCCAGCCTAGAGTGAAAATTAGGCTGGTGAGGCACAATGGTCCAGACAGCAATAAGGGAGCAGTAGGGGTGGCTTGAAATGTGAGCTGGGAGGTGTTTTTTTAACCTTTACCTTGGCCTCTAATTTTCATCAACATAACGGCCACAGCGGAATTCACACCAAAATGGGGATTTTTTGTAAAATATGAGTTAAATTACCTGTGCAGCTGCACAGGAGTTTAAGAGCTAAGGGGGAACCATTTGTACCTTCAAGGCAGGTAGATTTGTGCATTTTGATTCTTTGTTGGGCCGAAAAGGGCCTATACACTGTATTTGGACAGTGTGCTTTTTCTGTCTGTGTCTGCCAGTGTGTGGTGTTGAGGGTTAGCCATCGTTGAGGAACTCATCTTCCATGCCCTGCCATGCTACATGAAAATGGGGGCCCTGGCTAGGTGTGTGATGCTATTAACAGTGCAATACACCTCTGCAGACCCCATGCTACTGTTGGATTCCTGTATATTGATTGTAGGTTATATAAGCATTAGGTGGGAATCAATTTTTCTTATGAGAGGCTATTTCTAGGTGGATTACTGTTGGACATGGCAGGCTATCCCCAAATGGAGTAGAATTGAAGAATAATCTAGGGAAGCTTAAGTCCATGAATAATTTTTTTCCAAACAACTTGACGAAATGTGTAAAGTTCAAATAATAAGCACACCACTTCATCATAACAGTCCAAAACAATGTGGGAAATTCCACCTTCCCCTGTGAGGATTGAACAGATCAAGGTGTAGTGCTATGGTCGCTCACAGCTAACCTTAACTCCCAGATGAAATGTGAGGACGCCACTTCCTGAGGTGTGCCGGTACGACTCCTCACTTATACTCTCGATGTCCATTCGATTATGGCCTTATGTTCCTTGCTATGTCATTTCATCTTTATGTTTCTGTAGGAGAACTTGTACTGTATCTCTAAGATCTTAATTTTCCCTCAGTCTCCGGACCCACTGTTCTCCTTGAGAGAATCACATATGCCTACCTAGGCCTTTTGGCCTATAATATGTACCTTATTCCACTGCTTATGCTTACCTGGGAGATTTCCTGTTCCATTATCTAGGCCTCCTGGCTTGAATAAGAACCAAACTTGTCCTGATGCTCGCCTGACTGGTTCTATGTACCATTAGTTAGGCTTCCTGGCCTACAGTAAGGACTCCATCCTGCACTTCATCTTAACTAGGGCCCTCTCTGCCTAAGATCTGGAATATTGCTGTCACTTATATCTTTTCTTTACTTTAAAACATACTACCTTACACATGGTGGTCTTCCCTCTTTACACTACACCGTTTTCATTGCGGTCTGTATGTGGTTAAACCATAGGTCTATCATTTGTCAACGCTAAACTCTGCCAACAAATAGGAAATTGGATTCCCGTGCACATGTAAGTTCTCAAATCCTGGGCTGGTCCCAATATTTAACCCTGTATGCAGGTAGCCCACGACATCAGCGCACAAACAAGATAAACAGCACTTAAAACACGACAATCCATTATATAAAAGCAATTTCTTCAAGGGATAGTGTGTGCGGCTTTTCCACTCCTTTACAACACCATATAAAAAGAACTATGTAGATGTAAAATATGTATACACAAAATCCAATCCATGTGCACCTTTTATGTATTGATAATAATTGATTCTTAAGTTAGAGTCATGAGTGCGGAGTGCAGCCTATTAATCCCGATTGGTTCATACAAAGAGAAGGAGCACTATTAGAGAGGAATAAAGGAATTTGAGTTAAATTGAATTCTACTCAAAGTTTTAAAAAAAAAATCTACATTTACCAAAATGCTGATTTTTTTTGTAATTTACGTCCTTTCGGATTCAGCAGAATGATAGGCACTAGTCCATCAAAAATGATAAAGACCATCTAAATGTTAAAAAATAAAAAGCCTTTTATTGGCCTCACCACTGACTTCATTGGCCTCTCCACTTCTCACCCTCACTAATCTTGTCCTCGCTGCATGTTCCGCTAAAATCTATAGGAATTATTGAAGGGAGGAAGGGGTAGAAAACAAATCCAGCACCGATGTCCATAAAAAAATATTCTTCTTTATTTCAAATTCATCATAAAAATTAGAATGGATCAATCCTTCCTCCCTTCAATGAGTTCTACACCTGTGGAAGCCAACCACAGACACCGTGCACTGGCCCAAATGGACATCTAGATCTGCAGATTGGTGAGCTGGAATATTTACTTTCTTGGTAAAATCTATAGGGCAGCGCTTCCAACTGTGACGAGGCTGCGGGAGGATTCTGTGCATGCACACACAAGTTCAAAGTTCACACCGTGACATGATGACACCATGAGCATTCACAATGTTGTCCAGAAGCCTCCTGGGCCCTCATCAGAGTCAGAAGTTCCTGCCAAGTGTGAGAAGCCCGGGCATTTTAGTGCGAGGGGTGGGGATCTAAAGATTGAGGGAAGACAGAACAGGTGACTGTAAGGAGTGGAGGGTAAGTGATGAGATGAGCATAGGAATTTTCTTTTTATACTACATTTATTATGCTTTTGGTGTTTGAAGAGCTCCCAGACAAAAATAAGGAACATTCAATTCTCAGACAATAACTTCTCTGCAAGTAGAATTTTTTGGGAAAATCTGTACGAACAAGCAAATCTTAATTTTAAATACTATTTATTACAATGATGGTTGGATCATACACTTAGTACCTACTGTTTACCCCTATTTCTTTGTAGGTTGTAAAATTGTGAGCAGGACCTTAACTTCTGTAACCGATTATGTGTTTATTCTGTAATATCTTTATTGTCTTCACATTACCTGATTAAAGTATCTTCAATAATACACATGAAAATATTAAACTTTGAAATATATCTTATCAAACAAATTTGCTTCTTTTAATTCTAAGGTTAAATCTGTATTCATTTAAAACTTTCTTATTACTGACATAGGAGATGATGAGATTCTGTGATTACGGGAGGAATCAGGAGCCAGAGGCAGACGGAGGAGCTAGAAGCAGAAGGAGAATCTAGAGGCAAAAGGAGGAGATAGAGGCGGAAGAGGAGCTAAAGGCATAAGGAGGAGCTAGAGGTGGAAGGAAAAGATAGAGGTGGAAGGAGGAGCTAGTGGTGGAAGAGGAGCTAGAGGCAGAAGGAGGACTAGAGGAAGAAGATAGAGGTGGAAGGAGGAGTTAGAGGCGGAAGAAGGAGCTAGAGGTGGAAGGAGGAGCTAGAGGCGGAAGGAGAAGATAAAGGTGGAAGGAGGAGCTAGAGGTGGAAGAGGAGCTAGAGGCGGAAGAGGAGCTAGAGGCAGAAGGAGGAGCTAGAGGCGGAAGAGGAGCTAGAGGCAGAAGGAGGAGCTAGAGGCGGAAGGAGAAGATGGAGGTGGAAGGAGGAGCTAATGGTGGAAGAGGAGCTAGAGGCATAAAGAGGAGCTAGAGGAAGAAGGAGAAGATAGAGGCGGAAGGAGGAGTTAGAGGCGGAAGAAGGAGCTAGAGGTGTAAGGAGGAGCTAGATGCGGAAGGGGGATCTAGAGGTGGATGGAGGAGCTAGAGGCAGAAGGAGGAGCTAGATGCAGAAGGTGGAGCTAGAGGCAGAGCTCCACCTCTCCTCCCTTATCTATCTATGCAGAATCTCATCAGTAACAACTGTCATCTCAGTAATGGTAAAGTCTTCACTAAATACAGTTTTTATCCCAGAATAGAACATTTTGATAACGACTAATCAATTCAGGCAGAGAAAGAAGCAGATTTGTCTGATAAAATACATTACAAAGTTGCTTATTTTCATGTGTACTATTGATTTAGGAAATAAAAATTAAAACTACAATTACACTTTAAAAATAAAGTGCAGCGGAATAAATTAGAAAATTATTTATTTTTAATATACTCGCCTTCTACGAGATCCAGAGCCGTTACGCTCCTCTTCTTAGTCACCGCTTTTTAGTTTATGCAGGTCAAATCATGCTCTGCGTGACCTGGAAGTGGCTTTTTCAATGAAAGCCTATAGAGCAGCTGAACGAGACTTCACCTTCACCTCAACATTCACAGACGCCAGCCCGGAAGATTCATGCTCATCTCCACTTTTTGTGTGGATTAAACAGACACATAGTGAGCTGACTTTTCCCTCTAAAGGCCACTTTACACGCTGCGACATCGCTCAAGCAATCTCGTTGGGGTCACGGAATTTGTGACGCACATCCGGTCGCTTTAGCAATGACGTTGCATGTGACACATATGAGCGATTTTGCATCATTGCAAAAACGTGCAAAATTGCTCATCGGTGACATGGGGGTCCATTCTCTAATATCGTTGCTGCAGCAGTAACGAAGTTGTTCCTCGTTCCTGAAGCAGCACACATCGGAACGTGTGACACCGCAGGAACGAGGAAGCTCTCCTTACCTGCCTCCCGCCCACAATGCGGAAGGAAGGAAATGGGCGGGATGTTTGTCCCGTTCATCTCCGCCCCTCTGCTTCTATTGGGCGGCGGTTCAGTGACGCAGCTGTGACGTCGCTGTGACGCTGAATGACCCGCCCCCTTAGAAAGGAGGCGTTTCGTCGGTCACAGCGACGTCGCAGGGCAGGAAAGTAGTGTGATGGGTCTGGGCGATGTTGTGCGCCACGGGCAGCGATTTGCCCATGTCGCACAACCGATGGGGGCGGGTATCCATGCTAGCGATATCGGTACCGATATCGCAGCGTGTAAAGTGGCCTTAAAACTCCTCCGTAATATACTAAAAATCACATACTACACTACATACACATGTACACAGATTTAAAGGAAAAAATAACAAATAAATCTTTGTGGTAGGGCTTTAATGGGAGGATTTAAGTTTTACATAAAACATTTGACATGTTGAGTCATCTTGTGTCATCTCCGACCTTTATCACTCTGTGAGCTGCAATGAATATCACGGACTTATAGTCAATGTGGTCATTCACATCCATTCTCATCTTAACCTCACAGCGGTCAATGATAAAACCTTCTCCAACCAGAGCTTTCCTGGCAAAATCCTCATCATAACTGAAAGCATGGAACTTGTGATTACCGACTGTGTAATATGTAATATTTAAAGCCCCAAGTAATATAATATGTCCTCCAGGTTTCAGCAAAGATGAAAACTTCCTCAGATATCTCATGTAATCATCCTGATCTTTGCTGATAACATCCAGGAGCCAAGTGCTGATGAGACAATCTGCTAGAGGTAAGATGATCGGATCCATAATATCTTCTTTCTCGAGGTCACATTTCAGAACATGTTGAAGGGCCGATCTCACTTTTCCTTCTTTGTCCTGTAACAGATCTCTGAAAGAAATGGGAAAAATGATGAACGGGATTGTCCTACAGTCAATATTGAATCACCTGACATTAGAGATTAGGGGTTAGCGCGGGATCATCGGCTTCCAGTATCGGGGGAAACAAATCCAATTTTTGAATTTTCACACAATGTTTCTATTCCAAAATATTTCATTTTCTTAAAAAGTGCAGTAATCCATAGAATTCCATTCACATAACTGAGGGCGTATATCTTGTGTTATTGTTCTCTGATAAGATATTATATGCGACTAAAACTTATTTACTAAATAGATTTGTGCAGCAAATAGCTATATCCTATATAGAACCGCTGCAATACAAAAAATCAGTGGTATAATCAATGGCGGTCATTTTACTCTATGGCTAATCATGGGAGCATGTTGGATATGCACATCAGAGTGGTGGCTTGGATAATCCCATTTTATACATCCAGCTGAAATGTGAAATGCACTGACCCTTCCTGCGCCCTTCTAACAGTACCCATTATTCTACAGCTTCCAAGAAAGAATTTTGATCTGAATGGATAAATATAGACTTTACTACTGACATCTTAAATATCATTTGCAGTAGGCTATGATTGTAACTAGAGATGGGCGGACTCACAGACAATCGGAACCGGTAGGTCCCTGTTCTTTTTAAAAAAAAATCTGAATCCATCATGGAATCTGGCCCTCATATAAGTCTATGGGTAACAGAATCCAAAGATTAAAAATGGTGGTAGAAGGGATAGGTGAATGGGAGCAAGCATGCTGTACTTATCAAGTTACCATGGCTTTACGCTGCTCCCAGACCTCGCATTCACTTCCTAAGCAGCTAATTAATGTTTCTGCATATGCACTGCTTTCCCCACCCACCTGTGCCTGTGATTGGTTACAGTCAGATGCACCCCCATCTTGAGTGTCAGCGTGTCAGCTGATTGCAACCAATCACAGGTGCCAGGACGACCGGTGGCTGGGGAAAGCAGTGCAGCTGAAGGATCCCATAAACTCTAGCATCTGCCATGAACTTAAAATGTACGGGCACATTCCAGGTATGATGTAATTTGTCACATGAAAAACATTCTTTTTCTAAGTCCGTGTGGGCAGAAGTGGGGGTCTGGGAGTAAAACGCCAAGATAGGGGGATGAGCAGATTTCTGTGCCCGCGATGTTTCTTCCTCTGCTCATCCTGATCCGCTTGGTGCATGATTCATCAACCAGGAGGCTCAGATGAGCAGATCTCTGCACCCGCGATGTTTCCTCCCCTGCTCATCCTGAGCCTCCTGGTCCATGATTCAGCGCTAGCTGGGGGTCGGAGAGTAAAGCTCGAACCCCCTGCTGGAACTGTCACTATTAAAGTGCTGCACATTTATTCATGAACCAGGAGGCTCAGGATGAGCAGATTTCAGCTCCCGCGATGCTTCCTTCTGTTCACTATAATCATGCAAGGGGGGACTTTACCGCCCCTCCACCCCCCGCATCCTAGTGGCTACACTACTGCTGTGAATGGAAGCAGTCAGATGCTGTCACACAGGTTGGGGGCACATCTGACTGCAACCAATCACAGAAGCCAGGAAGAACAGAGGGTGGTCAAAGCAGTGCATATGGATGAGCAATGATGAGCGGCCAGGGAGGCTACAGGACCAGCGTACAGCCGTGCAGGAGCAGTTTACAGCTGCAATGGAGCCTCGGTAAATATGACGCACTCGCTTCATTCATACAGTTAGGTCCAGAAATATTTGGACAGTGACACAAGTTTTGTTATTTTAGCTGTTTACAAAAACATGTTCAGAAATACAATTATATATATAATATGGGCTGAAAGTGCACACTCCCAGCTGCAATATGAGAGTTTTCACATCCAAATCGGAGAAAGGGTTTAGGAATCATAGCTCTGTAATGCATAGCCTCCTCTTTTTCAAGGGACCAAAAGTAATTGGACAAGGGACTCTAAGGGCTGCAATTAACTCTGAAGGCGTCTCCCTCGTTAACCTGTAATCAATGAAGTAGTTAAAAGGTCTGCGGTTGATTACAGGTGTGTGGTTTGGCATTTGGAAGCTGTTGCTGTGACCAGACAACATGCGGTCTAAGGAACTCTCAATTGAGGTGAAGCAGAACATCCTGAGGCTGAAAAAAAAGAAAAAATCCATCAGAGAGATAGCAGACATGCTTGGAGTAGTAAAATCAACAGTCGGGTACATTCTGAGAAAAAAGGAATTGACTGGTGAGCTTGGGAACTCAAAAAGGCCTGGGCGTCCACGGATGACAACAGTGGTGGATGATCGCCGCATACTTTCTTTGATGAAGAAGAACCCGTTCA
The DNA here is from genome assembly GCF_048569485.1 of Anomaloglossus baeobatrachus. Classification (NCBI taxonomy): domain Eukaryota; kingdom Metazoa; phylum Chordata; class Amphibia; order Anura; family Aromobatidae; genus Anomaloglossus; species Anomaloglossus baeobatrachus. The sequence continues at coordinate 179,348,592 of NC_134363.1, read as the reverse complement.
CAACATCAACTGAAGTCCAGAACACTCTCAGTGAAGTAGGTGTATCTGTCTCTAAGTCAACAGTAAAGAGAAGACTCCATGAAAGTAAATACAAAGGGTTCACATCTAGATGCAAACCATTCATCAATTCCAAAAATAGACAGACCAGAGTTAAATTTGCTGAAAAACACCTCATGAAGCCAGCTCAGTTCTGGAAAAGTATTCTATGAACAGATGAGACAAAGATCAACCTGTACCAGAATGATAGGAAGAAAAAAGTTTGGAGAAGAAAGGGAACGGCACATGATCCAAGGCACACCACATCCTCTGTAAAACATGGTGGAGGCAACGTGATGGCATGGGCATGCATGGCTTTTAATGGCACTGGGTCACTTGTGTTTATTGATGACATAACAGCAGACAAGAGTAGCCGGATGAATTCTGAAGTGTACCGGGATATACTTTCAGCCCAGATTCAGCCAAATGCCGCAAAATTGATTGGACGGCGCTTCATAGTACAGATGGACAATGACCCCAAGCATACATTCAAAGCTACCCAGGAGTTCATGAGTGCAAAAAAGTGGAACATTCTGCAATGGCCAAGTCAATCACCAGATCTTAACCCAATTGAGCATGCATTTCACTTGCTCAAATCCAGACTTAAGACGGAAAGACCCACAAACAAGCAAGACCTGAAGGCTGCGGCTGTAAAGGCCTGGCAAAGCATTAAGAAGGAGGAAACCCAGCGTTTGGTGATGTCCATGGGTTCCAGACTTAAGGCAGTGATTGCCTCCAAAGGATTCGCAACAAAATATTGAAAATAAAAATATTTTGTTTGGGTTTGGTTTATTTGTCCAATTACTTTTGACCTCCTAAAATGTGGAGTGTTTGTAAAGAAATGTGACAATTCCTACAATTTCTATCAGATATTTTTGTTCAAACCTTCAAATTAAACGTTACAATCTGCACTTGAATTCTGTTGTAGAGATTTCATTTCAAATCCAATGTGGTGGCATGCAGAGCCCAACTCGCGAAAATTGTGTCACTGTCCAAATATTTCTGGACCTAACTGTATTTTCTTTATTTTTTTTTATTTCTTGAGTGCCAGATCCAGATCAAACACCCGGGTCCAGGTCCAGCACTTGTGTAAGTTTGAAACTGCGTGGATCAGGACTTTTACAGTCCAGGTCCACCCATCACTAATTGTAACACAAGATAGACGGAAGAGACACGAGATTGCAGTCATACTTTTCTAATGTACAGACAATGACACTGGATTTCTCCAAATTTTTGGCCAAATTCTTCACCTGTTTTCTTCTATGTCTCCATGAAGTTTTGTGACATGACCCCAATCAAATGCCCCTGTACGTTCGTCCACCCATCTCTTCACCTCCATGATGCATCGGTCATTGATCTTCAGGACTATGATATGCTTGAAAAAGTCACAGGCTGCATATAAGTGGTGAACCAGGGAACCAAGAGTGAGGTCAATCAAGACATCTCCTTTGATATGACCTGTAAAAACAAATTCACAAATTGAAATATACTTACAGATGAAAAATTCACAATATTAGTCCCCTATGAACACACTACTTTGAATGCAAAGTATAGGTGGGTTCATCTACTGCAAATTTTTTTTTACTTTTTACTGTATATATTTCCTTTTTATGTCTTGTGATATTCAGTTGTTTTGTGTCAAATTCTTCAAAATGTTTATCTACCCCAGCTTATAATAATGGAGGAATTTCCTGGGAATAACCGCACAAACTGATAAATTAGAAATTTGGCTGATTTTCTCATCTGTATTTTTTTTTGTCTTTGACCTGTTTTCTTTCATGTTGCCAAAAGTCACACATTTCGCTAAATGGTGCCAATGTTTTTTCCAAAATATGATGTGTACTGTAGAGTATGACTAAAGTATCCACCAACAATGGTATGTAGCTATATTAGAATATTTTTTATTTTAATACATACAGAGATATTCGTATGTAGTACAGTATCTTTATGGACCAGTACAAGGTGCCTGTAAGGAAGAACAGCATGTAGAGATGCTGTCATAGAAAATGCTTCTATTATTGGCAATACAGCTAAGGCTGCTGCCTGCAATGCTAGAGGATGTGAGTTAAAAAAAATCAAACTTCATGTAAAGAAAATTAATTTATATGTAATGTTGTATAGAACGCAGCAGATACAGGAATCTTCCTCAAGAAGTAAGGCTGGAGAAACAAGATAAAGTACAATAGCATTTTACTTGATGATAGAGAATAATAGGTTGCGAGAAGAAGGTGCTCACCTGATGAGGTTGTAGGAAACCCAACAACTATAGTAGTATTACTGGAAAAGAGTGGGGTAGCTGCGCTGCTGCTGATAACCAATGGAAGAATCCAAGAGATTGTGGTTTACTAGCTACCACAAATGGTTTGTCGTGATGAAGATGTCGGATGACTTTGAAACGTGTAGATAAAAAACTGCAGTGAAATTCCTTCGGTCTCTTCGATTCTCTTTGATTCTGCCATTAGTTATCAGCAGCAGAGAAGTTATCTCATCTTCTCCATTACTGATCTTCAAGAAGGCACTGAACAATCATAGCAACATCTGTCTGCATGACAAATTGGTATAAAAATGAAAAAGTGTAAATGTGAATGTATCCATAAGGCTGCTTTACACGCAGCGACAACTCGTGAAAGCACCCGCCCCTGTCGTTTGTGCGTCACGAGCGATTTGCCCGTGGTGCACAATATTGCTAGGAGCCGTTACACGTACTTACCTTCCTAGCAACGTCGCTGTGGCCGGCAAACAGACTCTTTTCTAAGGGTGTGGTTCATGCTGCGTCACAGTGACGTCACACGGCAGGCGTCCAATAGAAGCGGAGGGGCGGAGAGCAGCCACATGAAAGACACGCCCACCTCGTTGACGGAGGACGCAGGTACGGTGTTGTTCGTCATTCCTGGGGTGTCACACGTAGCGATTGTGCTGCCTCAGGAATGAAGAACAACCTGCGTCCACAACGACCAACGAGATTTTGAAAATGATTGACGTGTCAACGATCAACGATAAGGTGAGTATTTTTGATTGTTAACACTCGCTCGGAGCTGTTACACTCAACAACGTCGCTAACGAGGCCGGATGTGCGTCATGAATTCCGTGACCCCAACGACATCTCGTTAGCGATGTTGTTGTGTGTAAATGGGCCTTTAAAGCAGATTTAATACTAATTGTATCATTTACTGAAATGTTTGTTTAAACTTTTTTCATCTTCTACATATTGTTCAAAGTTGTAAAAATGAAAGAGAGGAAAACAATTCAATTACTATCCCCAGAGATCCTATACTATTCATTATAGGAAATAAATACTTCTTTGCTCTATTTCCCTCATATGAGACAGGGACTGCACATTCCCCCTCTGATCTAAAACACTATAAATCAAGTTTGCAAAATTTGTGTCTCGTTAAAACCATCTAAAGAGAACAATTAGGATACATACCCTCTGTAAAGGTTTTTTTAAGATTTTCAATGGGAAATATCACGGAATCCTCTTCAGAGATCCTATCAGGGTTAGCTGAAAAATAGTTTTGCAAATGTTGCCTGGAATCAAAGTCATCTTCATGGTAGAGCTTATAGAGACTGGAATCCATCGTCTAATCTTGTATCCCAGGCGAGGTGACTGATTCTACGTTGATGCCTGAAGTCTTTATGTAGCAACAGGAATTAATTTACAAAAATAATTTAGTAAACATTGCATTTACTCTTCATATCACAAGTTCTTAACCTTCATTTATGGGAGTCATGCTGTCTTGTATTTATACCATCCCCCAATACTACTCTGTAACAAACACAGAAAAAATCCTTTACTTAAAATAAAAGACAAAAAAAACTATTTCGCCAATTTATTAACCCCCAAAAAAACACCTCTGCAGGGCCAATGTAATCAAACCGATGACCCATGACGGTTCAGCTCTGCTACATATGATATTACAACATGCAATCATGGAACATGTCTGCACTGTGTAACTGCAAGCAGAGAATGAGCTGTCCTCAGTGATGACGTTACTCAGGTTCATTTCAGTCACAGCAGAAAGGTTTGCATGGTCCTCTACCTGTGACTGAAGGTAACTTGACCTCAGGGTACTTCATTAAACTTGGTGACCCCAACCGGAGGTGGGGTCACTGATTTTACTGAGATCACGTGAGGTCAGGTTAGTTGCGGTCACAGGTAGAAGATGTGTTTGTTTTTGAGGGGTCTCATATATGCCTCCCGTTACTAATCTATGGTTTAGTGGCAGCTGCAGGCTGTTATGAACACCTTATTACCATGATTGCCACTACACCATGGCAATTGGGAAGAGCCAGGTAAAGTGCCAGGCATACCACATCTAAGAGATGTGACAATTTCTGGCGGCTGCAGGCTGATATTGTTAGACTGCAGGTGGCCCAATAAGCATGGGTCTCCCCAGCCTGAGAAAACCAGTCCCCAACTGCTGAGCTTTATCTTGGCTGGGTATCAAAATTAAGGTGACCGCAAGCTATTTTTTTTTAATTACTCTTTAAATAAAAAAGGCGCATATGGTTCCTCTTAGTTTAATACACAGACAAGATAAGCGCAGTGCTGGAGGCTGCAGACTGCAGACTTTATTGTTTTATATGTGCTGGGTATCATAATATGGGGGGAGCCTATGCCAATTGTTTTACTCATTTATTTCTTTTTATACCATGATAGTGACGCGCAGACAGCACCTGTGATTGGCTGCATCAGACACTGTCACATAGGCTGGGGGTGCATCTCACTGCAACTAATCATAGATGCCAGGACTGCCGGTGTGCAGGTAAATGAGGGAATGAGCGACCCCAGAAGAAGAATGAGCGGCCGTGGATCCAGTATGCAGCTGTGCCAGAGCCTCTGTAAGTTGAAGCTCTTGCTTCACTCTTGTTTATTTATCCTTTTTTTTTATTTCTCAAGTGCCGGATCCAGATCAGCACCTGGAACTTCACACCTGGGTCTGGCACTCAGGTAAGTTTGATCCGCCCATCACTACTACCAATGCCTCTCTAGGATTAGACCATGTTGCCCAAGCACCTCCCATAAGGGATGGGTTCCTTAAATACTGGGTGCCTCTCAGCCATAGCCTGATAGGCACTTCCAGGTTAGGGAGCTCTGACCTCTTAAGAAAAGGTGCTCACCCTTTTCTTAAGAGTTTCATACACCCCGTCACACACAGAGATAAATCTTTGGCAAATCTGTGGTTGCAGTGAAATCATGGACATATTGTTCCATTTGTACACAGCCACAAACCTGGCACTGATTGTCCACAATTTCACTGCAACCACAGATCTGTCGCAGATTTATCTCTGTGAGTGCTCCCAAAAGTCTTGTGTGGAATGTGCAGGCCATGGGAGACAGCTTCATGCAATGAGGTCGGGGCAGCCACCACTGAACACATGGGAGTGCTGGTGTCCTTACCATGAAAGAGGGGAAAGATAGTGCGGGGTCGCCGGTAAGGGTGTTACACCTGGTGAACCATGGGACAAGATGGCTCAGCATTATGGGGTCTGCATGGAAATTCTGAGGAAAATTTTTTATTGCTAATTGTTCTTTATTGCTTTTCTGACTACCTTCAGTGATAGTTGTCTTGGGAATACTGTTTATTATCTGATAGAGAGGGCTCACTATTACAGTGCTTACAGTGAAATATTGTGGTAACAGTGTCCTTATGTTGGACTGCATGAGTGCTGCTGATGTCAAGGGTTACATGTCATTGACAATATCATGATGTTACAAATGCGATGCTTTATTTTGAAAGATAAAATGCCTCTATTGATCTGTGCCCTTGGTAGATGTGTATGTTGTGAATGTTATCTGAGGGGGTACGGGTTTAGACCTCCCTCTGGTGGTCAAAACTGGGGGTGAAGCTGACTGTGTTTCAACAGGTGTGGGAATTAATTGGGAGTTTGGGAAGCCCAATTTCAGATCAGCCTGTGTTACATAGTAGAGCAGTGTCTGCTGCTGGGGTCGGTTATAGATTCTGTTCCTTTGTTTCTGAATTAGCTTTGAGTTGTCGTTCCATTTCTTCTGTGCCTGTCCCATTCCAGAGAAGTTGCTACTTAATTGCTTTATTGCCTGATCCACACCTAAGGGTGTTTTTTTTTCTTTTTGTTTTGCTTAAAGTCTGTTTTCTTTCAGGAGAGGAATTGTCTCTCTGTTTTGATGAGCATGGGGGTTTCCCTTTTGCAGGTCTCACTGCAAGAAAAGGTAGATTCTCCCTGTTCTATTTGATTATTTGGAATTTTGTATTTCTTGTGGGGTTTTTTGTATTTTGTTTTTCCCATTAGTTACCAGAGTACCTGATATAGTGGGGTAGAGACCGTGTGGTCTCAGGGTCTTTTTTGATATCAGGAGATTGGTATTTTTTCTGCAGGGTTTTCCCTGACCCCAATCAGTTATCTCTCCTGTCCTGCTCTATCCAGGAAGTCTGGCTTCGCCTTTGCTAATCTATATTTCCTATCTGTGTATTGTGTTTTCTTACATCACCATTGGCTTTATATGTTGAGGGCTTGCTATTCCTTTGGGGACTACTCTGAGGCAAGATAGGTTTCCTCATTTCTATCTGTGAGGTGTAGTAACGTGGCATCTAGGTGTGTTTAGGAAGACTCCACGGCTACTTCTAGTGTGGTATGACAGATGGGGGATTGCGGTCAGCTCAGGTTCCAACTACTCTTGTGTTTTTTCTGCTGATGGGATTTTTGTGATCATCCACGGTGACCAGATCATAACAGTATAACCAGCCAAACAAAAAAAACAGGTACTCAAAAGAAGGAATTTTTTTTTCCCTCTTATTTTTGGGTTTCATGGAAGACCTTCTGCTGGTATTGATACTAAACAGTTGGCTGAGCGTGTTGAGCATCTCTCCTCTGAGGTTTAGGCAATATCAGCTTATCTTAGACAGACACCTGTTTTGGAACCTAAAATTCCTGTTCCTGAATTGTTCTTGGGGAATAGGTCTAACTTCCTGAACTTTAGAAATAATTATAAATTATTTTTTGCCTTAAGACTTAAGTCCTCAGGGAGTCCCATGTAGCAGGTTAGGATTGTTATCTCCTTGTTGCGCCGTGACCTTCAGGACTGGGCCTTTTCTTTGGCTCCTGATGAGCCGATTCTTGCTACTGTGGATCCCTTTTTTCAGGCCCTGGGTTTGTTGTATGATGAACCCAATGTAATTGATCAAGCTGAGAAGGCCTTCTCGGCTTTAATCCAAGGTCAGGATTCCGCTGAAATTTTTTGTCAGAAATTCAGAAAGTGGGTGGTCCTTACCAAATGGAATGATGATGCACTTGCGGCACTTTTTCGTAAAGGTCTCGCGGATGCAGTGAAGGATGTTATGGTGGGATTTCCTATCCCTTCTGGTCTTGATGCCTCTATGACTTTAGCAATTCAGATTGATAGACGTTTACGCAAGCACAAAACGATACGTGCTGATGTATTGCTTGAGGAACAGTCTTCAGAGCCTATGCAGTGTGATAGTGTTCTCTCTAATGCTGAGCGGCAGGGTTTTAGATGGAAGAACAAGTTGTGTTTCTATTGTGGAGACGCGTCTCACAATATTTGTCTGCCCAAAATGGGAAAAAAAGATTTGCTTGTTCGTTTACTGTGGGTACTGTGCAACTTAAATTTCTTTTGTCCGTCTCTTGTATTTGCTCTTAATCCTCATTTTCAGCTATGGTCTTTCTTGATTCAGAGGCCGCCCTGAACTTGATAGATTTTGGGTTTGCTAAGAATTGTGGTTTTCCTATGGTGCCTTTGCAAACTCCTATTCCTTTAAGGGGCATTGATGCTACTCCCTTAGCTGAAAATAAACCCCAGTTTTGACTCAGATGACTATGAAGGTGGCGCCAGCTCATCAGGAGGATTGTACATTTTTAGTATTACATAACTTGAATGATATTTTGGTACTGGGATTCTCTTGGCTGCAGACCCATAATCCAGTTCTAGATTGGAGATCCTTGTCTGTGGTTAGTTGGGGTTGTCAATGTGTGCATAATGATCTTTCTGTGCTGTCTATTTCTTCTCAGCCACAACGATGTACAAGAATATTTGTCAGATTTCCTTGACGTGTTTAATGAGACTGGTTCTGATTCCTTGTTCCCCACAGGGAGTGTGATTAGGCCATTGAATTAGTGCCAGGTTGCAAATTTCCTAAGGGACAGATTTTCAATTTATCTGTGCCCGAACATGATGCTATGTGACCTTATATTAACCCTAGAACGCGCAACCATAGAAATCAACCATAGAAAACAAGTAACCTAGCAGGCCTGCGAAGCCCCAGGTATGCGTTCTAGGGTTAAGGAGTCATTGGAAAAAGGTCATATTAGACCATCCTCGTCCCCGTTGGGTGCCGTTTTTTTCTTTGTGTCCAAGAATGATGGGTCATTGAGACCTTGTATTGACTATCGTCTCCTTAATAAAATCAATGTTAAATATCAGTATCCATTACCCCTGATGTCAGACCTGTTTTCCAGAGTAAAGACATCTTTACAAGCAGCGATGTTGCTGCCAATCGCATTCGCCCCCATTGTATGTGCGTCACGGGCAAATCGCTGCCCATGGAGCACAATATCGCTAGGCCCCGTCACACGGCCTTATCTTCCAAGTGACGTCGCTGTGGCCAGCGAAAAACATCTTTTCTAAGGGGGCAGTTCGTGCGGCGTCACAGTGACATCACACGGCAGGCGTCCAATAGAAGCGGAGGGGCGGAGAGCAGCCGTATTATCGACACGCCCACCTTGTTGCCGGAGGACGCAGGTAAGTTGTTGTTCGTCATTCCCGGGGTGTCACACGTAGCGATGTGTGCTGCCTCAGGAATGACAAACAACCTATGTCCACAACAAACAAAGAGATCTTGAAAATGAATGACGTGTCAACGATCAACGATTAGGTGAGTATTTTTGATTGTTAACACTTGCTCCTAGCTGTTACACGCAACAATGACGCTAACGATGCCGGATTTGCGACATGAACACCGTGACCCCGATGATATCTCGTTAGCAATATTGTTGTGTGTAAATGGGCCTTAAAGGTGGCTAAGTGGTTTACGAAACTTGATCTTAAGGGGGCATACAATCTCATTACAATCTCTTCACCTTACCATCTCAACATTCACATACGCCAGCTCAGAAGATTCATGCTCCTCTCCAATTTTTTATTGATTCAACAGACACATAGTGAGCTGACTTTTCCCTCCCACTCTTTTCCGTAATATACTAATAATCACATACTACACTACATACACATGTACACAGATTTAGGGTAAAAAAAACAACAAAAAAACTTCGTGTTATGGCTTTAATGGGAGGATATAAGTATTACATATAACACTTGACATGGAGACTCATCTTGTGTCATCTCAGATCTATGTCTCTCTGTGAGCTGCAATGAACATCATGGCCTTATAGTCAGTGTGCTCATTCACATCCATTCTCTTTTTAATCACACAGCGGTCAATGATAAAACCTTCTCCAACCAGAGTTTTCCTGGCAAAATCCTCATCATAAGTGAAACCATGAAACTTGTGTTCCCCGATTGTGTAATATGTCATACCTAAACCCCCAATTAATATCATGTGGCCTCCAGGCTTCAGCAAAGATGAGAACTTCCTGAGATATCTCATGTAATCATCTTGGTCTTTGCTGATAGCATCAAGGAGCACAAAAGAGAGGACACAATCTGCCGGTGGTAAGACGATCGGATCCATGATATCTTCTTTCTCGAGGTCACATTTCAGAACATGTTGAAGGGCTGATCTCACTTTTCCTTCTTTGTCCTGTAACAGATCTCTGAAAGAAATGGGAAACTGATGATGATGATTGTCCCACGGTCAATATTGAATCACATGACATTAGAGCTTAGTGGTTAGCGCTGGTTCATCAGCTTCCAGCACTGGAGAAAACTATTGAATCCGCCTATTGTACAGTGGGGGAAATAAGTATTTGATCCCTTGCTGATTTTGAAAGTTTGCCCACTGACAAAGATATGAACAAACTATAATTTTAAGGGTAGGTTAATTTTAACTGTGAGAGATAGAATATAAAAAATAAAAGCCAGAAAATTACATTCTCTAAATTATATAACTTTATTTTCATTTTACAGAGATAAGTATTCAATCCCCTACAAACCATTAAGAGTTCTGGCTCCTACAGACACTTAGATGCTTTTAATCAACTTGTTACCTGCATTAAAGATTCTGTCTCAAGGGGGTTTTACATGCTGCAACATCGTTACCGATATATCGTTGGGGGTCACTTCGTTAGTGACGCACATCCAGCGCCGGTAGCGACATCGCAGCGTGTGACACCAAGGAGCGACAATCAATGATCGCAAAATCGTTCAAAAATGGTGATCGTTGACACGTCGCTCCTTTCCTTAATATCGCTGCTGCTGCAGGTACGATGTTGTTTGTCGTTCCTGCGGCAGCACAGATCGCTATGTGTGACACCGCAAGAACAACAAACATCTCCTTACCTGCGTCCATCGGCAATGCGGAAGGAAGGAGGTGGGTGGGATGTTACATTCCGCTCATCTCCGCCCCTCCGCTTCTATTGGACGTCGAGGTGACAGAGCTGTGACACCGAATGCACCTCCCCCTTGAAGGAGATATTGTTCGGCGACGTCGCTGCACAGATATGTACAGAACAGAGCTGTCTGCCCTCTGTTTCCTGCCCAGCACTTTCTCTGTGACACACACGTGTGCACCCTGATGTTATCAGTACAACATGCGCGCCTGTGTCATTTGAAAAGTTCCTGTTGGTAGAAGCAGCGGTCTTGCAGGGCCCGAGCAGAGAGAAGAAGCGTGGCTCGTGTAAGAGACGCAGTGCTGCAAGGCCCATGCGGAGATAAGAAGCGAGGCTCATGTGGAGATAAGAAGCAGTGCTGCGGGGCCCATGCAGAGAGAAGAAGCGAGACTCATGTGAAGAGAAGAAGCAGTGCTGCGGGGCCCATGCAGAGAGAAGAAGTGAGGCTCATATGGAGAGAAGAAGCAGTGCGGCGGGGCCCATTCAGAGAGAAGAAGCGAGGCTCATGTGGAGAGAAGAAGCAGTGCTGCAGGGCCCATGCAGAGAGAAGAAGCGAGGCTAATGTGGAGAGAAGAAGCAGTGCTGTGGGGCCCATGCAGAGAGAAGAAGCGAGACTCATGTGGAGAGAAGAAGCAGTGCTGCGGGGCCCATGCAGAGAGAAGAAGCGAGGCTCATGTGGAGAGAAGAAGCAGTGCTGTGGGGCCCATGCAGAGAAAAGAAGCGAGACTCATGTGGAGAAAAGAAGCAGTGCTGCGGGGCCCATGCAGAGAGAAGAAGCGAGGCTCATGTGGAGAGAAGAAGCAGTGCTGCGGGGCCCATGCAGAGAGAAGAAGCGAGGCTCATGTGGAGAGAAAAAGCAGTGCTGCGGGGCCCATGCTGGGAGAAGAAGCAATGTTGCGGGGCCCATATGGAAAAACAAGCAAGGCCCATGCAGAGAGAAGAAGCATTGATGTGCGGCCTGTGCGGAGAGAAGAAGCGGGCCTGTGCAGAGAGAAGAAAGTGCTGCGGGGCCCATGAGGAGAGAAGAAGCGATGATGTGGGGCCCGTGCAGAGAGAAGATGCAGTGCTGAGGGGCCAGTGCGGAGAGGTGAGGGGTGACTATTTTTTTGTAATAGCCTGAGAAGGGCACAATAAACAGGGGGAAGTGAGTGGTGACTAATATTGGGGGTGTAGTGATGTAATATATTACAGGTGTAGTATATGGAGGTGTAGTGATGTAGCATATTACAGATGTATTATATGCAGATTTAGTGATGTAGTATATTACAGGTGTAGTATATAGGGATGTAGGGATGTAGTATGTTACAGGTGTTGTATATGGGGGTGTAGTGATGTAGCATATTACAGTTGTAGTATATGCGGATTTAGTAATATAGTATATTTCAGGTGTAGTATACAGATATGTAAGAATGTAGTATATTACTGATGTAGTATATGGGGATGTAGGGATGTAGTGATGTAGTATATTACTGATGTAGTATATGGGGGTGTAGTACAGCTTGGGCCCCCTATGCAAGACATTGTGTCTGGGACTCCCCTTCTATGGTGACAAAGCTTCAGATATATATACAGTTAGGTCCAGAAATCTTTGGACAGTGACACAATTTTTGCGAGTTGGGCTCTGCATGCCACCACATTGGATTTGAAATGAAACCTCTACAACAGAATTCAAGTGCAGATTGTAATGTTTAATTTGAAGGTTTGAACAAAAATATCTGATAGAAATTGTAAGAATTGTACACATTTCTTTACAAACACTCCACATTTTAGGAGGTCAAAAGTAATTGGACAAATAAACCAAACCCAAACAAAATATTTTTATTTTCAATATTTTGTTGCGAATCCTTTGGAGGCAATCACTGCCTTAAGTCTGGAACCCATGGACATCACCAAACGCTGGGTTTCCTCCTTCTTAATGCTTTGCCAGGCCTTTACAGCCGCAGCCTTCAGGTCTTGCTTGTTTGTGGGTCTTTCCGTCTTAAGTCTGGATTTGAGCAAGTGAAATGCATGCTCAATTGGGTTAAGATCTGGTGATTGACTTGACCATTGCAGAATGTTCCACTTTTTTGCACTCATGAACTCCTGGGTAGCTTTGGCTGTATACTTGGGGTCATTGTCCATCTGTACTATGAAGCGCCGTCCGATCAACTTTGCGGCATTTGGCTGAATCTGGGCTGAAAGTCTATCCCGGTACACTTCAGAATTCATCCGGCTACTCTTGTCTGCTGTTATGTCATCAATAAACACAAGTGACCCAGTGCCATTAAAAGCCATGCATGCCCATGCCATCACGTTGCCTCCACCATGTTTTACAGAGGATGTGGTGTGCCTTGGATCATGTGCCGTTCCCTTTCTTCTCCAAACTTTTTTCTTCCCATCATTCTGGTACAGGTTGATCTTTGTCTCATCTGTCCATAGAATACTTTTCCAGAACTGAGCTGGCTTCATGAGGTGTTTTTCAGCAAATTTAACTCTGGCCTGTCTATTTTTGGAATTGATGAAAGGTTTGCATCTAGATGTGAACCCTTTGTATTTACTTTCATGGAGTCTTCTCTTTACTGTTGACTTAGAGACAGATACACCTACTTCACTGAGAGTGTTCTGGACTTCAGTTGATGTTGTGAACGGGTTCTTCTTCACCAAAGAAAGTATGCGGCGATCATCCACCACTGTTGTCATCCGTGGACGCCCAGGCCTTTTTGAGTTCCCAAGCTCACCAGTCAATTCCTTTTTTCTCAGAATGTACCCGACTGTTGATTTTGCTACTCCAAGCATGTCTGCTATCTCTCTGATGGATTTTTTCTTTTTTTTCAGCCTCAGGATGTTCTGCTTCACCTCAATTGAGAGTTCCTTAGACCGCATGTTGTCTGGTCACAGCAACAGCTTCCAAATGCAAAACCACACACCTGTAATCAACCCCAGACCTTTTAACTACTTCATTGATTACAGGTTAACGAGGGAGACGCCTTCAGAGTTAATTGCAGCCCTTAGAGTCCCTTGTCCAATTACTTTTGGTCCCTTGAAAAAGAGGAGGCTATGCATTACAGAGCTATGATTCCTAAACCCTTTCTCCGATTTGGATGTGAAAACTCTCATATTGCAGCTGGGAGTGTGCACTTTCAGCCCATATTATATATATAATTGTATTTCTGAACATGTTTTTGTAAACAGCTAAAATAACAAAACTTGTGTCACTGTCCAAATATTTCTGGCCCTGACTGTATATATATATATATATATATATATATATATATATATATATATATATATATATTCACAGCTCTGGTAAAAGTTAAGAGACAACTGCAAAATTGTCAGTTTTTCTGATTTTTCTGTTTATATTTTTGAGTGAAATGTAAATTGTTCTTTTATTCTATAAACTACTGACAACGTCTCTGAATTTCCAAGCAATACATTTTGTATTTCTTTTCTGAAAATGAGAAATGGTCAAAATAACAACAACAATGTGTTGCTTTTAGAACACAATAATGCAAAGAAAACAAGTTCATAATCATTTAGAATCAACAATACTAATAATGTTTTATCTCAGGAAGAGTTCAGAAATCAATATTTTGTGGAATAACCATGACTTTTAATCACAGCTTTCATGTATCCTGGCACCAGTCTGTTACACTGATTTTGGGTGACCTTATGCCACTCCTTGTGCAAAAATGTAAACAGTTCTTCTTGGTTTGATGGCTTTTAACTATCCATCTTCCTTATGATTACATTCCAGAGGTTTTCAATGGGGTTCAGGTCTGGAGATTGGGCATGAACGAGACCTACAAAACATGATGTAACTGTGGAATGAAAGCGCAAAATAGGTTGTTACCCGGTATAGGGTTTTTGACTAGTGCTGAGAACACACTCACCTGATAGGGTTGTGCCAGTCACAACTCCCTTCTGCACAAGTAGCGGTGGTGTCAGCAGCGGCCCCGAAAATTAATAGTGTTTTAAACAGGGAAAGCGATACGGGTGTATGCCATACATACATGTATGATTTTTCTTGTCCTGAAGAATATCTCTAAAACGCGTAGACTTATGAAAATAAAGGGATTTTTTTTAAATCTTCTGGATTCTGTGGTTTAAGCACGGCATACACCCGTATCCCTCTCCCAAATGGCAGCTGGGGTGAAGTGCACAACAAGAACAGTTGGTAACAGGCTCCTGGAGGCAGGGCTCAGGTCATGTAAAGCTAGAAAAATGCCTTTCATCAATGAGAAGCAATGGAGAGCAAGGCTGAAATTTCCCAAAGACCATAAGGTAATCTTCTCTGATGAGTCTAATTTTCAGCTTTGCCCAACACTTGGTCATCTAATGGTTAGGCGGAGACCTGGAGAGGCATACAAGCCACAGCGTCTTGCACCCACTGTGAAATTTGGTGGAGGATCAGTGATGATCTGTTGGATGCTTCAGCAAAGCTTGAATTGGGCAGATTAAACTTTTTGAAGGACGTGTGAATCAAGCCACATACAAGGTTATCCTGGAAAACAGTTGCTTCCTTCTGCTCAGGCAATGTTCCCCAAGTCTGAGGACTGTTTTTTTCAGCAGGGCAATGCACCATG
Organism: Anomaloglossus baeobatrachus; assembly: GCF_048569485.1. Classification (NCBI taxonomy): domain Eukaryota; kingdom Metazoa; phylum Chordata; class Amphibia; order Anura; family Aromobatidae; genus Anomaloglossus; species Anomaloglossus baeobatrachus. The sequence goes on along the minus strand of NC_134363.1, from coordinate 179,333,488 downwards.
CCACACAGGTAGGTCAATCAATGTGTGGATGAAGGACCACCACATCAAAACCCTATCATGGCCAGCCCAATCTCTACACCTGGCATGCTTTCCTAAAGTGTTAAAGACTGGTGGTAAGTAGAGTTGAGCGATGTTCGATTCGAACGGTTCGCCAATTTCAAATTCTAGTGATTTTAGTCGGTGTTTTCGAGTCGTTCGACGAACTCGAACGATTTGCTTCAAGTTCAGCAGTTCGACTTACTATTCGATAACGGTTCGATCACCAAAAGCGTGGCTTTTCACAGTAAGGCTATGTGCGCACATTGCGTATCTGTATCCTGTTTCCCCAGCACAATCCCTCTCTCTTTCCTACTCACTGATCACGGGCGCGGCACTGCACAGTTGTCACAAAGCTCCGGCGGCTTTTCCTGTTTTGAAAATGGCTGCCGTTCCTTATTCAATCAGGTATTCCCTGCCTTCCCCGCCCACCGGTGCCCATGATTGGTTGCAGTCAAACACGCCCCCATGATGAGTGACAGCTGTCAACCAAGCACAGCCGCCGGTGGGCGGGTCTATATCGTGCAGTAAAATAAATAAATAAAAAAAAAAATGCGGTTCCCCCCAATTTTGATACCAGCCAGGATAAAGCCACACGGCTGGAGGCTGGTATTGTCAGGATGGGGAGCGCCACATTTTGGGGAGCCCACCACCCTAACAATATCAGCCAGCAGCCACCCGGAATTGCCGCATCCATTAGATGCCATAGTCTCAGGACTCTACCCAGCTCATCCCGAATTGCCCTGGTGCAGTGGCAATCGAGGTAATAAGGGGTTAATCATGACAGGTATCTCCCCGAGATACTTTCCATGATTAACCTGTAAGTGAAAGTAAATAAACACACACAGCGAAAAATCCTTTATTTGGAATAAAAGACAAAAAACACCCTCTTTCACCATTTTATTAAAATCCCCAAATACCCCTCCAGGTCCGACGTAATCCACAGAGGTCCCGCGATGCATCCAGCTCTGCTACATGAAGCTGACAGGAGCGCCGTAGAACACGAGCACTCTGTGTCAGGTTCACGCAGCAACTGAAATTAATCGCGATGTCAGCGGGGACCTCACTGAGGTAATGCCTGCATGTGCTGTGATGATTGGGGTGAAGGTGCCTGCGTGTGTGCGGTGATGAGTGCGGTAGTGCCGGTTTTTGCCTGCCCATCCGCCCATCCATCCGCCCATCCATCCGCCCATCCATCCGCCCATCCATCCGCCCATCCATCCGCCCATCCATCCGCCCATCCATCCGCCCATCCGCCCATCCATTCATCCATTCTTGCAGCTGAACAATCTGCTTCTGGATTCTCTAGTGCAATATAGAGGTCAAGATTACCAAATCTTACTATGCTTTTCATTAGAGGCAGTGGCTCAATGGTTAGATCTACTGCATTAGGAGAATTAGTTCACGAGTTCGAGTCCAGGCCATTCCGATAAAAAATTTAATTTAAATTATATTTATTATTTATTTATAATTATAATTTAATTATGCACTGAGGGGAGAAACCGTACATCAGCTGTGAGCCGCGGGACAAACCTCTAAAATCGGAGCAGTTCACGGAATGAGGCTGCATTGCTCTCTCCGCTCTCTCCTCTCTCTCTCTTCTCTCTCTCTCTTCTCTCATCTTCTCTCCTCTTCTCTCTCCTCTCTCTATCTCTCTCTATTCTCTCTACTCTCTCTCTTTCCTTCTCTCTCTTCTTTCTCTCTTCTCTCTCTCTTCTCTCTCTCTCCTCTCTCTCTTCTCTCTCTTCTCTCCTCTTCTCTCTCTCCTCTCCTCTCTTCTCTCTCTCTCCCTCTCTCTTCTCTCTTTATTTTCTCTCTCTTTTCTCGCTCTCTTTTCTCTCTCTCAGACCTGTCGATGATCAGCTGATGCGGTCACCTGACTGAATCAGCTGACACTATAAGTCGAGTGGTGAGGCCGGCTTTTTACCGCCTGGCTGGCTAAACTATCAGCTGATGCTGTCGGACAGGAGTCTGCACTGAAGTGTGTAGTTTTTTCGTTTTTTTGCACTGATGCATCAGCTAATTGTATAAAAGCTGTTTATACAATCATCTGCTGTGTCATGTGATTCAGGCCCTTGAACCTGACACATCATCTGATTGCTTTGCCTTCCAGCGAACCGATCAGATCATATTGGATCCGGATTGGATGGCGTGGGACCCTTGACACAGGATTACTGCGGAGGGGGGTTCTTTATTTCAATAAAGATGGAGTCACTAATTGTGTTGTGTTTTATTTCTAATAAAAATATTTTTCTGAGTGTTGTGTTTTTTTTTAATCTGTACTAGAAATTCATGGTGGCCATGTCTAATTGGCGTGACACCATGAATTTCGGGCGTAGGGCCAGTTGATCATATACAGCTATCCCTAACCCCATTATTACCAAGTGAGCCACCTGTCACGAGGGCAGCTGGAAGAGTTGGATACAGCGCCAGAAGATGGCACTTCTATGAAAGCACCATTTTCTGGGGTGGCTGCAGACTGCAATTCGCAGCAGGGGTGCCCAGGAAGCTTGGGCACCCTGCGCTGCGGATTCCAATCCCCAGCTGCCTAGTTGTACCTGGCTGGACATAAAAATTGGGCGAAGCCCACATCATTTTTTTTTTAATTATTTCATGAAATTCATGAAATGATTAAAAAAAAAAAGGCCTTCCCTATTGGTTCCAAGCCGGATACAACTAGGCAGCTTGAGGTTGGGGGCAGCCCATAGCTGCCTGCTGTACCTGGCTAGCATACAAAAACATGGCTAAGCCCATGTAATTTTTTTGGGAGGCAAAAAACTCCTGCATACAGTCCTGGATGGAGTATGCTGAACCTTGTAGTTGAAGGGACATTCCAACAAGATTTGGCTCCATGCCACAATTCCATGTGTGTGAAGAAATTCCTGGAAAAAAATAAAGTAAGAGTGCTGGACTGGCCTGGCAATTCACCAGACTTAAATGCTATAGAAAATTTGTGGAGCATTGTGAAGAGACGGCAAAATGGACTGTACAACTGAAGAACGCATGATAAACATTGCCATACAAGTGTGGCTCCATGATGAAGAATTAAAGAATTTATGCAACAACTTGGTAGAATCAATGCCAGAATGCATTGAAAATCTCATATCTGCTAAAGTAGGGCATATTTCTTACTAAAATTGGTATGTAACAGTGCATTATAACATTTTATTATTAAATATTCAAAAATGTGTTTTTTTTGTTTGTCCCAATAATTAATTAATTTGCAGAGCACTGTATATACAGTGCCTACAAGTAGTATTCAACCCCCTGCAGATTTAGCAGGTTTACACATTCGGAATTAACTTGGCATTGTGACATTTGGACTGTAGATCAGCCTGGAAGTGTGAAATGCACTGCAGCAAAAAAGAATGTTATTTCTTTTTTTTTTTTTTTTTAAATTGTGAAAAGTTTATTCAGAGGGTCATTTATTATTCAACCCCTTAAACCACCAGAATTCTGTTTGGTTCCCCTAAAGTATTAAGAAGTATTTCAGGCACAAAGAACAATGAGCTTCACATGTTTGGATTAATTATCTCTTTTTCCAGCCTTTTCTGACTAATTAAGACCCTCCCCAAACTTGTGAACAGCACTCATACATGGTCAACATGGGAAAGACAAAGGAGCATTCCAAGGCCATCAGAGACAAGATCGTGGAGGGTCACAAGGCTGGCAAGGGGTACAAAACCCTTTCGAAGGAGTTGGGCCTACCTGTCTCCACTGTTGGGAGCATCATCCGGAAGTGGAAGGCTTATGGAACTACTGTTAGCCTTCCATGGCCTGGACAGCCTTTGAAAGTTTCCTCCCGTGCCGAGGCCAGGCTTGTCCGAAGAGTCAAGGCTAACCCAAGGACAACAAGGAAGGAGCTCCGGGAAGATCTCATGGCAGTGGGGATATTGGTTTCAGTCAATACCATAAGTAACGTACTCCACCGCAATGGTCTCCGTTCCAGATGAGCCCGTAAGGTACCTTTACTTTCAAAGCGTCATGTCAAGGCTCGTCTACAGTTTGCTCATGATCACTTGGAGGACTCTGAGACAGACTGGTTCAAGGTTCTCTGGTCTGATGAGACCAAGATCGAGATCTTTGGTGCCAACCACACACGTAACGTTTGGAGACTGGATGGCACTGCATACGACCCCAAGAATACCATCCCTACAGTCAAGCATGGTGGTGGCAGCATCATGCTGTGGGGCTGTTTCTCAGCCAAGGGGCCTGGCCATCTGGTCCGCATCCATGGGAAGATGGATAGCACGGCCTACCTGGAGATTTTGGCCAAGAACCTCCGCTCCTCCATCAAGGATCTTAAGATGGGTCGTCATTTCATCTTCCAACAAAACAACGACCCAAAGCACACAGTCAAGAAAACCAAGGCCTGGTTCAAGAGGGAAAAAAATCAAGGTGTTGCAGTGGCCTAGTCAGTCTCCTGACCTTAACCCAATTGAAAACTTGTGGAAGGAGCTCAAGATTAAAGTCCACATGAGTCACCCAAAGAACCTAGATAACTTGGAGAAGATCTGCATTGAGGAGTGGGCCAAGATAACTCCAGAGACCTGTGCCGGCCTGATCAGGTCTTATAAAAGACGATTATTAGCTGTAATTGCAAACAAGGGTTATTCCACAAAATATTAAACCTAGGGGTTGAATAATAATTGACCCACACTTTTATGTTGAAAATTTACTAAAATTTAACTGAGCAACATAACTTGTTGGTTTGTAAGATTTATGCATCTGTTAATAAATCCTGCTCTTGTTTGAAGTTTGCAGGATCTAACTTATTTGCATCTTATCAAACCTGCTAAATCTGCAGGGGGTTGAATACTACTTGTAGGCACTGTATATAAATATATATATATATATATATATATATATATATATATGTATATATATAATCTGCAGCTTTGTCACCATAAGAGAAGGGGGGACCTAGACATAATGTCTTGCACAGGGGCCCCAAGCTGTCAGCGTCCACCCCTGAATGACAGTCATTTTACTCTATGGATAATTGGAGGAACATGTTGGGCATACACATCACAGTTGTGGTTTTGATAATCCTATTTTATACATCCAACTCGAATGTGATATGCACTGAACCTTCCAACAGTACCTATTATTCTACAGCTTCCAAGAATTTAAGTTTTATCTGAATGGATAACTGTAAACTTCACTGACACCTAAGATATCATATTGAATATTCTCTGATTGTAATTTGTAACACAGAGAGAAGATACACGATATTACACTAAAATTACAATTATATCTTTTCACTGCAGAAACAATGACACTGGATTTCTCCTAATTTTATGCTTCTTCACCTGTTTTCTTCTATGTTCGCATGAAATTGTGTGGCATGGCTCCAATCAAACGCTCCCGTACGTTCGTCCACCCATCTCTTCAGCTCCATGATGCAGCTGTCTCTCATCTTCAGCACTATAATATGCTTGAAAAACTCACAGGCCGCAAATAAGTGATGAACCATGGAACCAGGACTCAGGTCAATCAAGACGTCTCCTTTAATACGACCTGTAAAAAAAATTCACATGTTCAAATATACTTACATAGAGGTAAAAAATTCATTAATCACATATAAATACACTAAGTTCAATGTAAAGTATAGGTGGCTTCATCTATTGTGTTTTTTTCGTTCTTTTTATTTTCACTAAATGGTGCTAAATTGTTTCCAAAATATGATGTGTATTATAGGGTGAGACTAAAGTACCCACCGACAATAGTATGTATCTATATTTGAATATTTCTTTTTAGTAGATACAGGTATACTATACTGGTATATGCTTGTGTGAAAATCCAGCTCACCCACGTCTGACCTCACCGTGCCTCAAACTCGGATCCGGCCCTGCCCTGGCCGCACATTCGTTTCTTAATACTGGTATATAGTGCTATATTTCTACGTACCAGTACAATGTGCCTATAAGGAAGAACTGCATGTAGAAATGTTGTCAGAGAAAATGCTTCTATCTTTGGTGACACAGCTTGGGGCTGACAGCTATGGCTGGTGTCTACCGTGCTAGAGGATGTGAGTTAAAAAGATCAAAAGTCAAGTAAAGCAGAAAATTAATTTATTCGCAATGTTGTGTAGAACGCAGACACTGGACTCATCCTCAAGAAGGAAGGCTGGAGAAACAATATAAAGCACAATAGGATCTTATCTGATGATAGAGAAAAACCGAAATGTTTGTTTAAACTTTATCATCTTCAACATATTTTTCAGAGTTTTAAAAATTAAAGAGAGGAAAACAATTCCATTACTAACGCCAGAGATCGTCTTATATTCTTCATATGAAATAAACACAGCTTTTCTCTATTTGCCTTGTTTGATGTGAGTCAGGGGCTGCAGATTCCCCCTCTGATCTCCAAACCACTAAAAATCAAGTTTGTATCTAGTTAAACCCATCTAAAGTGAACAATTAGGATACATACCTTCTGAAAACGTTTTTAGAAGATTTTCAATGGGAAATATCAATGAATCCTCTTCAGAGATCCTATCAGGGTTATCTGAAAAATAGCTTTGCAAATATTGCCTGGAATCAAAGTCATCTTCATGGTAGAGCTTATAGGGACTGGGATCCATCGTCTAATATTGTATCACAGGCAGTGACTGATTCTACGTTGGTGCCTGAAGACTTTTTGTAGCACCAGGAATCAATTTACAAAGTACATTAGTAAACACTATATTTACTTTTAATATCACAAGTTCTTGTCTTCATTTATGGAGTCATGCGGTCTTGTATTTATACCATCTTCCAATACTACTCTGTAAGAAACACAGAAAAAATTATTTATTTGCAATAAAAGATAACAAAACACCCTCTTTCACCGCTTTATAAACCCTTAAAACACCTCTGAGGTCCCATGACGATTCAGCAATGCTACATATGAAAATACAGAATACAATCATGGAACATGTCTGCACTGTGTAACTACAGGCAGAGAATGAGCTGTGCTTAGCAATGATGTTACTCAGGTTAGTTTCAGTCACAGCAGAAAGGTTCGCACGGTTCTCCACCTGCGACTGAAGGTAACTTGACCTCAGGATACTTCATTAAACTTGGTGACTCCAACCGGAGGTGGAGTCACTGACTTTACTGAGATCACGTGAGGTCAGGTTAGCTGCGGTCAAAGGTAGAGGACCATGTTTGTTTTTGGGGGTCTCACAGATGCCTCCAATTACTAATCTAGGGGTTAGTGGCAGCTGTGGGCTTTTATGAACCCCTTATTACCATGATTGCGACCACACCACGGCAATCGGGAAGAGCCAGGTAAAGCGCCAGGCATACCACATCTAAGGGATGCGACAATTCCTGGCGGCTGCAGGCTGATATTGTTAGACTGTAGGTGGTCCAATAAGCATTGGTCTCCCCAGCCTGAGAATACCAGTCCCCAAATGCTGGGCTTTATCTTGGCTGGGTATCAAAATTGGTGCGACTGCAAGCTATTTTTTTTTTTAATTACTTTTTAAATAATAAAAAAAAGGCGCATATGGTTCCTCTTTGTTTGATACACAGCCAAGATAAGCGCAGGGCTGGGGGCTGCAGACTGCAGCCTTTTTGCTTTATCTGTGCTGGGTATCATAATATGGCGGGAGCCTACGCCAATTGTTTTACTCATTTATTTGTTTTTATACCATGATAGTGACCCGTAGACAGCGCCTGTGATTGGCTGCATTCAGACACTGTCACATAGGCTTGGGGTGCATCTCACTGCAACCAATCATAGATGCCAGGACTGCCGGTGTGCAGGTAAATGAGGGAATGAGCGGCCCCAGAAGAACAATGAGCGGCCGTGGACAAATTTACAGCCGTGCCGGAGCCTCTGTAAGTTGAAGCTCTTGCTTCATTCTTGTTTTCTTTATTTATCCTTTTATTTTATTTCCCAAGTGCTGGATCCAGATCAGCACCCGGAACCTCGGACACGGGCCAGGCACTCAGGTAAGTTTGATCCGCACTTCACTACTAGCAATGCCTCTCTAGGATTAGACCATGTTGCCCAAGCACCTCCCATAAGGGAAAGGTTCCTTAAATACTGGGTGACTCTCAGACTATGGCTGAGAGATACTTCCAGGTTAGGGAGCGCTGACCTCTTAAGAAAATGTGCACACCCTAAGAGTGCCCGCAAAAGTCTTGTGTGGCATGTGCAGGCCCTGAGAGACAGCTTCATGCACCGAGGAGCTGCCACCATTGAGCAGCTGGGATTACTGGTGTCTTTACCATGGAAGAGGGGAAGGACAGTGTGGGACGCCGGTAAGGACGATACACCTGGAGAACCATGAGACAGGATGGCTCAGTATCATACGGTCTGCACGGAAATTCTGAGCAAAATTTTGTATTGCTAATTGTTCTTGATTGTTTTGCTGACCCCCTTCAGTGCTAGTTGTCTTGGGAATACTGTTTATTATCTGATAGAGAGGGCTCACTATTACAGTGCCTACAGTGAAATATTGTTGTGACAGTGTCCTTATGTTGGACTGCATGAGTGCTGCTGATGTCAAGGGTTACATGTCATTGACAATATCATGATGTTACAAATGTACTGCTTTATTTTGAAAGAGAAAATGCAGCTATTGATCCGTGCCCTTGGTAGACGTGCACTTTTCCAACATGACAATAATCCAAAATGCATATCTGTTTTGTTTCTGAAGGAGAACAGGGTGAAAGGGATTCACTGGCCGAGTGTCTCCCAATCTGAACCCAACTGAGCACCTATAGGGAATTCTGAAGATACAAGTTATTATCATTCTCCATCTACCAACCAGGCTCAAAGGAGCTCATTCTTGAAAATTCAAAAAATTACATATTGCAAAAAGTCACCAAGTTGCTCATTCTAGGCCTAGAAAACTTGATGCTGTCCTTACAATCATGGAGGTCATACAATATACTATATGTAGTAATTTTAGATGTGTGGTTTTCTGATTTTTGCATCATTTGCATCATTTGCAATCAAATTTGAACGAAATTGAAGATTTTGTAATGAAAGTTGTATTATTAACCTTACTTTCATGGGTTAAAAAAATGTTCTAAGAAACTCAGTCTTGTGCAAATTTTGAAAATTGTTCTTGTCTTCAGTGAAATATTTGAAGGGACATGTACTCATGAGAACATAGCCTTCCAAATGTAAAATTTTAATCAGTGACTGCAAGAAGAATTTCCAAAATTGCACATTTTTTATTTCAACTTATTTAAAAAATGTTATATATCAAAATAATAAATGACTTACCCCATGTAGTAAAAGTGGAACAAAAAAATAAACATTCCAGAAGTGCAGTTTTTCACGCAACACTTTCTATACCAATTTTCAATAACAAGCAGTCAATACATTGCATGCATATAGAGATGAGGAAATTTAATTGATATGAATTAAATTTGCCTAGAATTTTAAACAAATGAATGTTGCATTCTTTTCAATCCAGGTTTTTTTTTACAATTCACTTCATACTGGCTACCTTTCAGCTGAATTGAAGAAGGGCGTTAAAGGGTTAAGAAAAATGAATACTCAATTCTTAGCTCATCTGTTCCACCACCATTGTGACTTATTAACCTGAGAAGCCTACTCGGTGCTAATTGCTAATTGCCGATGATTTCTACCTGTCTACCTGTAACCACCACTGACGTCATGGAAGGTCCTGTAAGTCAGTGGTGGTTAACCGGGGGCACAGCAATGATCGGACCCGGAAGCAGAAGCGGCCGGGGGACAGAGTCTGCAGGACGCCTCGCGACGCGAGACCTTTAACACTAGAACTACTGAGGTAGTCATTTTGACTACTTTGCACTATGTAGTTCTAGTAGGTGTCACGAGTCCAGTAGTTCTAGTGTTAAGTATAATGAAAATGTTTATTATTAACTATATTCTTTATTTTACAGCCCTCCCCGCCTCATCCCATAACTGTAAAGTCCAAGTTCGGTGTTAAGACGCAAGTTCGCGTTATCTCAGAACCTGAACTCGAAGTTTACAAAGTCTCCCGAACACGAACATCGAGGGGTTCGCCTATCACTAGACTTGGACTTATATTGTGTTATTTACATGTTCCCTTTATTTTTTGAGCAGTGTATATTGCTGTTATTTATTTTTTTAATATATAATTTTAAAATTTGAAACCTAAATGCCCGGTGAAGACCATGTTTTTATAGTTTGCACAAAGGTGAAGCATGGAAACACAACCATAACGTGGGTAAGTGCGGAGTGCAGATTAATAATCCCGATCGGTTAATATAAAGGAGAAGGAACAATATTAGAGAGGAGTTAAGAAATTCAAGTTAAATTGAATTCTACTTAAAGTTTTTAAAAATTTGCATTTACCAAAATGTTGATTTTTTTTATCATTTATTTCTGAGTGGATTGAGTAGAATGGTAGGTGCTGGTAATCAAAAAAGTTTAAGGCCATCTAAATGTAAAACATAAACTTTTACTCATCTCACCGCTCCCCTTTCTGGCCTCTCCACTTCTCCCCTCACTAATCTTGGCCTCGCTGCATGTTCTAATTGTCATTACAAGAGCTAAAATCTCTGGCCCAGGGATTACAGCTATGCTGAGCCTGTGGGAGGATTCTGTGCACACACAAGACCACAGTCCACACCGTGACCTCGCGACACCATGATCATTAAAGTACTTGCACAGGACAGTCCTGTGCCCTCATCAGAGTCAGATGTCTCTGCCCAGTATGAGAAGCCCGGGCATTTTAGTGTGAGAGCCGGTGATCTACAGAACGAGGGAAGACTGTACAGGTGACTGTAAGGAGTGGAGGGTAAGTGATGAAATAAGTATAAAACATTTTTTTTATTTTTTTTTTGTACCACATTTATTATACTCTGGGGTTTGGAAGTGCCCAGACCAAAATAAGGAACATTCAATTCCAGGCAATAATTTGTCCGCAAATAGAATTTTCTGGAAAAATCAATGCAAACAAGCAAATTCAAATCTTAAACACTATTTATTATAATGATGGCTGGATCATCCAGTTTTTACCTATTGTGTCCCCCTATTTCCTTATAGATTATAAGATTGCGAGCAGGACCCTAACTTCTCTTGTCACTCTTGATTTATGTATTTACTCTGTAGTGTCTTAATTTTCTCTACATGTCCCCGATGATTAAAAGTACAGTGCAGCTGAATATATTGGCAATAAATACATTAAATTGTTCTGATTATTTATTTTTAAAATACTAACTTCTACGGGATCCAGTGCTGTTTTTCTCCTTATCTTAGTCACCGCTCTTTGGTCTCTGGCAGTCTAACTATGCTCTGCGTGACATGGAAGTGGCATCCATCGGAACTAGGCTTCATTAACTTATATTGTAAAAGAAACTTCCGGCTCGCACATAGAGTGAGTCATATACTGTAAAGAGCAGTGACGTCACCAAGAGAGGAGCAGAATGACAATGGATAAAGAAGAAGGTGGTGGTGGAATATTAACACTCACATACTACACTATATACACTCGTACATAGATTTAGGAAGGACAAAAACATTTCATCGTAGGGCTTCAATGGAAGGATTTAATGTTTTCGTATAACACTCATCTTAACCTCAAGCGGTCAATGATAAAACCTTCTACAACCAGAGCTTTCCTTGCAAAATCCTCATCATAACTAAGGAACAATGTCTTTCAAGGAGTGATGACTAAGGGGGGCTTTACACGCTGCGACATCGCTACCGATATATCGTCGGGGTCACGTCGTTAGTGACGCACATCCGGCGCCGGTAGCGACATCGCAGCATGTGACACCAAGGAGCGACGATCAACGATCGCAAAATCGTCCAAAACCGGTGATCGTTGACGTCGCTCCTTTCTTTAATATCGCTGCTGCCACAGGTACGATGTTGTTCGTCGTTCCTGCGGCAGCACACATCGCTGTGTGTGACACCGCAGGAACGACAGACATCTCCTTACCTGCGTCCACCAGCAATGCGGAAGGAAGGAGGTAGGCGGGATGTTACGTCCCACTCATCTCCGCCCCTCCGCTTCTATTGGCCGGCCGCTAAGTGATGTCGCGGTGACGTCGCTGTGATGACGAACGCACCTCCCCCTTGAAGGAGGAATTGTTCCGCGGTCACAGCAACGTCGCTGAGAAGGTATGTGTGTGGGACGCTGCCGTAGCGATAATGTTCGCTACGGCAGCGATCACCAAATGTCGCACGAACGATGGGGGCGGGTGCTATCGTGCTCAACATTGCTAGCTATCGCTAGCAATGTCGCAGCGTGTAAAGTCCCCTTAAGACTTTGACTAAGGACTTTTTGTGCACCAGAAACGCGTCAGTTGTTATTATGCTGCAGTTTTTTCAGTGTATTGGAATTGCTTGGAATAAAGGCTTTATGATTTTATTGATGTCTCCTTGGAAGATGCCGTTTCTTCACTTCCTTGACTAATTGTGTTTACTGTGTAATGTTTTTATTGTCTGAACATGAATCTGATTAAAGTGTAATCGTCTTCAATGGTACATATGAAAATATGAAACTTTGACAAATTTGCTACTTTCAGTTCTGCAGTTATATCTGTATTCAGGGAAGACTTTCTTATTATTGAGATAGGAGATGGCAGCTAATGAGATTCTATGAAAATGGGAGGAGGGAGGAGCAACAGGCAGAAGGAGGAGCTAGAGTAAGAGGGAGGAGGTAGAGACAGAGCTCCGCCCCCTCTTTCCTCATCAGTAATAGCTGCCATCTCCTATCTCAGTAATGGAAAATTCTTCACTGAATACAGTTTTTATCTCAGAATGGAGAATTTTGATAACGACTACTAAATTCAGGCAGAGAAAGAAGCAGGTTTGTCTGATAAAATATGTTAGAAAGTTGCTTATTTTCATGTGTACTATTGATTTATGAAATAAAAATTTAAACTACAGATATGCTTTAAAAGTCATGTGCAGCGGAATAAATTGGCACTAAATAAATTCAATTATTCTTATTATTTATTTTTAATATAATTGCCTTCTGCGGAATCCAGAGCCGTTCCGTTATCTTCTTCTCAGTCACCGCTTTTCAGTTTCTGCGGGTCAAATTATGCTCTGTGTGACCTGGAAGCAGCTTTTCCAATGAAAGTCTATAGAGCAGCTGAACAAGACTTCACCTTACTACCTCAACATTCACAGACGCCAGCTCGGAAGATTCATGCTCCTCTCCAATTTTTTGATGATTCAAAAGCCACATGGTGAGCTGACGTTTCCCTCCCATTCGCCTCCATAATATACTAGTAAACACATACTACACTACCAGCGTCAGACTGGCTACCGGAGGAATCTCCATTAATGCCAGGCCTGGAATCAGTTACCGGCATTGCACTCCGGAGCTCTCCCTTGCAGCCTGGACTGATCTCAGAGAGTTTGCAGGACTGAACCGCGAGCGCTGAGATATTGATTCTCCGGCGATTGCGGTTCAGTTCATGACAGCTGCGGACAGGCCGTTCTGATCTCCGGAGTTCAGGTGAGAGCACCGGAGATCAGCCTGGCATGTCTGCCGCTGTCATGAACTGAACCGCAATCGCCGAGGAATCAATCATTCGGCGCTGGCGGTTCAGTCTAGGCTGCACTCTGGAGCTCAGGTGAGAGCTTTGGAGTGCAATGCAGGGAACTGAATCCAGGCTTAACATTACTAGAGATTCCTCCCGTAGCCAGTCCAACGATGTACACTACGTACACATGCACACAGATTTAGGGGAAAAAAAACAACAAAAAAACCTTCATGGTAGGGCTTTAATGGAAGGATATAAGTATTACATATAACATTTGACATAGAGACTCATCTTGTGCCATGTCTGACATATTTCTCTCTGTGAGCTGCAATGAACATCATGGCCTTATAGTCAAGGTGGTCATTCACACCTGATCTCTTCTTAACCTCACATCGGTCAATGATAAAACCTTCTCCAACCAGAGCTTTCCTGGCTAAATGCTCATCATAACTGAAAGCACGAAACTTGTGTTTCCCAACTGTGTAATATGTCATACCTAAACCCCCAATTAATATAATGTGGCCTCCAGGCTTCAGCAAAGATGAGAACTTCCTGAGATATTTGATGTAATCATCTTGGTCTTTGCAAATAGCATCAAGGAGCACAAAAGAGATGACACAATCTGCTGGTGGTAAGACAATCGGATCCATCATATGCTCTTTCTCAAGGTCACATTTCACAACATGTTGAATAGAGTTGAGCGCGGTTCGTGGTTCGTGGTTCTCCAGTTCGCGGCTCGAGTGATTTTGGGGCATGTTCTAGATCGAACTAGAACTCGAGCTTTTTGCAAAAGCTCGATAGTTCTAGAAACGTTCGAGAACGGTTCTAGCAGCCAAAAAACAGCTAAATCCTAGCTTGGTTTCTGCTGTAATAGTGTAAGTCACTCTGTGAATCAAACTATTATCACATTTCAGTGTATAGTGTGCGTGAACAGCGCCTTCAGATCACTGCTGTTTCTATAATGGCGATCGCCATTTTTTTTTTTTTTTTCTTGTCTTCCTTCCCTAAGCGCGCGCGTCTTGTGGGGCGGGCCAGCATGTCAGCCAATCACAGACACACACACACCTAAGTGGACTTTGAGCCAGAGAAGCAACGGCATGTGTGATAGGATCTGCATGTCACATGTCCCTGCATTATAAAACCGGACATTTTCTTCACGAACGCCATTATCTGCCTTCTGCGTCTTTGGTGTCAGACATCAGTGTCGCAGCTTCGTCCTCCTGAGTCCTATAGCCGATACAGCTGTATGCGCTGCATACACAGCGTTAGACAGCATAGGGAGAGCACATTCTAGCAGTCCTTTTAAGGGCTCGTACCGGCAGGGTCAGAGAGCCATAAGTGACAGGTCCTGCAAACAGCAACAGCGTCTGTGTAGCCCAGGTCAGGGATTTCCTCCCTGCATTTCACCATTAGGAGGGAATAGAAAGGCAGGCTTCCATTCCTCTACCCAGAGCACCACAATCCTGCCACTGTACCCTCTTGTCCTCTGCACACTCCAACTCATTCTAAGTAAGCCATTATACTAGCAAACATTCAGTGTACCTAGTGGCATCCTATACGTGGCTATTGGACTTTGCTATAGTCCCACTAGTGCAAAGACATTTGCAGAGCACGTCTGCCTGCATTGCACACTACAACTTTTTTAAACTAAGCAATTTTACTAGCAAACACTCAGTGTACCTAGTGGCATCCTATACGTGGCTATTGGACTTTGCTATAGTCCCACTAGTGCCAAGACATTTGCAGCACGTCTGCCTGCGTTGCACACTCCAACTAATTATAACTAAGCCATTATACTAGCACACACTCAGTGTACCTAGTGGCATCCTATACGTGGCTATTGGACTTTGCTATAGTCCCACTAGTGCCAAGACATTTGCAGCACGTCTGCCTGCGTTGCACACTCCAACTAATTATAACTAAGCCATTATACTAGCACACACTCAGTGTACCTAGTGGCATCCTATACGTGGCTATTGGACTTTGCTATAGTCCCACTAGTGCCAAGACATTTGCAGCACGTCTGCCTGCGTTGCACACTCCAACTAATTATAACTAAGCCATTATACTAGCAAACACTCAGTGTACCTAGTGGCATCCTATACGTGGCTATTGGACTTTGCTATAGTCCCACTAGTGCCAAGACATTTGCAGCACGTCTGCCTGCGTTGCACACTCCAACTAATTATAACTAAGCCATTATACTAGCACACACTCAGTGTACCTAGTGGCATCCTATACGTGGCTATTGGACTTTGCTATAGTCCCACTAGTGCCAAGACATTTGCAGAGCGCATCTGCCTGCGTTGCACACTCCAACTAATTATAACTAAGCCATTATACTAGCACACACTCAGTGTACCTAGTGGCATCCTATACGTGGCTATTGGACTTTGCTATAGTCCCACTAGTGCAAAGACATTTGCAGCACGTCTGCCTGCGTTGCACACTCCAACTAATTATAACTAAGCCATTATACTAGCACACACTCAGTGTACCTAGTGGCATCCTATACGTGGCTATTGGACTTTGCTTTAGTCCCACTAGTGCCAAGACATTTGCAGAACGCATCTGCCTGCGTTGCACACTCCAACTAATTATAACTAAGCCATTATACTAGCACACACTCAGTGTACCTAGTGGCATCCTATACGTGGCTATTGGACTTTGCTATAGTCCCACTAGTGCAAAGACATTTGCAGAGCACGTCTGCCTGCATTGCACACTACAACTTTTTTAAACTAAGCAATTTTACTAGCAAACACTCAGTGTACCTAGTGGCATCCTATACGTGGCTATTGGACTTTGCTATAGTCCCACTAGTGCCAAGACATTTGCAGCACGTCTGCCTGCGTTGCACACTCCAACTAATTATAACTAAGCCATTATACTAGCACACACTCAGTGTACCTAGTGGCATCCTATACGTGGCTATTGGACTTTGCTATAGTCCCACTAGTGCCAAGACATTTGCAGCACGTCTGCCTGCGTTGCACACTCCAACTAATTATAACTAAGCCATTATACTAGCAAACACTCAGTGTACCTAGTGGCATCCTATACGTGGCTATTGGACTTTGCTATAGTCCCACTAGTGCCAAGACATTTGCAGCACGTCTGCCTGCGTTGCACACTCCAACTAATTATAACTAAGCCATTATACTAGCACACACTCAGTGTACCTAGTGGCATCCTATACGTGGCTATTGGACTTTGCTATAGTCCCACTAGTGCCAAGACATTTGCAGAGCGCATCTGCCTGCGTTGCACACTCCAACTAATTATAACTAAGCCATTATACTAGCACACACTCAGTGTACCTAGTGGCATCCTATACGTGGCTATTGGACTTTGCTATAGTCCCACTAGTGCAAAGACATTTGCAGCACGTCTGCCTGCGTTGCACACTCCAACTAATTATAACTAAGCCATTATACTAGCAAACACTCAGTGTACCTAGTGGCATCCTATACGTGGCTATTGGACTTTGCTATAGTCCCACTAGTGCCAAGACATTTGCAGCACGTCTGCCTGCGTTGCACACTCCAACTAATTATAACTAGAGTTGAGCGCGGTTCATGGTTCGTGGTTCTCCAGTTCGCGGCTCGAGTGATTTTTGGGCTGTTCGAGATCGAACTAGAACTCGAGCTTTTTGCTAAAAGCTCGATAGTTCTAGATACGTTCGAGAACGGTTCTAGCAGCAAAAAGCAGGGCTTTTTACAGCTACAGTGAGCAGGAGCCATCGCTGGCAGCCTGCCACAAGCTGGTAACCAAGATAAACATCGGGTATCCAAGCAAAGCGCTTTGGTTAGTAACCCGATGTTTATCTTAGTTACGTGCAGGAAGCCCACACTTTCCCGCTCAGCTCGCTCCACCCCCTCCTGCCCGCGGCATGTACACATACACACACATACACAAACACACACACACACATCCACCCCCCCCCCCCCCCTCGCTCGCTCGCTCAGCTTACCTGCGGTGATGAAGTCCCGCCATCCCGACCTCAGCGCTGTCACTGTCCTCCATGGCCGCCGCTTGTCACATCACCTATCGCTTCCGACCCGAGACTGACTAGCGGTGACGTCACGGACCTCTCGCGATACTTGGTGTGAAGGCGCCGGGCGGTCATTGAGCTCAGTGACAGGGGCTGTCGGCAGTGCTGGAGATCAGCGCAGGTAATGTACCTCACTGACAGCAGCACTTGTCACCCCCCTGCAGTGACCTGGGCTGACCCATTGATGTTAGCTCAGGTCACTGCATTGCTCTCCCAGCCAATGGGGAACATCCTGCTCTTCATTGACTGGGACAGTGTGCATCGTCATGGCAACCCCTTGGATTACACCAGACCTGGATTTGTTTTTCAATCTAATAAATTGGTTAAAGAGGGAATGTTTTGGGGAGTGTTTTTTCAAATAAAAATGTGTTTGTCGGGTATTTTTTTTTTATTACTGACTGGGTTGGTGATGTCGGGTATCTGATAGACGCCTGACCTCACCAACCCCAGGGCTTGATGCCAGGTGACATTACACATCTGGTATTAACCCCAAATATTACCCCGTTTGCCACCGCACCAGGGCGCGGGATGAGCTGGGGCGAAGCACCAGGATTGGCGCATCTAATGGATGCGCCACTTCTGGGGCGGCTGCGGCCTGCTATTTTTAGGCTGGGGAGATTCCAATAACCATGGACCTCCCTAGTCTGAGAATATCAGGCCCCAGCTGTCTGCTTTACCTTGGCTGGTGATCCAATTTTGGGGGACCCCTACGTGTTTTTTTTTTCAATTATTTATTTAATTTAAAATAACAGCGTGGGGTGCCCTCAGTTTTGGATTACCAGCCAAGGTGAGGTTGCCAGTTGTGGTCTGCAGGCTGCAGCCGTCTGCTTTACCCTAGCTGGCTACAAAACTAGGGGGAACCCTATGTCATTTTTTTTTCATTTTTTTGGCTAAATACAAAGCTAAGCACCCCTTAGTGCCACATGAAAGGTACCAAAGGGTGTTCCACTTTTTCTTCATTTTTTTCTCCACTTTCTCTCCACTTTTTCTCCACTTTTTCTCCATTTTTTTCCCCACTTATTCTCCACTTTTTCTCCTCTTATTCTCCACTTTTTCTCCACTTTTTCTCCACTTTTTCTCCTCTTATTCTCCACTTTTTCTCCACTTTTTCTCCACTTTTTCTCCATTTTTTTCTCCACTTTCTCCACTTTTTCTCCACTTTTTTCTCCACTTTTTCTCCTCTTATGCTCCACTTTTTCTCCTCTTAATCTCCACTTTTTCTCCACTTTTTCTCCACTTTTTCTCCACTTTTTTCTCCACTTTTTCTCCTCTTATGCTCCACTTTTTCTCCACTTTTTCTCCACTTTTTCTCCACTTTTTCGCCACTTTTTCTCCTCTTAAGCTCCACTTTTTCACCTCTTATGCTCCACTTTTTCTCCACTTTTTCTCCACTTTTTCTCCACGTTTTCTCCACTTTTTTCTCCACTTTTTCTCCTCCTATGCTCCACTTTTTCTCCACTTTTTCTCCACTTTTTCTCCACTTTTTCTCCACTTTTTCTCCACGTTTTCTCCACGTTTTCTCCACTTTTTTCTCCACTTTTTCTCCTCTTATGCTCCACTTTTTCTCCACTTTTTCTCCACTTTTTCTCCACTTTTTCTCCACTTTTTCTCCACTTTTTTCTCCACTTTTTCTCCACTTTTTCTCCTCTTATCCTCCACTTTTTCTCCACTTTTTCTCCACTTTTTCTCCACTTTTTCTCCTCTTATGCTCCACTTTTTCTCCACTTTTTCTCCACTTTTTCTCCACTTTTTCTCCACTTTTTCTCCACTTTTTCTCCACGTTTTCTCCACGTTTTCTCCACTTTTTTCTCCACTTTTTCTCCTCTTATGCTCCACTTTTTCTCCACTTTTTCTCCACTTTTTCTCCACTTTTTCTCCACTTTTTCTCCACTTTTTTCTCCACTTTTTCTCCACTTTTTCTCCTCTTATCCTCCACTTTTTCTCCACTTTTTCTCCACTTTTTCTCCACTTTTTCTCCTCTTATGCTCCACTTTTTCTCCACTTTTTCTCCACTTTTTCTCCACTTTTTCTCCACTTTTTTCTCCACTTTTTCTCCACTTTTTCTCCTCTTATGCTCCACTTTTTCTCCACTTTTTCTCCACTTTTTCTCCACGTTTTCTCCACTTTTTTCTCCACTTTTTCTCCTCTTATGCTCCACTTTTTCTCCACTTTTTCTCCACTTTTTCTCCACTTTTTCTCCACTTTTTCTCCACTTTTTCTCCTCTTAAACTCCACTTTTTCTCCTCTTATGCTCCACTTTTTCTCCACTTTTTCTCCACTTTCTCTCCACTTTTTCTCCACTTTTTCTCCTCTTATGCTCCACTTTTTCTCCACTTTTTCTCCACTTTTTCTCCTCTTATGCTCCACTTTTTCTCCACTTTTTCTCCACTTTTTCTCCTCTTATGCTCCACTTTTTCTCCACTTTTTCTCCACTTTTTTCTCCACTTTTTCTCCTCTTATGCTCCACTTTTTCTCCACTTTTTCTCCACTTTTTCTCCACTTTTTCTCCACTTTTTCTCCACTTTTTCTCCATTTTTTTCTCCACTTATTCTCCACTTTTTCTCCTCTTATTCTCCACTTTTTCTCCACTTTTTCTCCACTTTTTCTCCTCTTATTCTCCACTTTTTCTCCACTTTTTCTTCACTTTTTCTCCATTTTTTTCTCCACTTTCTCCACTTTTTCTCCACTTTTTTTCTCCACTTTTTCTCCTCTTATGCTCCACTTTTTCTCCTCTTAATCTCCACTTTTTCTCCACTTTTTCTCCACTTTTTCTCCACTTTTTTCTCCACTTTTTCTCCTCTTTTGCTCCACTTTTTCTCCACTTTTTCTCCACTTTTTCTCCACTTTTTCTCCACTTTTTCTCCTCTTAATCTCCACTTTTTCTCCTCTTATGCTCCACTTTTTCTCCACTTTTTCTCCACTTTTTCTCCACTTTTTCTCCTCTTATGCTCCACTTTTTCTCCACTTTTTCTCCACTTTTTCTCCATTTTTTTCTCCACTTTCTCCACTTTTTCTCCACTTTTTTCTCCACTTTTTCTCCTCTTATGCTCCACTTTTTCTCCTCTTAATCTCCACTTTTTCTCCACTTTTTCTCCACTTTTTCTCCACTTTTTTCTCCACTTTTTCTCCTCTTATGCTCCACTTTTTCTCCACTTTTTCTCCACTTTTTCTCCACTTTTTCGCCACTTTTTCTCCTCTTAAGCTCCACTTTTTCACCTCTTATGCTCCACTTTTTCTCCACTTTTTCTCCACTTTTTCTCCACGTTTTCTCCACTTTTTTCTCCACTTTTTCTCCTCCTATGCTCCACTTTTTCTCCACTTTTTCTCCACTTTTTCTCCACTTTTTCTCCACTTTTTCTCCACGTTTTCTCCACGTTTTCTCCACTTTTTTCTCCACTTTTTCTCCTCTTATGCTCCACTTTTTCTCCACTTTTTCTCCACTTTTTCTCCACTTAATCTCCACTTTTTCTCCACTTTTTCTCCACTTTTTCTCCACTTTTTCTCCACTTTTTCTCCACTTTTTTCTCCACTTTTTCTCCACTTTTTCTCCTCTTATCCTCCACTTTTTCTCCACTTTTTCTCCACTTTTTCTCCACTTTTTCTCCTCTTATGCTCCACTTTTTCTCCACTTTTTCTCCACTTTTTCTCCACTTTTTCTCCACTTTTTTCTCCACTTTTTCTCCACTTTTTCTCCTCTTATGCTCCACTTTTTCTCCACTTTTTCTCCACTTTTTCTCCACGTTTTCTCCACTTTTTTCTCCACTTTTTCTCCTCTTATGCTCCACTTTTTCTCCACTTTTTCTCCACTTTTTCTCCACTTTTTCTCCACTTTTTCTCCACTTTTTCTCCTCTTAATCTCCACTTTTTCTCCTCTTATGCTCCACTTTTTCTCCACTTTTTCTCCACTTTCTCTCCACTTTTTCTCCACTTTTTCTCCTCTTATGCTCCACTTTTTCTCCACTTTTTCTCCACTTTTTCTCCTCTTATGCTCCACTTTTTCTCCACTTTTTCTCCACTTTTTCTCCTCTTATGCTCCACTTTTTCTCCACTTTTTCTCCACTTTTTTCTCCACTTTTTCTCCTCTTATGCTCCACTTTTTCTCCACTTTTTCTCCACTTTTTCTCCACTTTTTCTCCACTTTTTCTCCACTTTTTCTCCATTTTTTTCTCCACTTATTCTCCACTTTTTCTCCTCTTATTCTCCACTTTTTCTCCACTTTTTCTCCACTTTTTCTCCTCTTATTCTCCACTTTTTCTCCACTTTTTCTTCACTTTTTCTCCATTTTTTTCTCCACTTTCTCCACTTTTTCTCCACTTTTTTTCTCCACTTTTTCTCCTCTTATGCTCCACTTTTTCTCCTCTTAATCTCCACTTTTTCTCCACTTTTTCTCCACTTTTTCTCCACTTTTTTCTCCACTTTTTCTCCTCTTTTGCTCCACTTTTTCTCCACTTTTTCTCCACTTTTTCTCCACTTTTTCTCCACTTTTTCTCCTCTTAATCTCCACTTTTTCTCCTCTTATGCTCCACTTTTTCTCCACTTTTTCTCCACTTTTTCTCCACTTTTTCTCCTCTTATGCTCCACTTTTTCTCCACTTTTTCTCCTCTTAATCTCCACTTTTTCTCCTCTTATGCTCCACTTTTTCTCCACTTTTTCTCCACTTTTTCTCCTCTTATGCTCCACTTTTTCTCCACTTTTTCTCCACTTTTTCTCCTCTTATGCTCCACTTTTTCTCCACTTTTTCTCCACTTTTTTCTCCACTTTTTCTCCTCTTATGCTCCACTTTTTCTCCACTTTTTCTCCACTTTTTCTCCACTTATGCTCCACTTTTTCTCCACTTTTTCTCCACTTTTTTCTCCACTTTTTCTCCTCTTAATCTCCACTTTTTCTCCACTTTTTCTCCACTTTTTCTCCACTTTTTCTCCACTTTTTCTCCACTTTTTTCTCCACTTTTTCTCCACTTTTTCTCCTCTTATGTTCCACTTATTCTCCACTTTTTCTCCACTTTTTCTCTACTTTTTCTATGGTCGGTCTACCCATTAGCTCTGCCATGCATAGTGTAGCTCTACACCTACTGCACATGTTACTTTATGATTGACATCTCTTTCGTACCAGAGCTGTCTAAGTCTACTCTGACCCCATATTTGTCATTACTATATTGTCCTTGTACTGTATTATGACATTTGTATCATGTGTTTCATTTCTTGCTGTGTTGCAATTTTTTTGCTGCATCCCAATTGTACCTCTACATTGTTCGAGTTTATGTTATTGTTCTCTCACTCTTATGTGATACTGATTATTGTCATTTTTCATGATTACATGCAGATAAGTCCAATCTGACGAAGGCTCAGGCCGAAACGTCATTTGTAACTTGTTTTGGACAAAAACATATATGCTTATGAAAAAAAAATTTTCTTAATACGGACCAATAAAGAGTGATTTTGCATTACTATCCGTTGTGACTTACTGACTTAGTCTGGGAGATATAGAGTGCCGAGGTTACTCACTAATTTTATCTATTATTACCTCTGAGCACCTATATACCAGTGAGCAGAGCTTCCTCTACAGTAGTTCTCCTGATTAGGCATGCCCTTACCTCATGAGCAGGGCATTGCAGCTTTGGTAGCAACCATTACGACATGGACTCTGCTGCTGTGGACCCGGGGAGAGTGAGTGCAGATTCATTGCACCCACACTCCTCACATGAAGGGTCCGCACTCCTAGAAAATGGGGGATACGTTCCCTGAGTGTCTCCCCCCCATATTCTAGACGGTCCAGAGTCGTCGTGGGACCCCTTTATTTTTTTTCTTACAATAAATTGGTGAAAGAGGAAATGTTTTGGGGACTGTTTTTTCAAATAAATTTCTTTTGTCGATTTTTTGTTTTTGTTAGTACTGACAGTTTATGATGTTGGGTATCTAATAGACGCCATGACATCACAAACTGCTGGGCTTGATCTCAGGTGACTTTACAGCTAGTATCAACCCGATTTATTACCCCGTTTGCCACTGCACCAGGGCACGGGATGAGCTGGGGTGAAGCGCCAGGATTGGCGCATCTAGTGGATGCGCCACGTCTGGGGTGCCTGCGGCCTGCTATTTTTAGGCTGTGAAGGCCCAATAACTATGGACCTTCCCACCCTGAGAATACCAGACCACAGCTGTCCGCTTTACCTTGGCTGGTGATCCAATTTGGGGGGTCCCCTACTTTTATTGTGTAATTATTAATATTTATAAAATAATTATAAAAAAGAGCCTGAGGGGACCTCCACATTGGATCCCCAACCACGGTAAAGCTGCCAGCTGTGGTTTTCAGGCTACAGCCGTCTGCTTTACCCTAGCTGGCTATCAAAAATGGGGGGACCCAACGTAATTTTTTTTTTTTAACTATTTTTTAAATAGAAAAAATTAATGGGCTTCCCTGTATTTTGATTGCCAACCAAGGTAACGGCAGGCAGATGGGGGTGGCAACCCATAGCTGTCTGCTTTATCTGCGCTGAGAATCAAAAATACCGCGGAGCGCTACGTCATTTTTTTAAAGATTTATTTTTACAGCACTGTGATGTCCAGCAATCAAAATACAGGGAAGCCCATTTTATTTTTAGTTATTTAAATAAATAATTAAAAAAAATATATGTTAGCTCCCACTGCATTTTTTGTATTGCTAGCTAAGGGTAATCCAAGCAGCTACTGGCTGCTAACCCCCACTGCTTGGTGTTACCTTCACTGGCAATGGAAAATCCAGGGAAGCATTTTTTTTTTTTTTTGCCAAAAAGCTACAAAAAAAGGACGTGAGCTTCGCCATATTTTTGTATGCTAGCCAGGTATAGCAGGCAGGTGCTGGAAGAGTTGGATACAGCGCCAGAAGATGGCGCTTCTATGAAAATGCCATTTTCTGAGGTGGCTGCAGACTGCAATTCGCAGCAGTGGGGCCCAGAAAGCTCAGGCCAACCGGTGGTGCGGATTCCAATCCCAGCTGCCTAGTTGTACCTGGCTGGACACAAAAATGGGGCAAAGCCTACGTCATTTGTTTTCTAATTATTTCATGAAATTCATGAAATAATAAAAAAAGGGCTTCCCTTTATTTTTGGTTCCCAGCCGGGTACAAATAGGCAACTGGGGGTTGGGGGCAGCCGTACCTGCCTGCTGTACCTGGCTAGCATACAAAAATATGGCGAAGCCACATAATTTTTTCAGGGGGCAAAAAACTTCTGCATACAGTCCTGGATGGAGTATGCTGAGCCTTGTAGTTCTGCAGCTGCTGTCTGTCTGTATGGAGAAGAGCAGACAGCAGCTGCAAAACTACAAGGCTCAGCATACTCCATCCAGGACTGCATGCAGAAGTTTTTTGCCCACCAAAAAAATGACGTGGGCTTCGCCATATTTTTGTATGCTAGCCAGGTACAGCTGGCAGCCACGGGCTGCCTCCAACCCCCAGTTGCCTATTTGTACCCGGCTGGGAACCAAAAATATAGGGAAGCCCGTTTTTTTTAATTATTTCACTTATTTCATGAAATAATTAAAAAACAAATGACGTGGGCTTCGCCCTATTTTTGTGTCCAGCCGGGTACAACTAGGCAGCTGGGGATTGGAATCCGCAGCACAGGTTAGCCCGAGGTTTGTGGGCGCCTCTGCTGCGGATTTCAGTCCGCAGCCGTCCCAGAAAATGGCGCTCTCATAGAAGCGCCATCATCTGGCGCTGTATCCAACTCTTCCAACAGCCCTGGAGCCGGGTGGCTTGTTGGGTAATCATGAGTTAATACTGGCTTTGTTTTACCAGCCAGTATTAAGCCAGAGATTCTTAATGTCAGGCACGTTTGACCCGGCCATTAAGAATCTCCAATAAAGGGTTAAAAAAAGACACCACACAGAGAAAAAATACTTTAATAGAAATAAATACACAGACACATTAGAGACTCCATCTTTATTACCCCCTGTCAGCCCTCCACGATCCTGCTCTTCTGTCTTCTTTCTTTCTAGTGTAGTAGTAGTGACGATTGTAGTGAGGGGCATCACTTGGGGCTGGGGAACCTCCATCCTAACTACAATGCTCACTACAATCGGGAAGCAGCGTGCAGCCTTCACTCCGTGAGTGATCACTGCTGGCTGCTAGCGGTAACAGCGGTAACGCTGACAGACGCGTTACCATAGCAACGGTGCTCCCGGAGCCGCGGTTAGCGGTGACGTCACCGCTAACTGCGTTGCTATGGCAACGGTGATCTCCGTTAATGACCGGCTGTGTCAGCCGGTCCCTAACGGAACGGGGAGTCGACCGTGTGCTAGAGCATGTCGCCGGTACACGACGATACACATATGTGCACCGTGTACCGGAGAGATGCACTCGCAGGTCCTACATGACGTGTCATAGTCATGTGACCAGTCTGTAGCCAATGAGATAATAGCCACGTGACTGGTCACATGGCTATTTTGACGTCACGATAGGTCCTGCTTCTCTGCTGGCAGTGCAGGTCACCGGGAGGATTCAGCGATCATCGGATGGAATAGCGGCAGGAGACAGAGTGCAGAAGGGATCGCGAGGACCGGTAAGTGTTATGGCAATGTTTATTAACTGTTTGTGTACATTTATAATGCATTTTTATGTGTTTGTGATTGCCTCCCATTCTAGCCTATACGTTCGAGTTCGGTTCGTCGAACGTTCGACGAACCGAACTCGAACGGGACCCCCGTTCGGCGAACCGGCCTCGAGCCGAACCGGGACCGGTTCGCTCATCTCTAATTATAACTAAGCCATTATACTAGCACACACTCAGTGTACCTAGTGGCATCCTATACGTGGCTATTGGACTTTGCTATAGTCCCACTAGTGCCAAGACATTTGCAGAGCGCATCTGCCTGCGTTGCACACTCTAACTAATTATAACTAAGCCATTATACTAGCACACACTCAGTGTACCTAGTGGCATCCTATACGTGGCTATTGGACTTTGCTATAGTCCCACTAGTGCAAAGACATTTGCAGCACGTCTGCCTGCGTTGCACACTCCAACTAATTATAACTAAGCCATTATACTAGCAAACACTCAGTGTACCTAGTGGCATCCTATACGTGGCTATTGGACTTTCCTATAGTCCCACTAGTGCCAAGACATTTGCAGCACGTCTGCCTGCGTTGCACACTCCAACTAATTATAACTAAGCCATTATACTAGCACACACTCAGTGTACCTAGTGGCATCCTATACGTGGCTATTGGACTTTGCTATAGTCCCACTAGTGCCAAGACATTTGCAGAGCGCATCTGCCTGCGTTGCACACTCCAACTAATTATAACTAAGCCATTATACTAGCACACACTCAGTGTACCTAGTGGCATCCTATACGTGGCTATTGGACTTTGCTATAGTCCCACTAGTGCCAAGACATTTGCAGCACGTCTGCCTGCGTTGCACACTCCAACTAATTATAACTAAGCCATTATACTAGCACACACTCAGTGTACCTAGTGGCATCCTATACGTGGCTATTGGACTTTGCTATAGTCCCACTAGTGCCAAGACATTTGCAGCACGTCTGCCTGCGTTGCACACTCCAACTAATTATAACTAAGCCATTATACTAGCAAACACTCAGTGTACCTAGTGGCATCCTATACGTGGCTATTGGACTTTGCTATAGTCCCACTAGTGCCAAGACATTTGCAGCACGTCTGCCTGCGTTGCACACTCCAACTAATTATAACTAAGCCATTATACTAGCACACACTCAGTGTACCTAGTGGCATCCTATACGTGGCTATTGGACTTTGCTATAGTCCCACTAGTGCCAAGACATTTGCAGAGCGCATCTGCCTGCGTTGCACACTCCAACTAATTATAACTAAGCCATTATACTAGCACACACTCAGTGTACCTAGTGGCATCCTATACGTGGCTATTGGACTTTGCTATAGTCCCACTAGTGCAAAGACATTTGCAGCACGTCTGCCTGCGTTGCACACTCCAACTAATTATAACTAAGCCATTATACTTGCACACACTCAGTGTACCTAGTGGCATCCTATACGTGGCTATTGGACTTTGCTTTAGTCCCACTAGTGCCAAGACATTTGCAGAACGCATCTGCCTGCGTTGCACACTCCAACTAATTATAACTAAGCCATTATACTAGCACACACTCAGTGTACCTAGTGGCATCCTATACGTGGCTATTGGACTTTGCTATAGTCCCACTAGTGCCAAGACATTTGCAGAGCGCATCTGCCTGCGTTGCACACTCCAACTAATTATAACTAAGCCATTATACTAGCACACACTCAGTGTACCTAGTGGCATCCTATACGTGGCTATTGGACTTTGCTATAGTCCCACTAGTGCCAAGACATTTGCAGCACGTCTGCCTGCGTTGCACACTCCAACTAATTATAACTAAGCCATTATACTAGCACACACTCAGTGTACCTAGTGGCATCCTATACGTGGCTATTGGACTTTGCTATAGTCCCACTAGTGCCAAGACATTTGCAGCACGTCTGCCTGCGTTGCACACTCCAACTAATTATAACTAAGCCATTATACTAGCAAACACTCAGTGTACCTAGTGGCATCCTATACGTGGCTATTGGACTTTGCTATAGTCCCACTAGTGCCAAGACATTTGCAGCACGTCTGCCTGCGTTGCACACTCCAACTAATTATAACTAAGCCATTATACTAGCACACACTCAGTGTACCTAGTGGCATCCTATACGTGGCTATTGGACTTTGCTATAGTCCCACTAGTGCCAAGACATTTGCAGAGCGCATCTGCCTGCGTTGCACACTCCAACTAATTATAACTAAGCCATTATACTAGCACACACTCAGTGTACCTAGTGGCATCCTATACGTGGCTATTGGACTTTGCTATAGTCCCACTAGTGCAAAGACATTTGCAGCACGTCTGCCTGCGTTGCACACTCCAACTAATTATAACTAAGCCATTATACTAGCACACACTCAGTGTACCTAGTGGCATCCTATACGTGGCTATTGGACTTTGCTTTAGTCCCACTAGTGCCAAGACATTTGCAGAACGCATCTGCCTGCGTTGCACACTCCAACTAATTATAACTAAGCCATTATACTAGCACACACTCAGTGTACCTAGTGGCATCCTATACGTGGCTATTGGACTTTGCTATAGTCCCACTAGTGCAAAGACATTTGCAGCACGTCTGCCTGCGTTGCACACTCCAACTCATTATAACTAAGTTACATTGTCAGGGATATTTATTCTTTATTATTCTGCTGTTAATAAAGCTAGACCACCACTGCAATCTTCACCACCTCTCAATTTTTACTACCACATTTTCAGTCCACAATCTTGTCGCAATCAACATGAGTGGCAAAATGACAGATGCTGGTGGAAAGGGGAAGAGGCGTGGTGGAAAAGGCAAAAAAGGTTTTGTCAGTGGGGAAGGTGGCAAAGCTCCATTATCATCTGCTGAAGATAGACCATCTACTAGCAAAAGTAAGATGTCTACTACTTATTGTGGACAATCCGATGTGCTCCCTTTATTACGGACACGAACAAGAGGAACAAAGGTAGATGATGGGCAAAAAAGGAAAATGCTTGAATGGATCTCAAGTGGTCCAACAAGTGCCCTCTCAGCCACTTCAAGTACCGCATCCAAAAAACACCATTCCTCTGAGTTGTCATCCCAATCACACTTGATTTCTCCCAGCTCTGAAGTCTCCATCAGCCCTGCACAGTATGGTGGAACTGAGATGGCTGAGTCTGCAGAGCTGTTCAGTCACACTATAGCCTGGGAATCAGAGGTCTGCTCCCAAGCTACAGTGAGTACAGAACAGGAAATGGTCTGCAGTGATGCCCAGAACCTTTGTGACTCAGATTCAGGCCGTGAGGACCAAGTTTCTGAGCATAATGTTGACCCTTTGTCACAAACTGTAACACCTGTGGTTATAGACAATGAGGAACATACTGATGAAGATGAGACTCAGATACCCGATTGGGATGACAACTTAAATATTCGGTCAGGGCAAGAAGAGGCTCGGTCTGAGGGGGAGGGGAGTGCAAACACAACAATTGATGATGACGTTCTAGATCCCACCTACTGTCAACCCCCAGTCAGGCACTCGAGGAGGTCAACAGAGGCGGTGGAGGAGGATGCAACCGACGACGAAGTTACCTTGCGCCTTCCTGGACAGAGTCGGAGCACTGGTAGCACGTCTACAACTGCATCCTCAGCCACCACTCTGCCTATGAGCATTATTCAGGGTGGATCAACAGGTCGCATGGCCTCTAAGCCTTGCCTAGCCTGGGCCTTTTTTCACATCGAAAAAGATCGCCCAACTCATGTGATATGTAACATTTGTCATGATTCTGTTAGTAGAGGTCAAAACCTCAGCAGTTTGACAACTTCTTCCATGAATCGTCACATGAATAAATATCATAAGTCCCGGTGGGAAGCTCACCGTGCTGCAATGCCGGCTAGCGGAGCGAACCATCCACCGCCCGCCCCTTCCAGTGCATCCGCGCGCTCTTCATCTTCTAGGACTGTGGGGACAGCTGTCACACCTGTTTTTCCACGCAAAACTTCCACCACTGTAACCGCAACAGGCAGTTTGCTTGTAAGGTCGTCAGTTGGTTTGGAAGGGGAAACAAGTGAGTGTGTACAGCTCTCTCAGACATCGATAGCACCAACGTTGGATGAAGGCAACATCATGTCTCCGCCTGAACTTTCCTCACAAACCTGCATTTTTCCAGGGACACCCTACTCAACACCGTCTACACACAGCAGCCAGATCTCTGTCCCTCAGATGTGGTCAAATAAAAGGCCACTTCCTCCGACCCATGACAAAGCTAAGAGGTTGACTCTATCCCTCTGTAAGCTGTTGGCTACCGAAATGCTGCCTTTCCGCCTAGTGAACACACATGATTTTAGAGAGCTTATGTCTGTCGCTGTGCCCCAGTACCAGATGCCTAGTCGCCACTACTTCTCTAAGAAAGGTGTGCCCGCGCTACACCAGCATGTCGCACACAACATCACCGCTTCCTTGAGAAACTCTGTGTGTCAACGGGTGCATTTCACCACCGATACTTGGACCAGTAAGCATGGACAGGGACGTTACATGTCGCTGACTGGGCACTGGGTAACTATGGTGATAGATGGTGAAGGGTCTGCTGCACAAGTCTTGCCGTCCCCACGACTTGTGTGTCAATCCTCTGTCTGTCCAAGTTCCGCCACAGCTTCTGCATCCTCCACCTCATCTGGGTCCTCCACCTCCGCCCCAAGCCTGCCTGGTCAGGCCACCAGCGTTCTCACTGCGCAGAAGGAATCACACACGCCTCATTACTATGCTGGCAGCCGAGCGCAACGGCATCAGGCGGTCTTTAGCTTGACATGTCTTGGTAATAAGAGTCACACAGCTGAGGAGTTGTGGTCAGCTCTGCGGTCCGAGTTTAATAAATGGTTGTCTCCACTCAACCTGCAGCCTGGTAAGGCCGTGTGCGACAATGCTGCAAACCTGGGTGCGGCCCTTCGCCTGGGCAAGGTGACACACGTACCTTGTATGGCTCACGTGTTGAACCTTGTCGTGCAGCAATTTTTAACACACTATCCCGGCCTAGATGGCCTTCTGAACAGGGCACGAAAACTGTCTGCTCACTTCCGGCGTTCAAGCGCCGCAGCTGAGCGACTTGCATCGCTCCAGAAGTCTTTCGGCCTGCCGGTTCATCGCCTGAAATGCGATGTGGCGACACGCTGGAATTCAACTCTCCACATGTTACAGCGACTGTGGCAGCACCGCAGAGCCCTGGTGCAATACGTCATGACGTATAGCCTGGGCCAACGAGATGCAGAGGTGGGGCAGATCACCCTGATGGAGTGGTCTCAGATCAAGGACCTATGCACCCTTCTGCACAGTTTCGACATGGCGACGAATATGTTTAGCTCTGACAATGCCATTATCAGCATGACGATTCCAGTCATTTACATGCTGGAGCACACGCTAAACACTATTCGGAGTCAGGGGGTGGGACAACATGAAGGGGAGGAACTACAGGAGGATTCATATGCGCAAGGGACAACAACATCACCAAGGTCCAGACGTTCATCATCACCAACGCAGCAGGCATGGGACCATGGGGAACAGGGATCGACAAGGGCGCATAGTCGCAGGCGAAATGTTGAGCAAGGTGCAGGAGAACATGAAGAAATGGAGGACGAACTGTCCATGGACATGGAAGACTCAGCGGATGAGGGAGACCTTGGTCAAATTTCAGTTGAAAGAGGTTGGGGGGAGATGTCAGAGGAAGAAAGAACGGGTAGCACCTCTATGCCACAAACACAGCGTGGACTTGGTCCGCATGGCTGCGCAAGACACATGAGTGCCTTCTTGTTGCACTACCTCCAACATGACAGTCGTATTGTCAAAATTAGAAGTGATGATGACTACTGGATTGCCACACTATTAGATCCCCGGTACAAGTCCAAATTTTGTGACATAATTCCAGCCATAGAAAGGGACGCACGTATGCAGGAGTATCAGCAGAAGCTGTTACTCGATCTTAGCTCGGCTTTTCCACCAAACAACCGTGCAGGTGCAGGGAGGGAATCTCCCAGTTGTAACTTGACAAACATGGGACGGTCTCGTCATCTTCACCAGTCTACCCGTACCAGTAGGACCGTATCTGGTGCCGGTAACAGCAATTTTATGGAATCTTTTCATAATTTTTTTAGACCCTCTTTTGCAAGGCCACCAGAGACAACAAGTCTGACACATACTCAACGGCTGGAGAGGATGATACAGGAGTATCTCCAAATGAACATCGATGCCATGACTGTGCAACTGGAGCCTTGCTCCTTTTGGGCTTCAAACATAGAAAAATGGCCAGAGCTCTCCAGTTACGCCTTGGAGATTTTGTCGTGTCCAGCTGCCAGCGTTGTCTCTGAACGTGTATTCAGTGCTGCTGGGTGTGTGCTGACAGATAAGCGCACGCGTCTGTCCAGTGACAATGTGGACAGACT
The DNA here is from genome assembly GCF_048569485.1 of Anomaloglossus baeobatrachus. Lineage (NCBI taxonomy): Eukaryota > Metazoa > Chordata > Amphibia > Anura > Aromobatidae > Anomaloglossus > Anomaloglossus baeobatrachus. Next base: position 179,300,956 of record NC_134363.1, on the reverse strand, counting down.
GACGTTCATCAAAATGAACAAGTCATGGATCCAGAAGGAATTTACTACCCCTGTGTCATCCTGGGGAGAGTAAATGCTTGTGGATTTGGAATGTGCTTGATGCAAATCAAAACATCCTGTTTGCAACTAGGGCCCAAGTGCTGCCACTGATGGGGTGGGTGTCTGTGTGGCCCAATTTTTGGAAAAAAGGGAGACTCCGCTTGGAGTAACCCTTGCTTACATTGTTTTTAAAAGAAGACAAGATGAACAGAGCTGGGATCAGGAAATACTTTGCTACCTACCCCGGTGTCATCCTGGGGACGGATAAGAATGGCGTATTTTTGAATGTGCTTGATGCAAATCAAAACATCCTGTTTTCAACTAGGGCCCAAGTGCTGCCACTGATGGGGTGGGTGTCTGTGTGGCCCAATTTTTGGAAAAAAGGGAGACTCCGCTTGGAGTAACCCTTGCTTACATTGTTTTTAAAAGAAGCCAAGATGAACAGAGCTGGGATCAGGAAAGACTTTGCTACCTACCCCGGTGTCATCCTGGGGACGGATAAGAATGGCGTATTTTTGAATGTGCTTGATGCAAATGTAGCTGTGAAGTGTACAACTGGGGCACAACTGCTGCCACTGAATGGGTGGGTGTGTGGGGCCCAATTTTGGGAAAAAAAGGGAGACTCCGCTTGGAGTAACCCTTGCTTGCTGTGTTTTTAAAAGAAGCCAAGATGAACAGAGCTGGGATCAGGAAATACTTTGCTACCTACCCCGGTGTCATCCTGTGGACGGATAAGAATGGCGTATTTTTGAATGTGCTTGATGCAAATCAAAACATCCTGTTTGCAACTAGGGCCCAAGTGCTGCCACTGATGGGGTGGGTGTCTGTGTGGCCCAATTTTTGGAAAAAAGGGAGACTCCGCTTGGAGTAACCCTTGCTTACATTGTTTTTAAAAGAAGCCAAGATGAACAAGTCATGGGTCAGCAAAGACTTTGCTACCTACCCCGGTGTCATCCTGGGGATGGATAAGAATGGCGTATTTTGGAATGTGCTTGATGCAAATCTAGCTGTGAAGTGTACAACTGGGGCACAACTGCTGCCACTGAATGGGTGGGTGTGTGGGGCCCAATTTTTGGAAAAAAAGGGAGACTCCGCTTGGAGTAACCCTTGCTTGATGTGTTTTTAAAAGAAGCCAAGATGAACATAGCTGGGATCAGGAAAGACTTTATCTACCTACCCCGGTGTCATCCTGGGGACGGATAAGAATGGCGTATTTTGGAATGTGCTTGATGCAAATCTAGCTGTGAAGTGTACAACTGGGGCACAACTGCTGCCACTGAATGGGTGGGTGTGTGGGGCCCAATTTTGGGAAAAAAAGGGAGACTCCGCTTGGAGTAACCCTTGCTTGCTGTGTTTTTAAAAGAAGCCAAGATGAACAGAGCTGGGATCAGGAAATACTTTGCTACCTACCCCGGTGTCATCCTGTGGACGGATAAGAATGGCGTATTTTTGAATGTGCTTGATGCAAATCAAAACATCCTGTTTGCAACTAGGGCCCAAGTGCTGCCACTGATGGGGTGGGTGTCTGTGTGGCCCAATTTTTGGAAAAAAGGGAGACTCCGCTTGGAGTAACCCTTGCTTGATGTGTTTTTAAAAGAAGCCAAGATGAACAGAGCTGGGATCAGGAAATACTTTGCTACCTACCCCGGTGTCATCCTGGGGACGGATAAGAATGGCGTATTTTTGAATGTGCTTGATGCAAATCAAAACATCCTGTTTTCAACTAGGGCCCAAGTGCTGCCACTGATGGGGTGGGTGTCTGTGTGGCCCAATTTTTGGAAAAAAAGGGAGACTCCGCTTGGAGTAACCCTTGCTTGCTGTGTTTTTAAAAGAAGCCAAGATGAACAGAGCTGGGATCAGGAAAGACTTTGCTACCTACCCCGGTGTCATCCTGTGGACGGATAAGAATGGCGTATTTTTGAATGTGCTTGATGCAAATCAAAACATCCTGTTTGCAACTAGGGCCCAAGTGCTGCCACTGATGGGGTGGGTGTCTGTGTGGCCCAATTTTTGGAAAAAAGGGAGACTCCGCTTGGAGTAACCCTTGCTTGATGTGTTTTTAAAAGAAGCCAAGATGAACAGAGCTGGGATCAGGAAAGACTTTGCTACCTACCCCGGTGTCATCCTGGGGACGGATAAGAATGGCGTATTTTTGAATGTGCTTGATGCAAATCAAAACATCCTGTTTTCAACTAGGGCCCAAGTGCTGCCACTGATGGGGTGGGTGTCTGTGTGGCCCAATTTTTGGAAAAAAGGGAGACTCCGCTTGGAGTAACCCTTGCTTACATTGTTTTTAAAAGAAGACAAGATGAACAGAGCTGGGATCAGGAAATACTTTGCTACCTACCCCGGTGTCATCCTGGGGACGGATAAGAATGGCGTATTTTGGAATGTGCTTGATGCAAATCAAAACATCCTGTTTTCAACTAGGGCCCAAGTGCTGCCACTGATGGGGTGGGTGTCTGTGTGGCCCAATTTTTGGAAAAAAAGGGAGACTCCGCTTGGAGTAACCCTTGCTTGCTGTGTTTTTAAAAGAAGCCAAGATGAACAGAGCTGGGATCAGGAAAGACTTTGCTACCTACCCCGGTGTCATCCTGGGGACGGATAAGAATGGCGTATTTTTGAATGTGCTTGATGCAAATCAAAACATCCTGTTTGCAACTAGGGCCCAAGTGCTGCCACTGATGGGGTGGGTGTCTGTGTGGCCCAATTTTTGGAAAAAAGGGAGACTCCGCTTGGAGTAACCCTTGCTTGCTGTGTTTTTAAAAGAAGCCAAGATGAACAGAGCTGGGATCAGGAAATACTTTGCTACCTACCCCGGTGTCATCCTGGGGACGGATAAGAATGGCGTATTTTGGAATGTGCTTGATGCAAATCAAAACATCCTGTTTGCAACTAGGGCCCAAGTGCTGCCACTGATGGGGTGGGTGTCTGTGTGGCCCAATTTTTGGAAAAAAGGGAGACTCCGCTTGGAGTAACCCTTGCTTACATTGTTTTTAAAAGAAGACAAGATGAACAGAGCTGGGATCAGGAAATACTTTGCTACCTACCCCGGTGTCATCCTGGGGACGGATAAGAATGGCGTATTTTTGAATGTGCTTGATGCAAATCAAAACATCCTGTTTGCAACTAGGGCCCAAGTGCTGCCACTGATGGGGTGGGTGTCTGTGTGGCCCAATTTTTGGAAAAAAAGGGAGACTCCGCTTGGAGTAACCCTTGCTTGCTGTGTTTTTAAAAGAAGCCAAGATGAACAGAGCTGGGATCAGGAAAGACTTTATCTACCTACCCCGGTGTCATCCTGGGGACGGATAAGAATGGCGTATTTTGGAATGTGCTTGATGCAAATCTAGCTGTGAAGTGTACAACTGGGGCACAACTGCTGCCACTGAATGGGTGGGTGTGTGGGGCCCAATTTTTGGAAAAAAAGGGAGACTCCGCTTGGAGTAACCCTTGCTTGATGTGTTTTTAAAAGAAGCCAAGATGAACAGAGCTGGGATCAGGAAATACTTTGCTACCTACCCCGGTGTCATCCTGGGGACGGATAAGAATGGCGTATTTTTGAATGTGCTTGATGCAAATCAAAACATCCTGTTTTCAACTAGGGCCCAAGTGCTGCCACTGATGGGGTGGGTGTCTGTGTGGCCCAATTTTTGGAAAAAAAGGGAGACTCCGCTTGGAGTAACCCTTGCTTGCTGTGTTTTTAAAAGAAGCCAAGATGAACAGAGCTGGGATCAGGAAAGACTTTGCTACCTACCCCGGTGTCATCCTGGGGACGGATAAGAATGGCGTATTTTTGAATGTGCTTGATGCAAATCAAAACATCCTGTTTGCAACTAGGGCCCAAGTGCTGCCACTGATGGGGTGGGTGTCTGTGTGGCCCAATTTTTGGAAAAAAGGGAGACTCCGCTTGGAGTAACCCTTGCTTGATGTGTTTTTAAAAGAAGCCAAGATGAACAGAGCTGGGATCAGGAAAGACTTTGCTACCTACCCCGGTGTCATCCTGGGGACGGATAAGAATGGCGTATTTTTGAATGTGCTTGATGCAAATCAAAACATCCTGTTTTCAACTAGGGCCCAAGTGCTGCCACTGATGGGGTGGGTGTCTGTGTGGCCCAATTTTTGGAAAAAAAGGGAGACTCCGCTTGGAGTAACCCTTGCTTGATGTGTTTTTAAAAGAAGCCAAGATGAACAGAGCTGGGATCAGGAAAGACTTTGCTACCTACCCCGGTGTCATCCTGGGGACGGATAAGAATGGCGTATTTTTGAATGTGCTTGATGCAAATCAAAACATCCTGTTTGCAACTAGGGCCCAAGTGCTGCCACTGATGGGGTGGGTGTCTGTGTGGCCCAATTTTTGGAAAAAAGGGAGACTCCGCTTGGAGTAACCCTTGCTTGCTGTGTTTTTAAAAGAAGCCAAGATGAACAGAGCTGGGATCAGGAAAGACTTTATCTACGTACCCCGGTGTCATCCTGGGGACGGATAAGAATGGCGTATTTTGGAATGTGCTTGATGCAAATCAAAACATCCTGTTTGCAACTAGGGCCCAAGTGCTGCCACTGATGGGGTGGGTGTCTGTGTGGCCCAATTTTTGGAAAAAAGGGAGACTCCGCTTGGAGTAACCCTTGCTTACATTGTTTTTAAAAGAAGACAAGATGAACAGAGCTGGGATCAGGAAATACTTTGCTACCTACCCCGGTGTCATCATGGGGACGGATAAGAATGGCGTATTTTTGAATGTGCTTGATGCAAATCAAAACATCCTGTTTGCAACTAGGGCCCAAGTGCTGCCACTGATGGGGTGGGTGTCTGTGTGGCCCAATTTTTGGAAAAAAGGGAGACTCCGCTTGGAGTAACCCTTGCTTACATTGTTTTTAAAAGAAGCCAAGATGAACAAGTCATGGGTCAGCAAAGACTTTGCTACCTACCCCGGTGTCATCCTGGGGACGGATAAGAATGGCGTATTTTTGAATGTGCTTGATGCAAATGTAGCTGTGAAGTGTACAACTAGGGCACAACTGCTACCACTGAAGGGGTGGGTGTGTGTGTGGCCCAATTTTTGGAAAAACGGGAGACTCCGCTTGGAGTCACCTTGCGGTGTTTTACATGATTTTAGAAGGGCGTGCCATGCCTATATCTGTGTGTCCTCCTCTTTTTCCTTGTCCAGCTGTTTTGTTTTCGCATGAGTATATGTCCTTGTCACTTTCCAATGTGTTTGAGTTGTTTGTCACCTTTAGGACACCTTTGAGGGTGTTTTCTAGGTGTTTTTCTGTGTTTGTGATTGCCTGCCATTGTTTCCTATGCAGTTCGAGTTCGGTTCGTCGAACGTTCGACGAACCGAACTCGAACGGGAGGTCCGTTCGGCGAACCAACCTCGAGCCGAACCGCGACCGGTTCGCTCATCTCTAATGTTGAAGAGCCGATTTCACTTTTCCTTCTTTGTCCTGTAACAGATCTCTGAAAGAAATGGGAAAATTATGTTAATGATTTTCCCAAAGTCAATTCTGAATCGTATAGTATTAGAGCTTAGTGGTTAGTGCTGGTTCATCAGCTTCCAGTATCCTGTCCACTATAATCATGCAAGGGGGCGAAGCCACCCCGCACGCCAATAGCTATGCTACTGCCGTGAGTGGAAGCAGTCAGACACTGTCACACAGGCTGAAGGCACGTCTGACTGCAACCAATCACAGACACCAGGAGGGACAGTGGGAGGGGAAAGCAGTGCATACAGCCACTCGGGAGCAGTTTACACCTGCGGTGGAGCCTCGGTAAGTATGAAGCGCTGACTTCATTCCTATTTTCTTTATTTTTTTTTTAATTTCTCGACTGCTAAATCTGGATCAAACATCGGGTCCGGGTCCGGCACTCGGGTAAATTTGAAACCACGTGGATCCGGACTTTTTCAGTCCGGGTTCGTCCATCACTAATTGTAATGATATTGCATTGAAATTGCAGTCATATCTTGTCTAATGCGCAGACAATGACAGTGGATTTCTCCACATTTTTGGCCAAATTCCTCACCTGTTTTCTCCAATGTCTACATGAAGTTCTGTGACGTGGTCCCAATCAAACGCTCCGGTACGTTCGCCCACCCATCTCTTCAGCTCCATGATGCATCTGTCTCTCATCTTCAAGACTATGATGTGCTTGAAAAAGTCACAGGCCGCAAATAGGTGATGAACCAAGGAACCAGCACTGAGGTCAATCAAGACGTCTCCTTTGATATGACCTGTGAAAAAAATTCACATATTGAAATATACATACAAGTGAAAAAATCACAATATTTGTCACCTATAAACACACTACTTCCAATGCAAAGTATAGGTGGGTTCATCTACTGCAGATTTTTTTTCTTTTTATATATTCTCTTTTTATGAGATAAAGTTTTAGTTTTCAAAGTTGTGTCGAGGCTGTGAGGCTGCGGGGGAGCACCATCATATTGGAATGTGAGTGTCACATAGTGGACCAACTGTGCCCTTATATATTTAGGCTATGCATTAATAAATTTGTGTTGCTGTGGTATCAAGCTATTGGCTTTGTGCCCTAGGTATTGTTATATGCTATCAGCAATTCTCTTTTCATGACTTGAACTGCTTTTTATATGTTTGGCTAGCAGTATAATTCTTAAAGGGCCATTGTTGCCCCTATTTAAAAGCATTTTCAGTGTTTCTTTACTGTATAGTTTATACACAAATATGTGATCTATTCAATTACGGGTGTCCTCTAGTATATGTTTCTTGTCAGCCATCATATGTGGATGAATTTTTTAGCTTATTGTCTTTGACCTGTTTTCTTTCATGTTTCAAAAAGTCACAACCTTAGCTAAATGGTGCAATTTTTTTCCCCAAATATGTGTATTATAGGGTGACACTAAACTACACAACCACAATGGTATGCATCTATATGTGAATATTTATTTTTTTAGTACATACAGAAAAACTTGTATATAGTGCTGTATCTCAATGAACCAGTACAAGGTGCCTATAAGGAAGAACAGCATGCAGAGATGTTGTCAGAAAAAATGCTTCTATCATTGGCAATACAGCTAAGGCTGCTGCCTGCAATGCTAGAGGATGTGAGTTCAAAAATCAAACTTCAAATAAAGCAGAAAATTAATTTTTATGTAATTTTATATAGAACACAGATACAGGCTTTCTCCTCAAAAAGGAACTGTGAGAAAGGCTGGGAAAATAATATGAAGCACAATAGCATCTTTGGTGATAAAGAATAATAGGTTGCGAGAAGAACCTCAAATGATGAGGTTGTGTGAAACACAACGTTTATAGTAGCTCAAAATGTCAGCTGCTGCAAACCTACAATGGAAATCCAGTGGAGAAGAGGGGGAACTGCGCTGGTGCTGATAACCAAGGGAAGAATCCAAGAGACTAAAGACATTTAAATGTGGTTTACTAGCTACCACAAATGGTTTGTCCTGATGAAGATGTCGGATGACTTTGAAACTTGGAGGTAAAAAACTGCAGTGAAATTTTTTCAATCTCTTGGATTCTCTTTGATTCTTCCATTGGTTATCAGCAGCAGTCCAGTTATCCCACACTTTCTCCATGATTGATCTTCAACAAGGCACTGAGCTATCATAACAACATCTGTCCGCATGACAAATCGGTATCAAAATTAGAGATGAGCGAGCCTCTGAAGGTTCAAGTTTGGTTCGGTTCGTCGAACGGAGGCCCCGATGAACCGTTCGACGAACCTCTCAAACCCCATTGAAAACAATGGGAGGCAAACACAAACACATAAAAACACATTATAAATGTACACATACAGTTAATAAACATTGTCATTACACTTACAGGTCCCAGTTACGCGTCCTGCACTCTGTCTCCCGCCGCTTTTCCTTCCGATAATCGCTGCGTTCTCCCGGTAACCAGCACTGATGATAGGACCTATCATGATGTCAAAATAGCATGTGACCAGTCACGTGTCTATTATCTCATTGGCTACAGACTGGTCACATGGCTATGACGTCATGCTAGGTCCTGTCAGTGCATCTCTCTGGTACGCGGTGATCATTCCAGCATGTCCGTGTACAGGCAAAATGCTCTGACACATGGTCGACTCCCCGTTCCTGCATGTGGGCGCTCTTTACAAAAAAAACAGGAACTCAAAAGAAGGAATTTCCCCCCCCCCTCTTATTTTTGAGTTCGGTGGAAGATCCTCTGCTGGTATGGATACTAAACAGTTGGCTGAGTGTGTTGAGCATCTCTCCTCTGAGATTCAGGCCATATCAGCTTATCTTAGACAGACACCTGTTTTAGAACCTAAAATTCCTGTTGCTGAATTGTTTTCGGGGGATAGGTCTAAATCCCTGAACACTAAAAACAATTGTAATTTGTTTTTTGTCTTAAAGCCTAAGTCCTCAGGAAGTCCCGTTCAGCAGGTTAGGATTGTCATCTCCTTGTTGCGCGGTGACCTTCAGGACTAGGACTTTTCTTTTGCTCCTGATGATCCGATTCTTGCTACTATGGATTTCTTTTTTCAGGCCCTGGGATTGTTGTATGATGAACCTAATGTGATTGATCAAGCTGAGAAGGCCTTGTTGGCTTTAATCCAAGATCAAGATTCTTTGTCAGAAATTCATAAAGTGGGTGGTCCTTACCAAATGGAATGATGATGCACTTGCAGCACTTTTTCGGAAGGGCCTCGCGGATGCAGTGAAGGATATTATGGTGAGATTTCCTATCCCTTCTGGTCTTGATGCCTCTATGACTTTAGCCATTCATATTGATAGACGTTTATGCAAGCACAAAACGATACATGCTAATGTATTGCTTGCGGAACAGTCTTCGGAGCCTATGCAGTGTGATAGTGTTCTCTCTAATGCTGAGCGGCAGGGTTTTAGACGGAAGAACAAGATGTGTTTCTATTGTGTGGACGCATCTCACAATATTTCTGCCTGCCCTAAATGGGAAAAAAAGATGTGCTTGTTTGTTTACTATGGGTACTGTGGAGCCTTAATTTCCTTTGTCCATCTCTTTGCTTTTTATCCTCATTTTTGGCTATGGCTTTTCGTGATTCAGTGGGCGCTCTGAACTCGGTGGATTTTGGGTTTGCTAAGAATTGTGGTTTTCCTATGGTGCCTTTGCAAACTCCTATTCCTTTAAGGTGCATTGATGCTACTCCCCTAGCTGAAAATAAACCCCAGTTTTGGACTCAGATGACTAGGAAGGTGGCGCCAGCTCATCAGGAGGATTGTACATTTTTAGTATTACACAACTTGCATGATATTTTGGTACTGGGATTCTCTTGGCTGCAGACCCATAATCCAGTTCTAGATTGGAAATCCTTGTCTGTGGTTAGTTGGGGTTGTCAATGTGTGCTTAATGACCTTTCTGTGTTGTCTGTTTCTACTCAGCCACACGATGTACCTGAATATTTGTCAGATTTCCTTGAGGTGTTTAATGAGACTGGTTCTGAATCATTGCCCCCCACAGGAAGTGTGATTGTGCCATTGAATTAGTGCTAGGTTGCAAATGTCCTAAGGGACGGATTTTCAATCTATCTGTTCCTGAACATGATGCTATGGGAACCTATATTAAGCAGTCATTGGAAAAAGGTCATATTAGACCATCCTTGTCACCTTTTGGAGGTACAGCATATAGATTTGCTGTCAGAGAAAATGCCTCTATCTTTAGTGACACAGCTTCTGGTTGACAGCTAAGGCTGCTGCCTACCATGCTAGAGGATGTGAGTTCAAAAACCATATTTCAAGAAAAGCAGAAAATTAATTTATATGTAATGTTTAGATCTCAGATACAGGCCTTGTCCTCAAGAAGGAACTATGAGGGAGGCTGGAGAAACAATATAAAGATAGCTTCTTATCTGATGATGAATGAATTGTCACAGATGTGTCTGGACCTTCAGGTGTTACTGCTGGGACTAGGTGCAGAAGGGCTTGGCGATTGTCCAGACGTTAATGGACGCTGTCCCTTTAAGGGCTTGATTTAGGTTTTTTTCTGTTTCCTTGCCAGGTTAGAGGAGCCTTTCCTCCAGCTGGTAATTAAGGGCCTTTATAATGTGGGGCCTCTCACTACTCCAGCATGGGTTATACTCTTCACTTGGAGAAGTTGCTTGCTTAGGAGTGCATGTTGCTTCAGACTACTGTTGCTGTATATTCTGAAGATTACCTCTCAAGATAAGTTGTTGTTTTTCCTTGTTGTGGCTTCAGACTACTGTTGCTGTACATGCTGAAGATTCCCTATCAAGATAAGTTATTGTTTTTCCTTTTTCCCCTTTTTGCTTTTTATTTTGTGTCTGTTTTTCCCTCCGTGGATTGGTAGGTGGTGGGATTTAGTCCTAGGGTCTGGCTAGGAGACAGGGCACGTTGGTGGGCCACACCTTCTTACCCTTATTGGTACCTGTTGTTTGAGGGCAAGCGCAGGGCCACCCAGTGTCAAGGTCATCGCAGATGTCCCTGGTTACTCCCCTCTTTGTGTTTCTGCCTCCCTTATTTCCAGGAGTCCACTTGTTGGGTGTCTCTCTCCACACCCAGCATGACAAAATATGTTGTAAGAAGTTGCTCACCTGATGAAGTTGTGTGAAACACAACGACTATAGTAGCTCAAAATGTCAGCTTCTGCAAGCCCATAATGGAAATTCAGTGGAAATCAGTAATGGAGAAGAGTGGGGTAACTGCACTGCTGCTGATAACCAATAGAAGAATCCAGGAGACTGAGGACATTCCAACATGGTTTACTAGCTACGCGTTCCAAAGTTATTTGAGTTCTGCATCATGAATCAGGACAACATGTGATTTGTCCTAATGAAGTTGGATGACTTTGTAAATAACTTTTAGATAAAACACCGCATTGAAATCTCCGTCTCTTGGATTCTCTTTGATTCTTCTATTGGTTATCATGAGCAGCGTAGTTATCTCATCTTCTCCATTTCTGATCCTCAAGAAGGAACTGAACAATCATAGCGACGTCTGTCTGCATGACAAACTCGTATCAAATGAAAATGTATATCCTTACAGTAGATTTAAAATTAATTATACCAATAACTGATATTGTTTGTTTAAATTTTTGTCATCTTCAACATAAATTCCTGAGTTCTAAAAATTACAGAGAGGAAAACAATTCCATTACTAACCCCAGGGATCCTATACTATTCATCATATGATATAAACCAATCTTTGCTCTATTTCCCTCGTACGAGACAGGGACTGCACATTCCCCCGCTGACCTCCTAAAGCACTATAAATCAAGTTTGCAAAATTTGTATCTAGTTAAACCCATCTAAACAGAACAATTAGGATACATACCCTCTGTAAACGTTTTTTTAAGATTTTCAATAGGAAATATCAAGGTATCCTCTTCAGAGATCCTATCAGGGTTAGCTGAAAAATAGCTTTACAAATGTTGCCTGGAATCAAAGCCATCCACATGGTAGAACTTATAGGGACTGGACTCCATCGTCTAATCTTGTATCACAGGCGAGGTGACTGCTTCTACGTTGGTGCCTGAGGTCTTTATGTAGCACCAGGTATCAATTTACAAGACACTTTAGTAAACATTACATTTACTTTTCCTATCACAAGTTCTTATCTTTATTTATAGAGTCATGTGGTCCTGTATTGATATCCCCCCCATTACTAACCTGCAAGTGAAATTAAATAAACACAAACAACAAAAAAATCCTTTATTTGTAATAGAAGACAAAAAAGCACCCTCTTTCGCCACTTTATAATCCCCAAAACACCCCTGCAAATATATTTTTCTCCACACAAGGTCCCATGATGATTTTGCTCTGCTACATCTGAAATTATAACATGTGATCATGGAACATGTTCACACACTGTTACTTCAGGCAGAGACTGAGTGGTGACCGGTGGTGGGGTCACTGACTTTACTGAGATCACCTGACATTAGTTTAGGACTGTGGGAACCTTTTCTGCTGTGCTCATTCTATGCCTGCAGTTACAGCGTATAGACATGTTCCATGATCACACTCTGTAATTTCATATGTAGCAGAGCTGAATCATCTTGGGATCTCATGTAGGGGTGTTTTGGGGGTTAATAAAGTAGTGAAAGAAGGTTCTTTTTTTGTATTTTATTTCAAATAAAGGATTTTTTCAGTGTTTGTGTTATCAATTTTCACATACAGATTAGGAATGAGGGGTCTCACAGATGCCTTCCATTACAAATCTAGGGCTTAGTGGCAGCTGTTGGCTGCTATTAACCCCTCATTACCCCGATAGCCACCAAAATAGGGCAATCGGAAAGAGCTGGGTAAAGTGCCGGGCTTGTCGCATTTAATGGATATAGCATTCCCAGGTGGCTGCAGGCTGATATTGTTAGGCTGCGGGTGGCTCAATAAGCACGTGGCTCAATAATACCTAGCCTGAAAATACTAGCCCCCAGCTGTCAGGCTTTATCTTGGCTGGGTATCAAAATTGGAGGGATGCATGCTAGTTTTTTTAAAATTATTTATTTAAATAATTAAAAAAAAATGCATGCAGTTTCTGCTGGGATCTGCAGCTTGTAGCCTTGTGCTTTATCTGTGCTGGTTATCATAATATGGGGGACCCTATGCCAATTGTTTTATTTATTTATTTCTTGATACAATGATAGTGACCCTCAGATCACACTTGTGATTGGTTGCATTCAGATGCTGTCACATAGACTGTGGGCGTGTCTGACTACAGCCAATCAGAGACACCATTACTACTGGTGGGCAGGGAAAGCTGTGAGTATGGATGAGCAATAATCAGTAGCCCTAGATGAAGAATGAGCGGCTAATGGGAACAGTGTACAGCTGTGCCAGAGCCTCGGTAAGTTGAAGCACTTGCTTCATTCTTGTTTTCTTTCTTTATTTCCCAAGTGCTGCATATAGATCAATGCCTGGGCATGGCACTTGGGAAGTTTGAAACTGTGTAGATCCGAACTTTTACAGTCTGGGGCCACTCATCACTCTTAGCAATGCATCTCTAGGATTAGACCATGTTGCCCAGGCACCTTCCATAAGGGAAGGATGCCTTAAATACTTGCTGACCCCTTAAGAAAAAGTGTGTACCCTAAGAGCACTCCCAAGAGACTCGTGTGGCATGTGTGGGCCCTGGGAGAAAGCTTCAGGGACAAAGGTCAGAACAGTCACAGCTGAGCAGTACTGTACTGGAGTCCCCACCATGGAAAAGGGGAAGGATAGTGCGGGGACGCCAGTAAGGGTGTTAAACTTGGCGAACCATTGGACTGGAAGGCTCACCATCATTGGTGTCTGTATGGAAATTCTGAGTAAAATTTTGAAATGCTAATTGTTTTAATTTGTTTTGTTGACTACCTTCAGTGCTAGTTGTCTTGGGTATACTATTTGTTATCTGATAGAGAGGGCTCACTACTTACAGTGCCTACAGTGAAATATGGCGGTGACAGTGTCCTTATGTGGGGCTGCATGAGTGCTGCTGATGTCAAGGGTTACATGTCATTGACAATATCATGATCTCACAGATGTACTGCTTTATTTTGAAAGAGAAAATGCTGCTATTGCTCTGTGCCCTTGGTAGACGTGCACTTTTCCAAAATGACAATGATGCAGAATACTTATCTGTTGCATTTCTGAAGGAGAACAGAGTGGAAGTGATTTAGTGGCTGAGTGTCTCCCGATCTGAACCCAACAGAGCACCTATAGGGAATTGTGAAGGTACAAGTTATAATCATTCTCCATGCAGCATCCAGGCTTAAAAGAGCTCATTCTTTAGGATTGGAAAAGTTACATGTTGTAATATGTCACCAACTTATTCTTTCCAAGCCTAGAAAACTTGGTGCTGTCAATCATGGAGGTCACACAATGTACTATATGTAGTAATTTTTGATGTGTGGTGTTCTGATTTTTGCATCAACTAATTTGAATAAAACTGATTATTTTGTAATGAAAGTTTTATTATTAACTTTACTTTCATGTTATGGGTTAAAAATGTTCTAAGAAACTTAGTCTTGTCAACATTTTTAAAATTGTTCTTGTCTTCAGTGAAATTTTTGAAAGGACATGTACTCATCAGAACATAGCCTTCCAAATGTAATATTTTTCACCGGATGCCGGATCCCGCACGTTTGTAGTACAGTACATTCATTTACAGTGGAAGCGTGACACCATGTGGTTGGGTGCTTCATGCACAACCGCATTTGTCTGCATGGTGTCGCGCTTCCAATGTAAATGAATGTACTGTACTACATGCGTGCTGGATCCGGCATCTGGTGAAATGCCACCTTTTAGCTGAATGGAAGAAGGATGGGGAAAGGGTTAAGAACAATGAATATTCATTTATCAGCTCACATGTTCCACCACCAGTGTGACTAAATAATATCAGAAGATTGCTCGGTGCCGGATGCCCTGGGGCAGAATGAAGGATCCAAAACAATACAAAATGCGCTGGAAAAAAGTAGAGGAAGGATGAAGTTGAAGACTGGATGGCTTTGGGAGTGGCACAAGAAAGCAGCAATGTGAGTATTACATTTCTTTTCTACTCCTTACATTAATAATGCTCTGGGACTTGGGAAGACCCCAGAAAATAATAGGCTATGTGTTTATATATTTGGTTGCAGGAATTTATGCACCAAATCTGCATCTCTTGGAAGAAAAACATTCGTTTTTGCTGCGTTTTTTTCCCATGGATTTCGGGTGGAAAAACGTTGGCAAAAATACTGTAAGAATTGGAATTGATGTGCTGAAAATTATTTTTGGGACTAAATCTGCAAGGGAAAATTAAAGCCACATGTGCACAACACTTCAGAATTCTCATTAACTATGCTGGCATAAGGATAGGCAATGGATTTCGAGACCAAACTGCACCCAAAACACATTAAAATATGCCTCAAAAATACAATGTGTGCACATAACCTAAAAGAACATTCAGATTGCAAATACTAACTTCAATTCAAATCAAAATTTCCTGTTAAATTTGAGCAATTTGCTTTTTTGTGTCTCAGCAGATTCTGTCATCTCTATATCATACCGGTGGAGCCAACAGCTAATGATGGATGTCCGAATTGCCCAGACTTTAAAAGAAAGTTTGGTTCGCGACCTAAACTTGACCCACTGTCAAATCCTATACACTCCCTGAAAGAAGTGCTGTTGCTTATCCATGTTATGTAAACAAAAGCTTATAACCTGACTTTAAATTCATCCATTGGTTTTATAAATTACTCTTTTGAAAGCTTAAACCCTCCCAAATTTGGTTTAGGTTATGAAAATAAAGCTGCTGCAAAGCTGAAATATTGATTTAATGAACACAGAAAGGTCAGATTTTGGCAAGACAAAAGTTTTGTCGTCCACAGAAAGTAATGTGAAATTTAAACAAATATTTAAATTCTAAAGTGGGCTTTACACGCTACGAGATCGCTACAGCGATCTCGTTGGGGTCACGGATTTTGTGACGCACATCCGGCCGCTGTAGCAATCTCGTTGTGTGTGACTCCAAGAAGTGATTTTGGATTGTTGTAAAAACGTCCAAAATCGCTCCTCGTTGACATGGGAGTCCATTCTCAAATATCGCTGCTGTCGCGTGTGCGAAGTTGATCCTCGTCCCTCCGGCAGCACACATTGCTACGTGTGACGCCGCAGGAACGAGGAACCTCTCCTTACCTGCCACACGCCAGCAATGAGGAAGGAAGGAGGTGGGCGAGATGTTTGTCCCGCTCATCTCCGCCCCTCTGCTTTGATTGGCCGGCGGCTTAGTGACGTCGCGGTGACGTCGCTGTGATGCTGAACGCCCCTCCCACTTGAGGGAGGGATTGTTCGGCAGTCACAGCGACGACGACGACCAGGTAAGTGCGTGTGACGCTGCCGTAGCGATAACTTTCGCTGCGGCAGCGATCACCAAATATCGGCATAACAATAGGGGCGGGTGCTATCATGCTCGCCATCGCTAGCATCGGCTAGCGATGCCGCAGCATGTAAAGCCCGCTTAATACAAAGATATGTTACATAACATTGGTGAATGAAATTGTGGTACTATTAGAGCCACATTTAATATTTTGTGTGACTTCCATGAGCGGTGCAACAATGATTCATACAATTTATTGATGAAGTCATCAGGAATAGCAAAAAATGCAGTCTTACATGCCTCCCAGAGTTCATCTAGATTCTTTGGTTTTGTCTTCCAAGCTTCCTCTTTCATCCAACCTTACACATGCTCAATGATGTTCATGTCTGTTGACTGGGCTGGCCAATTCTTGAGCACCTTGATCTTCTTTGCCAAGAGGAACTTTGTTGTGGAGATGGTTGTATGAGGGTATTGTTACGGGGGGACCGGCGGATTAGGACCAGGGGGTATATATCCCAATCGCCAGTCGAGGCCCACCGTGCTCCAGATGGCAATGGAGCTGCTGGTACCCTGTGGGTTAGGCGGAGACTATAGAGCTGGATGGCTCTGAGATAACCCAGGGAACTGGTCACGTGTGTAGGTACACGTGAGACTGGACGACAACCCAGTTAGCGTTTCGGTGGAGCGGACGCTACTCCGACCATGTGTGTAGGGAACACGTCAGGCCGGATGGTAACCAGTTAGCGTTGACTGAGAAGACCGCTGTGACAGCGCCCTGTCGGCCACGTGTGTAAGACACATCAGGCCGAGCGGTCCTCCGATTAGCGTTTCTGGCCACCACTCGACTGGCCACGTGTGTAAAGGACACGTCAGACCAGGTAATCACACCAGTAGCATTTGACTGGGAAACCGAGGAGGATAATAGGGTTCACACACCCAATCCAGGAACACCCTGTTAACTTCACAGGGGTTCTGGGGTGCGCTGTCCGTGCGCGTAGAGGGCACAACCGGACAGGTGGCGCAGCAGGTACACTGTCCATGTGCATAGAGGGCACTCTCGGACAGGTAACGCAACAGGTATTCTGTCCGTGTGCGTAGGAGGCACAACTGGACAGGTGACGCAGCAGCTGCAGCCCAGTTAACGCCACTGGACTGCTCTAGCACAACAGGAATGGTAGCAAGGAAGCACGGCGCCTGACCCTCAAGTGCTGAGCCACGAATCTTGGCGTGACAGGCACCGTTCGCCTAGCCCTACCTACCGTTTCCAACAAGGCTTATGCCACCATGAACTCTAAATGAAGACTGCCCGCCTCCATGTTGTCTCAAGCCCCTTTTATAACCTGGGTCCGCCCCAAACCCAGGGTGGAACCACCAAGGTCCAATAGCAGAGTGCCATCTCATCAGTGACGTCACCAGCGACCTATCTGGAACTGCCACGTCATTGATGACCTCATGGCAGCCACGCCCCAAACACTTCACCAGTCATCGTCTGATGACCAATTGTGAGGTGCCAGATCATAGGAGCGGGCCTCTGCGAACCAGTCCGGAGTTGCCACGTCATCAGGACACCTGACACCCTCTGCCCTATCAGGGCCTGCCACCTCACAGACATGCTCAGTGAGGTCCTTATCGGACCTAGCCTCTTATGCACTAAGTGCCTGAGCATGCTCAGTAGCCTGAGCAACAGGCTCAGAAAGCAGACTATCAGTTTGAGCATGCTCAGTTGGCACATCCCAGAACTTAGACACAGCACGAAGTCCAAGTACCTGTGCAAAGAGGCTGTTAGGGTTAATTGTGGGAGCATGCTCAGTAGCCTGAACTGAGGACTTAGTCTCAGAAATAACACAATCAGGCTGAGCATGCTCACTAGGCAAAACACCGGGCTTAGACTCCAGCTGGGGTAAATCGGCGCACGCATGCGCACTAGCCGCCTCTCCACACTTAGATGTGGTGGAAAGAGCAGCCAACTGGATGACCCGAGGCACTGCCAAGAACGGCAGCCGGCGCCTGGGCGCAACAGGAACCGCAGCAGACTGCTTGCAGCTATGGCGGCGCCGGTTCGTAACAGTACCCCCTGTTGTGAATGTTAGTTATGTTTTGGCTGCTGGGAGGCTCCCTCTGGTGGCTAGGAATGCTTTGGACTTGGACCAGGTGTGTTGTGCAATGGGTGTTTCCTTTGCTAACTCTCTGCTTATTTAAATCCTGGTCTGATTGCAGGCGGTTGCCGGATGTCAGTTGTTCTTTGTATCTCCAGCCTGCTTCATCCTGCTCTTCACCTCATCTACTCCAGATAAATGCTTGCTCTTTATTTATTGTCTGGTTCTGTTGCTTATCTGGGTTTGTCATTTGCTGTGGTTGTTTTCAGTTTATTTGCTTGCAGGGATTTTCCCCCTCAGTGGTTTGTTGGGGAACTCCCTGCAGTTCTGTGTGGAGTATATCTCCTTTGGGTCCATGTGTTTGTGGCTTGTTGAATTTGTTATGATTCTTGTTTTCTGTTCATTGGTATGACAAGGGCACCTGGTATAGGACGGAATTCAGATGGTGCGATCTGAGGGCCTTTTTGTACTATCAGGAAGTTGGTATTTTGCAGGGTTTTTCTCTGGCCACCATCAGTCCCTTTCCTGTCCTTTCCTATTTTAGTCAGCGGGGGCCTCACCTTTTGCTAATCCTGTCATCTACCTGTGTATTGTGTTTTCCTCTATCACCGCAGTCTTTGAATGTGGGGGGCTAGCTATTCTTGTCTATTTTCTGAGGCAGGGAGTTATTCATCTTTCCTACCTTTAGGATAGTTAGTTTTCTGGCTGGGTTCGCGGTGCACAGGATGTTAGTTCACCCCTCGGCTACTTCTAGTTGTGATGGTTAGTAAGGGGATGGCGGCCAGATTAGTTGCCAATGCTCTTATCACCTTTTGCCAATGATTTGTGGTGGTCTGCCATAGTTCCGGATCATAACAACCCCCCCTCTAGCGGCCCTCCCACTCGAATGGTCTATAGTCGCCACAGATACCACTGAGCGACGGGCGGAAGATGGAGACATGCAGTGGGAGCTACAAGACTCGCTCCACCGCGTAATCACCCCAGACGACCAGTCGATATGTGGGGAATGCCGCTTCAACCAAGGAATACCCAGCAGAATATCATCTGCACCCTTAGGGAGAACCAGAAATGAAATGGTCTCCCTATGCCCAGATGACATGGCAAGGGTAATGGGCAATGTCCGCTGGTGAATTACCTTGGGCAACAAGGACCCATCCACCACATAGACTCTCATTGGCCTTGGCATTTGCACCAGCGGGATGGCATGCCGCCGGGCAAAAGAGGAGGAGATGAAACTATCCCCAGCACCTGTGTCCACACTTGCCCTTGTGGACCATGTTGACCCCTTAAAGGAAATGGACGCGGGAAATGTCACCCTAATGGATGACGCAGAGTCCAGTCTACCTCCAGCTATGGTCACCAATCGCAGTCGCTTACCCTGACGCTTTGGGCAACGGTTCGCATAATGACCATACTGCTCACAAGCGAAACAGGAAATGCCCTTGCGACTCGATGACCTAGCAGCACCAACCCTAGCGATGTCCATAGGGACAGAGACATCCTCTAAGGGAGGTGAAATAGGAGAGACCACTACAGTGGCTGAACGACCCTCTGACCTGCGCTCCAGCTGACGTTTGGAGGAACGCAGGTCAATGCGGGTAGCCAGAGTCATGAGGCCCTCAAGGGTAGTTGGTACCTCACGTGACGCTAATGCATCCTTCACGTGCGAGGCTAATCCCTTCCAAAACAGTGGAATTAGAGTCCTCTCTGACCACCTCAGTTCAGCAGCAAGTGTCCTGAAACTCACAGCATATTGACTTGAGGAGGTACGCCCCTGCTCCAAAGTCAGTAGCTGTAGGGCTGAGTCATGAGTGACCTGAGGCCCCAGGAACACTTGCCGCAAGGTCTCCAAAAACTCCTTAGAGTCCTGTACTATGGGGTCATTCCTCTCCCACAATGGAGTAGCCCACTCCAGTGCTCTATCAGAGAGCAAGGAGATGATAAACCCCACCTTCGACCTCTCTGTAGGAAACCGTGCAGCCAACAGCTCTAAATGGACTGAGCACTGGTTCACGAATCCCCTACATGCCTTGCTGTTCCCCGTAAACTTGTTGGGCAGCGAGAAGTGAGGAAGGGTTGGAGTAGGCTTGGTGACCGACACCATTGCAGCCGCTTGAGCCACATCATCCATATCAGCAGCAAGAGCAGACTTCTCCAGAGACCTCACTCTGGCATCAAGCTGCAGTATGAACTGACGTAGCTGCTCCATCTCTGCCATGCCAGCCAGACCCTGGCGCAGTCTTATGTTACGGGGGACCGGCGGATTAGGACCAGGGGGTATATATCCCAATCGCCAGTCGGGGTCCACCGTGCTCCAGATGGCAATGGAGCTGCTGGTGCCCTGTGGGTTAGGCGGAGACTATAGAGCTGGACGGCTCTGAGATAACCCAGGGTACTGGTCACGTGTGTAGGAACACGTCAGACCGGACGACAACCCAGTTAGCATTTCGGTGGAGCGGACGCTACTCCGACCACGTGTGTAGGGAACACGTCAGGCCGGATGGTAACCAGTTAGCGTTGACCAAGAAGACCACTGTGACAGCGCCCTGTCGGCCACGTGTGTAAGACACGTCAGGCCGAGCGGTCCTCGGATTAGCGTTTCTGGCCACCACTCGACTGGCCACATGTGTAAAGGACATGTCAGACCAGGTAATCACACCAGTAGCATTTGACTGGGAAGCCGAGGAGGATAATAGGGTTCACACACCCAATCCAGGAACACCCTGTTAAATTCACAGGGGTTCTGGGGTGCGCTGTCCATGTGCGTAGAGGGCACAACCGGACAGGTGGCGCAGCAGGTACACTGTCCGTGTGCGTAGAGGGCACTCTCGGACAGGTGACGCAACAGGTATTCTGTCCGTGTGCGAAGGAGGCACAACTGGACAGGTGACGCAGCAGCCGCAGCCCAGTTAATGCCACTGGACTGCTATAGCACAACAGGAATGGTAGCAAGGAAGCACGGTGCCTGACCCTCATGCGCTGAGCCACGAATCTTGGCGTGACAGGCACCGTTCGCCTAGCCCTACCTACCGCTTCCAACAAGGCTTATGCCACCATAAACTA
Source organism: Anomaloglossus baeobatrachus (assembly GCF_048569485.1). Taxonomy (NCBI): domain Eukaryota; kingdom Metazoa; phylum Chordata; class Amphibia; order Anura; family Aromobatidae; genus Anomaloglossus; species Anomaloglossus baeobatrachus. Next base: position 179,279,982 of record NC_134363.1, on the reverse strand, counting down.
TAAACGAAAACTGCGCACCTCCATGTTGTCTCCAGCCCCTTTTATAACCTGGGTCCGCCCCAAACCCAGGGTGGAACCACCAAAGTCCAATAGCAGAGTGCTATGTCATCAGTGACGTCACCAGCGACCTATCCGGAACCGCCATGTCATTGATGACCTCATGGCAACCACGCCCCAAACACTTCACCAGTTATCATCTGATGACCAATGGAGAGGTGCCATATCATAGGGGCGGGCCTCTGCGAGCCAGTCCGGAGTTGCCACGTCATCAGGACACCTGACACCCTCTGCCCTATCAGGGCCTGCCACCTCATGGACATGTTCAGTGAGGTCCTTATCGGACCTAGCCTTTTATGCACTAAGTGCCTGAGCATGCTCAGTAGCCTGAGCAACAGGCTCAGAAAGCAGACAATCAGTTTGAGCATGCTCAGTTGGCACATCCCAGAACTTAGACACAGCACGAAGTCCAAGTACCTGTGCAAAGAGGCTGTTAGGGTTAATTGTGGGAGCATGCTCAGTAGCCTGAACTGAGGACTTAGTCTCAGAAGTAACACAATCAGGCTGAGCATGCTCACTAGGGGAAACGCCGGGCTTAGACTCTTGCTGGGGTAAATCGGCGCACGCATGCGCACTAGCCACCTCTCCACACTTAGACGTGGTGGAAGGAGCAGCCAACTGGACGACCCAAGGCACGGCCAAGAACGGCAGCCAGCGCCTGGGCGCAACAGGAACTGCAGCAGGCTGCTTGCGGCCATGGCAGCGCCAGTTCGTAACAGGTATAAGTTAATGGTTATCAGAACTTGTGCGCTGTAAAATGGCTGTAAAATGGTTGTAGCAAACGCTAGGGGCATGCAAAAGGAAGAAAAATGGGGGTAAGAGCAGGACAATTGCTCCTCAAGCAAATGTGGATAGATGAATAGCTTAAATCATTTCTGAGCAATCATGAATACATTTGAAACAAATAATAAAACTAAAAATTGTAAGAGTGCCCCCACAGACACTGATTTCAGAGGTTTTACTCAAAGCAACAATTCTCAAAAAGTCTCTTTTTGGGAAGCAGCAACAAATTTGCTGTTCAGAAAGTGAAAAATAAGTGGCATATTTTACCTGCCAAATGAAAAAAACTTTTTTTTTGGGAGGGGAGCAGTTTCAGGTTTATTATAATTAAGCTGTGAAGGGAAGTATTTGCAGCAGCAGCAGTCCAGTAAAGAACATGATGGACAGGCAGGAGAAGTCAGCTGTGAATCAGGCAGTGCTAGTGGTAGCAGAAGTAAAGCGGGCTTTACATGCCACGATATCGTTAATGATTTATTGTCGGGGTAACGTTGTTTGTGACGCACATCCGGCATCATTAAAGATATCGCAGCGTGTAACACTTATTTGCGACCTAAAATGAACGCAAAAGCGGCCAAAATTGTTTGCCGCGGAGAAGTCGTCCTAAAACAAAAAATCGTTCTCTTCTAATTAGCGATGTTGTTCCTCATTCCTGCGGCAGCACACATTGCTGTGTGTGACACCGCAGGAGCGAGAAACATCTCCTTACCTGCCTCCACCGCCAATGAGGAAGGAAGGAGGTGGGCGGGATATAACGTCCCTCTCATCTCCGCCCCTCCGCTTCTATTGGACGGCTGCCGTGTGAGGTCGCTGTGATGCCGCACGACCCGCCCCCTTGGAAAGCAGGCGGTTTGCCGGCCAGAGCGACGTCGCAGGACAGGTATGTCCGTGTGACGGGGGTAAGCGAGGTTGTGCGCGACGGGCAGCGATTTGCCCGTGTTGCACAACCAACGGGGACGGATACCATCGCTTGTGATCTTGCTAGAGAGATCGCAGCGTGTAAAGCCCGCTTTAGACTCTAGACAACGTGAAGAAGCAATGTCTTCTCTTAGCCATGAAAAATATTCTGCGTTTTGAAATAAGGTGAAATTTTTTTTTTGTTTTTTTTTATTATATACTCTGAATGCAAAGTAGGATTCTTTCCCCATGATAGCAGGACATTATTGTCATTGAAAAATACGTTTTTATGTTAAGAAATATTTATTTTGGTTTTCAGCAGACATTTCTGTTATTCTCTTTTCCTTTAGTCGAAAAGCAGTGCAACAATGTGTTTATTCTGACTCGTGCTAATAGGACAGATGGAATTTTTAATTATACAACTTACACCCTAATAGAGTAGCGTTTCTGACACATAGTGTGAGTCGGATACTCTGAAGAGCGGTGACATCACGGAGGAGAGGAGCAGAATGACAATGGATACCGGTGAAGGCAGTGGTGGTAGATTAACACTCACATACTACACTACATACACATGTACACAGATTTAGAAATAAAAAACCTTCATGGTAGGGTTTCAATGAGAGCATTTAATTTTTTTGTATAACACTTGACATGGAGACTCATCTTGTATCATCTCCGATTTATATCTCTCTGTGAGCTGCAATGAATATCATGCCCTTATGATCAATGTGGTCATTCACATCCGTTCTCATCTTAACCTCACATCGGTCAATGATAAAACCTTCTCCAACCAGAGCTTTCCTGGCAAAATCCTCATCATAACTGAAAGCACAAAACTTGTCTTTCCCAATTGTGTAATATGTCATACCTAAACACCCAATTAATATCATGTGGCCTCCAGGCTTCAGCAAAGATGAGAACTTCCTGAGATATCTCATGTAATCATCTTGGTCTTTGCTGATAGCATCAAGGAGCGAGAAAGAGAGGACACAATCTGCTGACGATCGGATCCATAATATCTTCTTTATCGAGGTCACATTTGAGAACATGTTGAAGGGCTGATCTCACTTTTCCTTGTTTGTCCTGTAACAGATCTCTGAAAAAAATGGCAAAAATAATGAAGTGCTTGTCCTCCAGTCAATATTGAATCGCATGACATTAGAGATTAGTTGTTAGGGCTGGATCATCGTCTTCCAGTATCAGGAGGAGACTATTGACTCCACCTATTGTGTTTTCACAGAATGTTTCTATTCCAAAATGTTTCATTATCTTCAAATACAGTAAGCTATAGGATTCCATTGACATAACTGAGGTCATATATCACGTGTTATTGTTCTCTGATAAGTTCTTGCATACAGTCCCTGACAGAAGTTCTGTCGCTTATCCATGTTATGTAAATAAAAGCTTATAACCTGACTTCAAATTCATCCATTGGTTTAATAAATTACTCTTTTGAAAGCTGAAACCCTCCCAAATTTGGTTTAGGTTATGAAAATAAAGTTGCTGCAAAGCAGAAATATTGATCATTTAATGAACACAGAAAAGTCAGATTTTGGCAAGTTAAAGTTTTGTCGTCTTGTCACATAATGCACCCAATCCTAGTTTACATCCTCACCTGTGCTCACTAAATGATCATTTAATTAGAGGGTGTGTATAAAAAGAAACCCAGCACCCCAGACCTTCAGTTGAACTGCAACTCGCCTTCTGAGAACATGCCAAAAATCCACCCTGCGACCAAAGTCTTGATTATCAAGAGGCTGAAGACCAGATCACTGCAGAGGTGGCTGGCACCTTTAATGTGTCTCAACGTCAAGTACAAAGAATTAGAAAAAGATTTGAAGAGACTGGAGATGTTTTTGACAAGCCCAGGTCCGGCAGACCCTACATGACAACTGCTCAGGAGGAACGTTTGTTGGTTAGAAAATCCAAAGCAAGATCCTCTTCCACTGCAGCAGAGCTCCAAAAGGCCTGGTCACCTCAAGTCCCTGTATCAACTAGAACAGTTTGTAGGAGTCTCTCTCGAAATGGCCTCCATGGTCGAATTAGTGCCCAGAAGCCACCACTAAACAAAAGGCAATTAAAAAAACGTGTTGCATTTGCCAAGTCCCAGAGCCTGCTAAACAGATGGACGCTGGAAAAGTGGCAGAAGGTGTTTTTTTTTTATGAATCTTCAGTTGAATTACCCCACAGCCACCACAAAAAGACAGGAGACCTACTGGAACCTGTATGGATCCAGAAAACAGTTAAGATTGGTGATGGAAAGATCATGGTCTGAGGATACATTCAGTATGGGGTATGCAAAACATTTGCAAGGTGGAAGGCAATATCAGTAGTCTAAAATATCAAGAAGTATTAGCTACCTCTTCATTCCCAATCATAAAAGGGGTCAAATTCTGCTGCAGGTTGGTGCTCCATCTCATACATCCATCTCTACAACAAAGTTCCTCCTGGCAAAGAAGATCAAGGTGCTCAAGGACTGGCCAGCCCAGTTACCAGACATGAACATCATTGAGCATGTTTGGGGTGAGATGAAAGCGGAAGCTTGGAAGACAAAACCAAAGAATCTAGATGAACTCTGGGAGGCATGTAAGACTGATTCTTTGCTATTCCTGATGACTGCATCAATAAATTGTATGAATCATTGTTGAACCGCATGGATGCAGTCCTTCAAGCTCATGGAAGTCACACAAAATATTAAATATGGCTCTAATAGCACCACAACTTCATTCACCAATGTTATGCAACATATCTTTGTATTAGAATTTAATTATTTGTTTGAATTTCACATTACTTTCTGTGGGCGCCAAAACTTTTGTCTTGCCAAAATCTGACCTTATTGTATTCATTAAATGATCAATATTTCAGCTTTGCAGCAACTTTATTTTCATAAGTTAAACCAAATTTGGGAGGGTTTCAGCTTTCAAAAGAGTAATTTATAAAACCAAGGGATAAATTTAAAGTCAGGATATAAGCTTTTATTTACATAACATGGATAAGCAACAGAACGTCTGTCAAGGACTGTACTGGCCAAACTTATTTACTAAATAGATAAGTGCAGCAAATACCATTGTCCTATAAAGAACCGCTGCAATACAAAACAACAGTGGTATAATTAATGCCGATCATTTTACTCTATGGCTAATCAGAGGAACATGTTGGGTATGTACATCAGAGCTGTGGTTTGGATAATCCCAGTTTCTGCATTCAACTCGAATGTGATATGCACTGACCCTTCCAACAAGACCCATTATTCTACAGCTTCCAAGAATGAGAATTTTGATCTGAATGGATAAATGGAAACTTCACTGACACCTAAAATATCATTTGGAAAAAGCTATGATTGTAACACAAGGCAGACACAAGATACACGATATTACACTAAAGGCCCCGTCACACTAAGCAACATCGCTAGCAACATCGCTGCTAACGAACAACTTTTGTGACGTTGCTAGCGATGTTGCTGTGTGTGACATCCAGCAACAACCTGGCCCCTGCTGTGAGGTCGTTGGTTGTTGCTGAATGTCCTGGGCCATTTTTTAGTTGTTGCTCTCCCGCTGTGAAGCGCAGATCGCTGTGTGTGAGGATTGTGCGCTGCTCCCTGCTCTGTGCACATGTAGCTGCAGCACACATCGGGTAATTAACCCCATGTGTGCTGTAACTAGGAGAGCAAGGAGCCAGCGCTAAGCGGTGTGCGCTGCTCCCTGCTCTCTGCACGTGTAGCTCCGTGCGCTGGTAACCAAGGTAAATATCGGGTTGGTTACCCGATATTTACCTTAGTTACCAAGCGCAGCATCTTCCACGCGGCGCTGGGGGCGGGTCACTGGTTGCTGGTGAGCTCACCAGCAACTCGTGTAGCGACGCTCCAGCGATCCCTGCCAGGTCAGGTTGCTGGTGGGATCGCTGGAGCGTCGCAGTGTGACATCTCACCAGCAACCTCCTAGCAACTTACCAGCGATCCCTATCGTTGTTGGGATCGCTGGTAAGTTGCTTAGCGTGACTGGACCTTAAGATCACAGTCATATCTTTTCCACTGTAGAAACAATGACAGTGGATTTCTCCTAATGTTTAGTCAAATTCAATTCTTCACCTTTCTTTTCCTATGTCTACATGAAATTTAATGGCATGGCTCCAATCAAACGCTCCTGTACGTTCGTCCACCCATCTCTTCAGCTCCATGATGCAGCTGTCTCTCATCTTCAGGACTATGATGTGATTGAAAAAGTCACAGGCCGCAAATAAGTGATGAATTATGGAACCAGGACTCAGGTCAATCAAGACGTCTCCTTAAATATGACCTGTAAAAACATTCACATACTGAAATATACATACAGGTGAAAAAGTCACAATATGAGTCACTAATAATTAAATACACTACTTTCAATGTAAACTATAGATGGATTCATCTATTGCTGTTTTATTTATTTTTGTTTTCTTTTTATGTATGACTTGTGATATTTGTTGACTTTTTGCATCAAATTCTTCTAAATTTAACCTCCCCAGATTATTATAAGTTAGTAATTTCATATGTACGTCTGCACTAACTGACAAATTAGAAATTTTCCTGATTTGCTCATCTTTACTTTTTCTGTCTTTGACCTGTTTTCTTCTTTCTTGTTGCAAAACTTCACACATTTTGCTAAATGGTGCAATTTTTTCCCCAAAATATTATGTGACTATAGGGGGAGACTAAAGTACCCACTCAAAATGATATGTATCTATGTTTTAAAATTTACTCATTTAGTACATACAGACATACTGGAATAAAGTGCTGTATTTCTATGAACCAGTACAAGGTGCCTGTAAGGAAGAACAGCATGTAGAAATGTTGGCAGAAAAAAGTCTCCTATCATTGGCAGTACAGCTTGTGGCTGACAGCTAAGAGTGCTGCCTTCCATGCTAGAGGATGTGAGTTCAAAATTCAAACTTCAAGAAAAACAGAAATGTAATTTAGATGTAATGTTGTATAGAACACAGATACAGGCCTGTTACTCAAGAAGGAACTGTGAGAAAGACTGAAGAAACAATCTAAAGCACAAAAGCATCTTTTCTGATGATAAAGAATAATAGGTTGGGAAAAGGTGCTCACCTGATGAAGTTGTGTGAAACTCAATGACTATAGTAGCTCAAAATGTCAGCTGCTGCAAACCCACAATTGCAATCCAGTGGAAACCAGTAATGAAGAAGAGTGGGGTAACTGCGCTGCTGCTGATAAACAATGGAAGAATCCAAGAGACTTAAGGATGCTTTACACGCTGCAACATCGCTAACGATATATCATCAGGGTCACATCGTTAGTGATGCACATCCGGCGCTGTTAGCGACATCGCAGCGTGTAACACCAAGGAGCGACGATCAACGATCGTAAAAACGTCAAAAATCGTTGATCATTGACACGTCGCTCCTTTCCTTAATTTCGTTGCTGCTGCAGGTACGATGTTGTTCGTCATTCCTGCAGCGTCACACATCGCTATGTGTGACACAGCAGGAAAGATCGAACATCTCCTACCTGTGTCCACCGGAAAAAAAGGAAGGAAGGAGGTGGGCGGGATCTTCCACCCGCTCATCTCTGCCCTTCCGCTTTTATTGGACGGCTACGGTGTGACGTCGCTGTGACTCCGCATGAATTGCCCCCTTAGAAAGGAGGCTGTTTGCCAGCCAGAGCGACGTCACAGGGAAGGTAAGTCCATGTGATGGGTGTAAGCGATGTTGTGTGCCACAGGCAGCAATTTGCCCGTGACACACAACCGACGGGGGCGGGTACGCTCGCTAGCTATATCGGTACCAATATTGCAGCGTGTAAAGTGCCCTTTAGGGCTTTCCAACATGGTTTACTAGCTAAACCTTTTAAAGTCATTTGACTTCTTCATCAGGATAACATAAGTGGTTTGTCCTAATGAAGAAGTCGGATTACTTTCAAATGGGTAGTTAATAAACCGCATTGGAATTTTTTCGGTCTTTCTTATTCTCTTTAATTCTTCCATTTGTTATCATCAGCAGAGCAGTTATCCCACTTTTTTTTTTCCATTACTGCAACGTCTAAATTCAAATATATCCTTACAGCAGATTTGAAACTAATTATACCAATAATTGATATTTTTTAAAAACTTTTGTTCTCATAAATATATTTTCCAGAATTACAAAAATTACAGAGAGGAAAACAATTGCATTACTAACCCCAGAGAGCCTATAATATCCATCATATGATATAAACACTTCTTTAATCTTTACTATATTTCCCTTGCTAAATATTAGTTGGGCACTGTGCATTCCTACTCTGATTTTCCTGATTTCCCAAAGAGCTAAATATCAAATTTGCCAAATTTGTATCTAGTTAAATCTATCGAAAGAAAACAATAAGGATACATACCTTCTGTAAATGTTTTTGTAAGATTTTCAATGGGAAATATCAAGGAATCCTCTTCAGAGACCTTATCAGGGTTATCTGACATGTAACCTTCCAAATGTTGACTGGAATCATAGTCATCCACATGGTAGAGCTTATAGGGTCTGGATCCATTGTCTAGTCTTGTATCACAGACAGTGACTGCTTCTAAACTGATGCTCGATGTCTTTATATAATAACCAGGAATCACTTTACAAAACATGTTAGTAATGATTACATTTAATTATCATATCACAAGCTCATATCGTCATTTATGGAATCATGAGGTTCCGTATTTGCATGATGAAAAAGTTAACAACAGTGAGAAAAAGATGTTTAACACATTAGGACCAGACTTTAAGGAGTACACACAATTTTTGAGTTTGCTTTTTGCTAATGAAAAGCAAATATTACTTTGTCCATGATTGCACATTCCCTGTGACTAAGCGTGGCGAAACATGGGACAGGATGCCTCACCACCATAAGGTCTGTATGGAGAATCTGAATAAAATTTAGTATTCCTGATTGTTCTTGATTGTTTTCCTGACCACCATCAGTGCTAGTTGACTTAGGTATATTGTTCATTATCTTATAGAGATGGCTCACTATTTATAGTGTCAACAGAGAAATATGGTGGTGACAGTGTCCTTTTGTAGGGTTGCATGAGTGCTGCTTGTGTCAAGGGTTACATTTGATTGATGATATCTTGAAGTTATGGATATACTGCTTTATTTAAAAACAGAAAATAACATCAACGCTCTGTGCCCTTGGTAGACGTGCACTTTTTTCAACATGACAATAACCCAGAATAGACATCTGTTGCAATTCTGAAGAAGAACAAGGTGAAAGTGATTAAGTGGTCGATTGTCTCCTGATCTGAACCCTACTGAGCACCTCTTGGGAATTCTGAAGAGACAAGTTATAATCATCCAGAATCCAGGCCCCAAAAGAGCTCTTTCTTAAGGATTGTAAAAATTAGATGATGTAATTAGAGTTGAGCGCGGTTCGCGGTTCTCCAGTTCGCGGTTCGAATGATTTTGGAGGGTGTTTTAGATCGAACTAGAACTCGAGCTTTTTGCTAAAGTTCGATAGTTCTAGTTATGTTCGAGAATAGAGTTGAGCGCGGTTCGCGGTTCGAGGTTCTCCAGTTCTAGGCTCGAGTGATTTTGGGGGCTGTTCGAGATCGAACTAGAACTCGAGCTTTTTGCAAAAGCTCGATAGTTCTAGATACGTTCGAGAACGGTTCTAGCAGCAAAAAGCAGGGCTTTTTACAGCTACAGTGTGCAGGAGCCATCACTGGCAGCCTGCCAGAAGCTAGTAAAAAAGATAAACATCGGGTATCCAACCAAAGCGATTTGGTTAGTAACCCGATGTTTATCCTAGTTACGTGCAGGAAGCCCACACTTCCCCGCTCAGCTCGCTCCGCCCCCTCCTGCCTGCGGCATGTACACATACATACATACACACACACACACACACACACACACATGGTCCCGCTCGGCTTACCTGCGGTGATGAAGTCCCGCCATCCCGACCTCAGCGCTGTCACTGTCCTCCATGGCCGCCGCTTGTCACATTACCTCTCGCTTCCGACCCGAGACTGTCTAGCAGTGACGTCACGGGCCTCTCGCGATACTTGGTGTGAAGGTGCCGGTCATTGAACTCAGTGACAGGGGCTGTCAGTGTGCTGGAGATCAGCGCAGGTAATGTACCTCGCTGACAGCAGCACTTGTCATCCCCTGCAGTGACCTGGGCTGACCCATTGATGTTAGCTCAGGTCACTGCACTGCTCTCCCAGCCAATGGGGAACATCCTGCTCTTCATTGACTGGGACAGTGTGGATCGTCATGGCAACCCCTTGGATTACACCAGACCTGGATTTGTTTTTCTTTCTAATAAATTGGTTAAAGAGGGAATGTTTTGGGGAGTGTTTTTTCAAATAAAAATGTGTTTGTCGTCTATTTTTTTTTATTACTGACTGGGTTGGTGATGTCGGGTATCTGATAGACGCCTGACCTCACCAACCCCAGGGCTTGATGCCAGGTGACATTACACATCTGGTATTAACCCCATATATTACCCCGTTTGCCACCACACCAGGGCGCGGGATGAGCTGGGGCGAAGCACCAGGATTGGCGCATCTAATGGATGCGCCACTTCTGGGGCGGCTGCGGCCTGCTATTTTTAGGCTGGGGAGAGTCCAATAACCATGGACCTCCTTAGTCTGAGAATATCAGACCCCAGCTGTCTGCTTTACCTTGGCTGGTGATCCAATTTTGGGGGGACCCCTACGTGTTTTTTTTTTTAAATAATTTATTTAATTTAAAATAACAGCGTGGGGTGCCATCAGTTTTGGATTACCAGCCAAGGTGAGGTTGCCAGCTGTGGTCTGCAGGCTGCAGCCGTCTGCTTTACCCTAGCTGGCTACAAAAATAGGGGGAACCCTACGTCATTTTTTTTTTCATTTTTTTGGCTAAATACAAAGCTAAGCACCCCTTAGTGCCACATGAAAGGCACCAAAGGGTGCAAAATTACAAAATGCAGGAGAGTGGGACATTATGTGTCTTTCTGCCATTATAATGACAGAAAAGACTGATATGAAGTGCACAAGCACAAGAAAATCACCAGAGCGCTCTATGCTGTGAAAAGCAGTAGAAAATGGCACTGGAGTGAACATGTGACCGCCTCATGTAGGATGAAGCTATGGATCCTGGGTAAATTTATGCATTTACCCTCATTCAATTTTTTTGCAGTACACAAAAAAAACGGAAGGCACACAGATAACAAACAGATGACATACGGACCGTCTACGGAACGGAAACGGATGCCACACGGATGCACCCGGGAAAAAAACGGACTGTTTTTGCAGACCACAAAAATGGATCGGTCGTGTTAATGTAGCCTTATTCTGATCTGCCGTTTATAAAAAGCAGGCAGAAATAAGTGAATAGCGCCCCCCAGCGTCAGAAAATCTCCGGGGTTTCAGAGCTAGCTGAGACCCTGGAGATCATGATTCAGGACGGTTTTTCCGGTCCCCGCTCACGTGATCACAGGTATACACTGTACAACGATGATCACGTTACAGTAAATGACAGCGCCGGTAAAAAATTATTTATCTCCCATCTGGCATGAACAAACACTTCTCCACTTTTTCTCCACTTCTCCACTTCTCCACTTCTTCTCCATTTTTTCTCCACTTTTTCTCCACTTCTTCTCCACTTTTTCTCCATTTTTTCTCCACTTTTTCTCCACTTTCTCTCCATTTTTTCTCCACTTTTTCTCCACTTTTTCTCCACTTTTTCTCCATTTTTTCTCCATTTTTTCTCCACTTTTTCTCCATTTTTTCTCCACTTTTTCTCCACTTTTTCTCCACTTTTTCTTCACTTTTTCTCCATTTTTTCTCCATCTTTTCCACACTTTTTCTCCACTTTTTCTCCACTTTTTCTCCACTTTTTCTCCATTTTTTCTCCACTTTTTCTCCACTGTTTCTCCACTTTTTCTCCACTTTTTCTCCATTTTTTCTCCACTTTTTCTCCACTTTTTCTCCATTTTTTCTCCACTGTTTCTGCACTTTTTCTCCACTTTTTCTCCACTTTTTCTCCATTTTTTCTCCACTTTTTCTCCACTTTTTCTCCACTTTTTGTCCATTTTTTCTCCACTTTTTCTCCACTTTTTCTCCACTTTTTCTCCACTTTTTCTCCACTTTTTCTCCACTTTTTCTACATTTTTTCTCCACTTTTTCTCCACTTTTTCTCCACTTTTTCTCCACTTTTTCTCCGTTCTTTTTCTATGGTCGGTCTACCCATTAGCTCTGCCATGCATAGTGTAGCTCTACACCTACTGAACATGTTACTTTATGATTGACATCTCTTTCGTACCAGAGCTGTCTAAGTCTGCTCTGACCCCATATTTGTCATTACTATATTGTCCTTGTACTGTATTATGACATTTGTATCATGTGTTTCATTTCTTGCTGTGTTGCAATTTTTTGCTGCATCCCAATTGTACCTCTACATTGTTCGAGTTTATGTTATTGTTCTCTCACTCTTATGTGATACTGATTATTGTCATTTTTCATGATTACATGCAGATAAGTCCAATCTGACGAAGGCTCAGGCCGAAACGTCATTTGTAACTTGTTTTGGACAAAAACATATATGCTTATGAAAACAAAATTTTTCTTAATACGGACCAATAAAGAGTGATTTTGCATTACTATCCGTTGTGACTTACTGACTTAGTCTGGGAGATTTAGAGTGCCGAGGTTACTCACTAATTTTATCTATTATTACCTGTGAGCACCTATATACCAGTGAGCAGAGCTTCCTCTACAGTAGTTCTCCTGATTAGGCATGCCCTTACCTCATGGGCAGGGCATTGCAGCTTTGGTAGCAACCATTACGACATGGACACTGCTGCTGTTGACCCGGGGATTGTGAGTGCAGATTCATTGCACCCACACTCCTCACATGAAGGGTCCGCACTCCTAGAAAATGGGGGATACGTTCCCTGAGTGTCTCCCCCCCATATTCTAGACGGTCCAGAGTCGTCGTGGGACCCCTTTATTTTTTTTCTTACAATAAATTGGTGAAAGAGGAAATGTTTTGGGACTGTTTTTTCAAATAAATTTCTTTTGTCGATTTTTTGTTTTTGTTAGTACTGACAGTTCATGATGTTGAGTATCTAATAGACGCCATGACATCACAAACTGCTGGGCTTGATCTCAGGTGACTTTACAGCTAGTATCAACCCGATTTATTACCCCGTTTGCCACTGCACCAGGGCACGGGATGAGCTGGGGTGAAGCGCCAGGATTGGCGCATCTAAAGGATGCGCCACGTCTGGGGTGCCTGCGGCCTGCTATTTTTAGGCTGTGAAGGCCCAATAACTATGGACCTTCCCACCCTGAGAATACCAGACCACAGCTGTCCGCTTTACCTTGGCTGGTGATCCAATTTGGAGGGGACCCTACTTTTTTTGTGTAATTATTAATATTTATAAAATAATTATAAAAAAGAGCCTGGGGGGACCTCCACATTGGATCCCCAACCACGGTAAAGCTGCCAGCTGTGGTTTTCAGGCTACAGACGTCTGCTTTACCCTAGCTGGCTATCAAAAATGGGGGACCCAACGTCATTTTTTTTTAACTATTTTTTAAATAGAAAAAATTAATGGGTTTCCCTGTATTTTGATTGCCAACCAAGGTAACGACAGGCAGATGGGGGTGGCAACCCATAGCTGTCTGCTTTATCTGCGCTGAGAATCAAAAATACCGCGGAGCGCTACGTCATTTTTTTTAAAGATTTATTTTTACAGCACTGTGATGTCAAGCAATCAAAATACAGGGAAGCCCATTTTGTTTTTAGTTATTTAAATAAATAATTAAAAAAAAATATATGGGCTCCCGCTGCATTTTTTGTATTGCTAGCTAAGGGTAATCCAAGCAGCTACTGGCTGCTAACCCCCACTGCTTGGTGTTACCTTCACTGGCAATGGAAAATCCAGGGAAGCATTTTTTAATTTTTTGGCCAAAAAACTACAAAAAAAGGACGTGAGCTTCGCCATATTTTTGTATGCTAGCCAGGTATAGCAGGCAGGTGCTGGAAGAGTTGGATACAGCGCCAGAAGATGGCGCTTCTATGAAAGTGCCATTTTCTGAGGCGGCTGCAGACTGCAATTCGCAGCAGTGGGGCCCAGAAAGCTCAGGCCAACCTGTGCTGCATATTCCAATCCCCAGCTGCCTAGATGTACCTGTCTGGACACAAAAATGGAGCGAAGCCTACGTCATTTGTTTTCTAATTATTTCATGAAATTCATGAAATAATAAAAAAAGGGCTTCCCTTTATTTTTGGTTCCCAGCCGGGTACAAATAGGCAACTGGGGGTTGGGGGCAGCCGTACCTGCCTGCTGTACCTGGCTAGCATACAAAAATATGGCGAAGCCCACATAATTTTTTCAGCAAAAAACTTCTGCATACAGTCCTGGATGGAGTATGCTGAGTATGCTGAGCCTTCTAGTTCTGCAGCTGCTGTGTGTCTGTATGGAGAAGAGCAGACAGCAGCTGCAGAACTACAATGCTCAGCATACTCCATCCAGGACTGTATGCAGAAGTTTTTTGCCCACCAAAAAAATGACGTGGGCTTCGCCATATTTTTGTATGCTAGCCAGGTACAGCATGCAGCCACTGGCTGCCTCCAACCCCCAGTTGCCTATTTGTACCCGGCTGGGAACCAAAAATATAGGGAAGCCCTTTTTTTTTTAATTATTTCACTTATTTCATGAAATAATTAAAAAACAAATGACGTGGGTTTCGCCCCATTTTTGTGTCCAGCCAGGTACAACTAGGCAGCTGGGGATTGGAATCCACAGCACAGATTGGCCTGAGCTTTCTGTGCGCCTGTGCTGCAAATTGCAGTCCGCAGCCGCCCCAGAAAATGGCGCTTTCATAGAAGCGCCATCATCTGGCGCTGTATCCAACTCTTCCAACAGCCCTGGTGACGGTGGCTTTGCTGGGTAATAATAAGTTAATACTAGCTTTGTTTTACTAGCTAGTATTAAGCCAGAGATTCTTAATGTCAGGCACGTTTGACCCGGCCATTAAGTATCTCCAATAAAGGGTTAAAAAAAAGACACCACACTGAGAAAAAATACTTTAATAGAAATAAATACACAGACACATTAGAGACTCCATGTTTATTACTCACTGTCAGCCCTCCACAATCCATGGTCTTCTGTCTTTCTCGTTCAACAAATGCAGCTCTGCTCCATCACTGCTGCATGGGGGAAGACGCTGCGTCCCGTGCAGCCTTCACTCCGTGAGAGATCAGTGCTGCTGGCTGTTAGCGGTAACGCTGACAGGCGCGTTACCATAGCAACGGTTGTCCGATCATGTGATTCCCGGAGCCGCGGTTAGCGGTGACGTCACCGCTAACTGCGTTGCTATGGCAACGGTGATCTCCGTTAATGACTGGCTGTGTCAGCCTGTCCCTAATGGAACGGGGAGTCGACCGTGTGCTAGAGCATGTCGCCGGTACACGGCGATACACAAATGTGCACCGTGTACCGGAGAGTGCAATGACAGGACCTAGGACAGGACATGACGTCAAAGCCATGTGACCAATCTGTAGCCAATGAGATAATAGCCACGTGACTGGTCACATGGCTATTTTGACGACGTCACAGAAGGTCCTGTCAGTGCTGGTTATCGGGAGGACGCAGCGATCATCGGAAGGAATAGTGACAGGAGACAGAGTGCAGGACGCATCGCGGGCACCGGTAAGTGTTATGGCAATGTTAATTAACTGTATGTGTACATTTATAATGCGTTTTTATGTGTTTGTGATTGCCTCCCATTCTTTCCTATTGGTTCGAGTTCGGTTCGTCGAACGTTCGCCGAACCGAAGTTGAACGGGACCTCGGTTCGGATGAGCGAACCAGCCGCGGTGACCCGAACCGCGGCTGGTTCGCTCATCTCTAGTTGTAATATGTCACCAACACTTTCATTTTAGGCCTAGAAAACTTAATGATGTTCTTACAATCATGGAGGTCATACAAAATACTAGATATACATTAGGAAGAGACAAGTGCAAAGTAGGGTCTTATATTTGAAGACAGTGGAAAGAACCAGGGCAATTTCCTGCTCACCTGGGCAGGTTGCGTGAGACACAGCTACCATTGAAGCAAATTATAGCAGGTGCAGCAGAACCTACAGAAAAGGAATGCAGAAAGGGGAGATGAATGGGTTAAAACATGAAGCCGATTCTTGAAAGAGTTATTTTATTCAATGTGTTTCGTAGTTGATACGTCTTTATTGGAATAATCAAATTTACATACAGCACATCAGGGGGGTATATATAGTAAAAAGAGTTTAAAAAAATAGTGCGCAGACCATGTTCATTAGACCAGCTGATCGCTTCAACATTATACTGCATGAGATAAATATAAAAAAATAAACTTGTTTCTGAAAAGTGTATTTTACACATTAAAATTAACTGCTTGAACATAAATAGAAAGTTATTAAAATGGAAAGCTTCTATGTATTAGAAAAATAAATATTAACCCCTCAATGATGGTGGGCAGCAAAATTACGTCCTAGCGGGAGATCCGCGCACATTTCAGCTGATTTGTACAGCTGACATGTGTGCCTCACAGGCACGAGTGTACTCGCATTGCACTTGTACCTGTTAACCCCTTAAATGGCGCTGTCAAAATGTGACAGCGTTATTTTAACGGCAAACGCGTTAAAGCTTTACTCACTGACCGCCATCGGAAGTCATATGATGTGATCACGTGGAGCCGATGATTGCCATGGTAGCACTGGGTAATGTGATGACTCCTGTAGCTATCATGGCTCACTTCCTGTTTCACATGACTGAGTGTTGTGTGAGACAGCTGTGTAGCTGTAATCAACAGAAAAGAATAAGCGATCAGACTGCAGATCCTTATAGTCCACTAGGGGGACTAGTAAAAAAAAAAGTAAAAAAACAGTTTTAAAAAATAAAAAAAAACAAAACCTAAGGGGTTCAATTCACCCCCCATTTGTCCCGTTGAAAGTTAAAGGGTAAATAAAAAATACACACATTTGGTATTGCCGCATTCAGAAATGCACGATCTAAAAAAAATCGCGGTAAACAAATTTCAAACGCTAAAATTATGTTTTCTGGTCTCCACAAATGTTTCACAAAATGCAATGAGAGGCAATCAAAACGTACCTTCTGCGCAAAAATGGTACCGTTAAAACCGTCAGCTCAAGACGCAAAAAATAAGCCATCACTGAGCCATGGATTTTGAAATATGAGAACGCTATGTATTGCAGAAAATGGAGCAAAACATGAGCCTCTTTTTTTAGACAAATGTCTGAATTTTTTTTTAACCCCTTACATAACAGTAAACCTATAAATGTTTGGTGTCTACAAAATAAACAAGTAAAATAGATCCCTCTGTGTGTAATGACTCTATATAATATATTTGTTTCCCTTTTTAAATTAAATTACTGAAATAAATTAACTTTTTGATGATATTCTAATTTTTTTTATGCACTTGTAGATTACAAATAATATCAGAGATTTTATTTAACTCCTTTCATGGATTTAGTTTGAAAATCCAATATACTTGCTTTTAGTTAAGAATTTCTTTGGCAATTTTTATATATTTTTATATAGAATGGGATTTGTTCTATGGGGTGACTTTGCGAACTTTGAAATTTGTAATATCATAATACGATGAATGTGGCAATGTTTGGATTATTCATATAATTGGAAACATTTTTGCATATTGTGTCTATGGAAGTATATTATAATGTGTTGCTGAGTAGTCCTCCCGATGTATTGTTTTTTTTTACCGTTGCACGCTAGAAGATATTTTAAAAAGTCTAATTGGCATGTGAGATGACTTTTAACTAAATTGACTTTGCCATCCTCAGTTGGTGAACTAAAAGTTATCCTTTCATAGGATAATAGACCTGCAGTAAAGGCATTTGGGGATACTCTACAGGGTTTGGAATTACTGATAGTGGGATTATCCAGTCTCAATCTGCTAGGGGCAATGATATTTTATACAGTTGGTGCCCTTCTGAAAGTAATTCCTGGAACCTTCGGCAAGAGTTTATTCAGTATAGGGTCATTGAGCAGAACAGGCCAGTGACTTTGTAATACTTTGCTAATAATATCATTGTTATAACTGAAAGAAGTGATGAAGTTCATAAAATATTTTTTTTTGGGGTGGTATTAGATTTATGTAACAAATCATTTTATGACAGCTTTGTGGGAGAACAGAATCCATTTTGTTCCTATAATGTCCAACTTGTCCTATAGCTAATGATGTCATAGGGTTCAGCTAGTATAGAGGAGGGAAAGTATCACATTTCTGTTCATGCCCCTTTTGTTCCTATTGGCTCATAAGTTGGAGCCAATTTTTCCTTTGATTGTGACACTTTATATACTGGTCACATGCACTAATAAAGCAAAATTCTTTGAGTACACAACAAAGCAATGTGCTGTATTTATTTCCCCAAATACTCATAAATCACATCCTATTAATTTGAAATATCAAAGGCATAGAAGGAGCATGTCTCGCTCACAGCTTACTTGTATTGATGAAGGCTTGGTTGATCCTGTCAGTGGGGTATTTTCTCTCTACAAAGTGGGCTTTTAAAATTTGAGCTTGTGTGTAGAAACCAATGCCGGAAATTCAGTTTCTTCTTATCCTTTAGAATTGGTTGTGTGGTATGTTTACAAGCCATTTGTGATAATGGCCACTTTTATAGTGTACGTATCCATAGAAATCGACTTTCTTGCAAAGCTTTTTGCAAAAATGTGTCCTTCCTGGTCAAAATAGTGATATCTAAAAAAATCAATAGACAGAATACTGTTAATGATGCGGGAAAAAATATCCCAATTGTTTGAAGCGATATGTGTGAGGAAGGAATTGATATTATTATGGGATAGGTCCCAAATAAAGAATAAATCATCAATATATCTTTTAGTACTGATTATGTGTTTGTTAAAAATGGTGTCATAATTAAATTTAGTACTACTAAGACTTCAACCTATTACCTCGATCAGTGTAGAGATAAATGATACACACACAATTTGCCTAAAAGGCAAATAGAGGACCCCTATTTGGTCAATTTATTTTGGTAGTAATTCAAGTTCAATTTTATGGATAATTAAATAGAGTTTCAAAAATCGCC
Source organism: Anomaloglossus baeobatrachus (assembly GCF_048569485.1). Taxonomy (NCBI): domain Eukaryota; kingdom Metazoa; phylum Chordata; class Amphibia; order Anura; family Aromobatidae; genus Anomaloglossus; species Anomaloglossus baeobatrachus. Next base: position 179,261,176 of record NC_134363.1, on the reverse strand, counting down.
GTAAGTTTGTATACCTCGGTGCGACTGTTAAACTCATCACGGTCCAGAGTTGCTGATGATCGGTTGTTTTATTAAAAGTTAAAAAGTTGTTGTGAAGAATACAAAATAAACCTGATAAGATAAATTGTTTTTACTTGATGAGAATTCTGTTATCGCCCTCTAAAAAAATACTTAAAATATTACAGACCTAAACCATGTGGAATATTTGAATACAAAGATGAAATATCTATTGATATAAATAAATATGATTCTATGGTTTATTAATAATAATTGAAATGAGTTGAGATGAATCTTTAAGATGGCCATTAAGATTATTATGGCATTTTTTCTATTTTGAGCTTTGGATGTCAAGAAATTGGTGATCTGACCCTTTTTTGGGTGGCAGTTGGTAAAATAGGGACCAATGGTTCACTGTTAATGGAGCTGTCTATTACAACTACATCAGCTATCTGAGAAAGGTTTGTGATGGGTTCTAGTGGAGATTCATTAACATGTTCATGGATGGAAAAATTAAGCAAATCAATTTTTGCATCCCTGTTATCTTGATTCAAGTTTTCGGGGGAGGGTTGGAAGTTGACATCTAAGAGTTGGACAGATTCTCAGGGGAAATAAATTCTGTGTTTTTGAATTTTCTGTTTTCTGATTTTCTCTAGGTGTGCTTCTGTATTGCAAGGAAGTGAATTTCCCACTTTCTTCATCAGGTATAGTTTTGTGTGTTAGAGGAGTGATGATCTCCAGATAGGGATCTGTGGTAGGAGGTTTAAAACCATGTGTGGAATTTTTGTAAGCAGAAAAGGTATTTTATATATATATATATATATATATATATATATATATATAGATATATATATATATATATATATATATATATATATATACATACAGTATATAGGCAGTGTTGATATATTAACACTCACATACTACACTACATACACATGTACACAGATTTAGGAAGAAAAAAATAGAGAAAGATTCATAGTAGGGCTTTAATGGGAGAATATAAGTTTTTTGTATAACACTTGACATGGAGACTCCTCTTGTGTCATCTCTGACCTATTTCTATCTGTGAGCTGCAATGAATATTATGGCCTTATAGTCAACGTGGTCATTAACAGATGTTCTCATCTTAACCTCACAGCGGTCAATGATAAAACCTTCTCCAGACAGAGCTTTCCTGGCAAACTCCTCATCATAACTAAAAGCGCAAAACTTGTCTTTCCCGATTGTGTAATATGTCATATCTAAACACCCAATTAATATAATGTGTCCTCCAGGTTTTAGCAATCTTGACAACTTCTTGAGATATCTCATGTAATCATCTTGGTCTTTGCTGATAACATCAAGGAGCAAGAAAGAGATGACACAATCTGCTGGTGGTAAGACGATCGGATCCATAATATCTTCTTTCTCGAGGTCACATTTCAGAACATGTTGAAGGGCTGATCTCACTTTAACTTCTTTTTCCTGTAACAGATCTCTGAAATAAATGGGAAAAATGATGAACGTGATGTCCCACAGTCAATATTTAATCGCATGACATTAGAGCTTAGTGGTTAGCGATGGATCATCAGCTCCCAGTATCGGGGAAACAATTGACTCCACCTATTGTGTTTTATTTACCAAAAAGATAGGTGCAGCAAATAGCGATGTCCTATACAGAACTGCTGCAATAAAGAAACAACAGTGGTATAATTGTGACACCCTGGCCGGGCCAGGTAGTCACAAATAAGCCCCTGCACTACACCTTTCCCTTACAGGGAACATCAGCCAGAAAATTATATGAATAATTAGGTCCATATTGAATTGTTTATACTACAAGGAGTCATCCCAAAACAGACTTGTTCCTATAAATAGATCTCCATATTTTTATATATATTCTAAAAATAAGCAAAAAAAAACCAAATATATCGGTTTTCTAATAAATATGCTTTTATTTCATGCAATCATTTATTTCATCATATAATATCAAAAGGGATGCAAAAAGGTAAGCAAGGCAAGATACACAGATGTGCACATGTTAAAACTGCAAACTGCAGGGGGGTGTGTCTGAAAAACTAGCGTCTGAAAAAACATATGACATCAATTGGTCACAACTTTTCACAATAGATAGCATATATATCCTGTTCTCCTTGAATGTTCAAATTGTCATGGCTGTTACTGTTTTTACATGTGACCAGTATGCTCATTTATTGTCATGAGTATGTATATGCTATCTATTGTGAAAAGTTGTGACCAATTGATGTCATATGTTTTTTCAGACGCTAGTTTTTCAGACACACCCCCCTGCAGTTTGCAGTTTTAACATGTGCACATCTGTGTATCTTGCCTTGCTTACCTTTTTGCATCCCTTTTGATATTATATGATGAAATAAATGATTGCATGAAATAAAAGCATATTTATTAAAAAACCGATATATTTGGTTTTTTTTGCTTATTTTTAGAATATATATAAAAATATGGAGATCTATTTATAGGAACAAGGGAACATCAGCCAACCTTCAAAACCCTAGTCACCCCCCCCCTCAGGGCTGGGTAGACACACCAGGGGGCAGAACCAGGCGGTTGGAAGACGCCCACCGAGGAGTCTAGACAGCCCGGGGTGGGAAAGTAACCAAAAACATTCCTGTTGGAGTTCAAGTTGGAGAGGAGTGTGGGCTGGAGCTGTGTCCAGCTCCAGCAGAGGCAAATACCATAGGCGAATTGAACGGCACCACGGTAGGAGACCTGGTGCCATTGGCTAGGAGGCAGACGGCGGTCTCCGTATGCAGGAGCCGGGAAGATGGCTCCGTGGAACAGAGGTGGACCAGGACAGGGTAGTGGCCTGCCGGTGCCCACCCGGGGAACCGACTCGGAGGCCGGAGCACACAGGGGGGTACTCGGACCCTGAAGCCGGGACCAGAAGCGACTGGAACTGGTTAATTTACTGATTGAGGCAAGGACTAGAGGTCCTGTCCCACCTAAAGTCCCTATTAGAAGACAACAGCCCACCAAGGGGGATAGAAGGCCACCGCCAGGGCTCAGAGATCCAATGGGCCAGCGTCTGCGGGCAGATGCTCCTTAGGCCACATCCAGCCGGGAGCGGACTTCTGAAGTTGCAAGCACAGGCAGTCCACCATTTCACAAAGGTGCAGGAGAAAGACAGAGACTACCAGCCGAGTGGGGGAACCAGAACGCAGCCAGCTGCGGGCACTGACCACCATCACCTTGGTTTACCAGAGACTCGTGTGTTTCCTTCAATAGTAAGTACAACAGCACCCTGCGATCGCCAATCTCCCTGCATCACAAACCCCAACGGGTCCCGGGGCCACCATCCCTGCCCACGGAGGGGTTAACAACTTGCTACATAACATCTCCCCCGGGTTCCCCGTAACTGCTGCGGTGGTGTCCAACCTCACCACACACCGTGGGTGGCGTCACGAACTTAGTACGGCTCAGCCCGTATTTATACGTCCTACATCCACCACTATAATCCCCTTTTTGATCGAAGTGACGCGAGACCCCCGGGTCTGGAGACCTTTGAGCCACTGACAGAAGGTCCGGATCCGAGCAGCTCAGCTGCTGCGAGCGGGGCAGTACATAATCAATGGTTATCATTTTACTCTATGGCTAATTGTAAGAACATATTGGGTATGTACATCAGAGTTGCTGTTTGAATAATCCCATTTTATACATCCAACCCGAATGTGATATGCACTGACCCTTCCAACAAGACCCATTATTCTACAGCTTCCAAGAATGAGAATTTTGATCGGAATGGATAAATGTAGACTTCACTGACACCAAAAAAATAATTTGGAACAAGCTATGATTGTAACATAGGGCAGACACAAAATATACGATATTGCACTAAGATTACAGTTATACAGTGCCTATAAGTAATATTCAACCCCCTGCAGATTTAGCAGGTTTACACATTTGGAATTAACTTGGCATTGTGACATTTGGACTGTAGATCAGCCTGGAAGTGTGAAATGCACTGCAGCAAAAAAGAATGTTATTTCTTTTTTTTTTTTTTTTTTTTTAAATTGTGAAAAGTTTATTCAGAGGGTCATTTATTATTCAACCCCTCAAACCACAAGAATTCTGTTTGGTTCCCCTAAAGTATTAAGAAGTATTTCAGGCACAAAGAACAATGAGCTTCACATGTTTGGATTAATTATCTCTTTTTCCAGCCTTTTCTGATTAATTAAGACCCTCCCCAAACTTATGAACAGCACTCATACTTGGTCAACATAGGAAAGACAAAGGAGCATTCCAAGGCCATCAGAGACAAGATCGTGGAGGGTTACAAGGCTGACAAGGGGTACAAAACCCTTTCCAAGGAGTTGGGCCTACCTGTCTCCACTGTTGGGAGCATAATCCGGAAGTGGAAGGCTTATGGAACTACTGTTAGCCTTCCACGGCCTGGACAGCCTTTGAAAGTTTCCACCCGTGCCGAGGCCAGGCTTGTCCGAAGAGTCAAGGCTAACCCAAGGACAACAAGGAAGGAGCTCCGGGAAGATCTCATGGCAGTGGGGACATTGGTTTCAGTCAAGACCATAAGTAACGTACTCCACCGCAATGGTCTCCGTTCCAGACGAGCCCGTAAGGTACCTTTACTTTCAAAGCGTCATGTCAAGTCTCGTCTACAGTTTGCTCATGATCACTTGGAGGACTCTGAGACAGACTGGTTCAAGGTTCTCTGGTCTGATGAGACCAAGATCGAGATCTTTGGTGCCAACCACACACGTGACGTTTGGAGACTGGATGGCACTGCATACGACCCCAAGAATACCATCCCTACAGTCAAGCATGGTGGTGGCAGCATCATGCTGTGCGGCTGTTTCTCAGCCAAGGGGCCTGGCCATCTGGTCTGCATCCATGGGAAGATGGATAGCACGGCCTACCTGGAGATTTTGGCCAAGAACCTCCGCTCCTCCATCAAGGATCTTAAGATGGGTCGTCATTTCATCTTCCAACAAGACAACGACCCAAAGCACACAGCCAAAAAAAACCAAGGCCTGGTTCAAGAGGGAAAAAATCAAGGTGTTGGAGTGGCCTAGTCAGTCTCCTGATCTTAACCCAATTGAAAACTTGTGGAAGGAGCTCAAGATTAAAGTCCACATGAGACACCCAAAGAACCTAGATAACTTGGAGAAGATCTGCATGGAGGAGTGGGCCAAGATAACTCCAGAGACCTGTGCCAGTCTGATCAGGTCTTATTAAAGACGATTATTAGCTGTAATTGCAAACAATGGTTATTCCACAAAATATTAAACCTAGGGGTTGAATAATAATTGACCCACACTTTTATGTTGAAAATGTATTAAAATTTAACTGAGCAACATAACTTGTTGGTCTGTAAGATTTATGCATCTGTTAATAAATCCTGCTCTTGTTTGAAGTTTGCAGGCTCTAACTTATTTCATCTTATCAAACCTGCTAAATCTGCAGGGGGTTGAATACTACTTGTAGGCACTGTATCTTTTCTACTGTAGAAACAATGACACTGAATTTCTCCTAACTTTTAGTTAAATTCTTCACCTGTTTTCTTGTACGTTAACATGAAGTTTAGTGACATGACCCCAATCAAACGCTCCTGTACGTTCGTCCACCCATCTCTTCAGCTCCATGATGCAGCTGTCTCTCATCTTCAAGACTATGATGTGCTTGAAAAAGTCGCAGGCCGCAAATAAGTGATGAACTGTTGAACCAGGACTGAGGTCAATCAAGACGTCTCTTTTGATATGACCTGTAAGAAAAAAAATCACATACTGAAATATACATGCAGGGGAAAAAGTCACAATATTAGTCACCAATATTTAACTACACTACTTTCAATATAAACTATAGAGGGATTCATCTATTGTTGTTTTATTTATTTTTATGTTTATTTTTTATGTATGTCTTCTGAAATTTGTTGACTTTTTTGCATCAAATTCTTCTCAATTTAGCCACCCCAGATTATTATAAGGGAGTAATTTCAACTGACCATCCGCACTAACCGACAAATTAGAATTTGCCTGATATGCTCATCTTTACTCTTTAATGTCTTTGACCTTTTTTGTTTCCATCATGCTGCAAAAATTCATGTATTTTGCTAAATGGTGCATTTTTTTTTCAAAATAGGATGGACTGCCTTGTTCATTATATCTGCCTCTGTAATGTTATTATTGCTGTACCCGTTTTTACAGTAGCTCCCCTGGTTCCCTGCTCTGTGCCTGCAAAATTGTTATTGGAGATATTTATCCTCTTACTGAGTTTAATATGGAGTATTGCACCATATGTTATTGAAAGTTTTGGGTACAGAAACTATCATCATATTGGTAGGGTTTTAGTAGGGAGAGTGAGGGTCAGCCGTCGAGGAACGGGGGCGTCCAGCTAAGTTAGGGCGTCACACCCTCCGTTGTTAGGCAGGGCCAGATATAGTGACATATTAGGGTCACAATAGCATAAATAAATTCTGGTCTGACATTTTATTGCCTATGAAACCTGAGGGTATATGGCTGTACCTGATCCATAGTAGCTCCCTTTTTATTGGTTGAGTTTTTGGGATTTTTTCACCTGGGCGATTTTTTTTTATATGAAATAATAAAATTGATTTTTTAAAGGGAATTGTATTGCACACTGGTTAAACATACTATAGGGGGAGACTAAAGTATCCACTCAAATACACATTCACTCACATACAGACATACTAGTATATAGTGCTGTATCAGTATAAACCAGTACATTGTGCCTATAAGGAAGAACAGCATGTAGAAATGTTTGCAGAGAAAACTCTCCCATCATTAACAATACAGCTTGTGGCTGACAGCTAAGAGTGCTGCCTTCCGTGCTAGAGGATGTGAGTTCAAAATTCAAACTTCAAGAATATCAAAAATGTAATTTATATGTAATGTTGTATAGGATGCAGATACAGCCTCTTACTCAAGAAGAAACTGTGAGAAAGGCTGGAGAAACAATCTAAAGCACAAAAGCATCTTCTCTAATGATAGAGAATAATAGGTTGGGAAAAGGTTCTCACCTGATGAACTTGTATGAAACTCAATGACTATAGTAGCTCAAAATGTCAGCTGCTGCAAACCCACAATTGAAATCCAGTGGAAACCAGTAATGAAGAAGAGTGGGGTAACTGTGCTGCTGCTGATAAACAATGGAAGAATCCATGAGACTTAACTGTGGTTTCATGCTGCTACATCGCTAACGATATATTGCCGGGGTCACGTCGTTAGTGACGCACATCCGGCGCCGTTAGCGACATCGCAGTGTGTGATACCAAGGAGCAACGATCAATGATCACAAAAATGTCAAAAATCGTTGATCGTTGATACGTAGCTCCTTTCCTTAATATCGTTGCTGCTGCAGGTACGATGTTGTTCGTCGTTTCTGTGGCATCACACATCGCTATGTATGACACCGCAGGAACGACGAACATCTCCTACCTGCGTCCACCAGAAAAGAAGGAAGGAAGGAGGTGGGCGGGAACTTCCACCCGCTTATCTCCGCCCCTCTGCTTCTATTGGACGGCTGCCGTGTGACGTCGCTGTGACGCCGCACAAACCTCCCCGTTAGAAAGGAGGCAGATCGCCAGTCAGAGCGACGTTGCAGGGAAGGTAAGTATGTGTGACGGGTGTTAGCGATGTTGTGCGCCACGGGCAGCAATTTGTCCGTGGCGCACAACCGACGGGGGCGGGTGCGCTTGCTAGCGATGTCGGTACCAATGTCGCAGCGTGTAAAGTACCCTTTAGGGCTTTCAAACATGGTTTACTAGCTATGATATAAACACTTCTTTACTATATTTCCCTTGCTAAATATTAGTCGGGCACTGTGCTTTCCTATTCTGATTTCCCTGATTTCCCAAAGAGCTAAATATCAAATTTGCCAAATATGTATCTAGTTAAATCTATCGAAAGAAAACAATAAGGATACATACCCTTTGTAAATGTTTTTGTAAGATTTTCAATGGGAAATATCAAGGAATCCTCTTCAGAGATCATATCAGGGCTCTCTGACATGTAACCTTCCAAATGTTGCCTCGAATCAAAGTCATCCTCATGGTAGAACTTATAGGTGCTGGAATCCATTGTCTAGTCTTGTATCACAGACAGGGTGACTCCTTCTAAACTGGTGCTCGAGGTCTTTATATAATAACCAGGAATCAATTTACAAAACATGTTAGTAATGATTACATTTACTTATAATATCACAAGTTCATATCATCATTTATAGAGTCATGAGGTTCCATATTTGCATGATAAGTAAAGTTAACAACAGTGAGAAAAAGATGTTTAACACATTAGGACCAGACTTTAAGGAGTACACACGATTTTTGAGTTTGGTTTTTGCTAATGAAAAGCTAATATTACTTTTACTTTGTCCATGATTGCACATTCCCTGTGACTTAAGCCCGCTTTACACGCTGCAATGTATCTTACGATGTGTCGGCTGGGTCACGTCGTAAGTGACGCACATCCGGCACCGTAAGGTACATTGTAGTGTGTGACAGGTATGTGCGATTGCGATTGAACGTTAAAATGTTCATCGCATGCACGTCATTCAATTCCTAAAGATTGAACGTCAGATTGTCATCGTACCCAGGGTAGCACACATCGCTGTGTGTGACACCCCGGGAACGATGTACAGATCTTACCTGCATCCTGTGGCTCCCAGCCAGCAATGCAGAAGGAAGGAGGTGGGCGGGATGTTTTCGTCTCATCTCCGCCCCTTCGCTTCTATTGGCCGGCTGCTGCGTGACGTCGATGTGACGCTGAACGTCCCTCCCACTCCAGGAAGTGGACATTCGCCGCCCACATCGAGGTCGTATGGAAGGGTAGGTACGTGTGACGGGGGCTAATCGTTTGTGCGGCACAGTCAACAAATTGAACGTGCCGCACATACGATGGGGGCGGTTACGATCGCATACGATATCGTATGTGAAATTGTAAAATGTAAAGCAGGATTAAGCCTTGCGAAACATGGGACAGGATGCCTCACCACCATGCCTCACCCAATGAAGAATTTGAATAAAATTTACTATTCCCCATTGAACTTGATTGTTTTTCTGACCACCTTCAGTGCTAGTTGACTTAGGTATACTGTTCATTATCTTATAGAGAGGGCTCACTACTTATAGTGTCTACAGTGAAATATGGTGCTGACAGTGTACTTTTGTGGGGTTGCATGAGTGCTGCTTGTGTCAAGGGTTAAATTTGATTGATGATATCTTGAAGTCACGGATATACTGCTTTATTTAAAAAAAGAGAAAATAGCATCAACGTTCCATGCCCTTGGTAGATGTGCACTTTTCCAACATGACATTGATCCAGAATACACATCTGTTGCAATTCTGAAGAAGAACAAGGTGAAAGTGATCAAGTGGTCGATTGTCTCCTGATCTGAACCCTACTGAGCACCTCCTGGGAATTCTGAAGAGACAAGTTATAATCATCCAGAATCCAGGCCCCAAAAGAGCTCTTTCTTAAGGATTGTAAAAATTAGATGTTGTAATATGTCACCAACACTTTCATTTTCGGCCTAGAAAACTTGATGTTGTTCTTACAATCATGGAGGTCATACAAAATACTAGATATACATAAGGAACAGACAAGTGCAAAGTAAGGTCTTATATTTGAAGACAGTGGAAAGAACCAGGGCAATTTCCTGCTCACCTGGGCAGGTTGTGTGAGACACAACTACCATTGAAGCAAATTATAGAAGGTGCAGCAGCACCTATAGGAAAGGAATGCAGAAAATGGAGATGAAAGGGATAAAACATGAAGCCGATTCTTGAAAAAGTGATTTTATTCAGCATGTTTCGTAGTTGATACATCTTTATTGGAATAATCAAATTTACATAAAGCACATCAGGGGGGTATATATAGTAAAAAGAGTTTAACAAAAGAGTGCGCAGACCATGTTTGTTAGACCAACTGATCGCTTCAACATTATACTGCATGAGATAAATGTAAAAAAATAAACTTGTTTCTGGAAAGTGTGTTTTACACATTAAAATTAACTGCTTGAATATAAATAGAAAGTTATTAAAATGGAAGCTTCTATGTATTAGAAAAATAACAATTAACCCCTCAATGATGGCGGGCAGTAAAATTACGTCCTAGCGGGGGATCCGCGCACATGTCAGCTGATTTGTACAGCTGACATGTGTGCCTCACATGCACGAGTGTACTCGCATTGCACTTGTACCTGTCAACCTCTTAAATGGCGCTGTCAAAATGTGACAGCGTTATTTTAATGGCAAACGCGGTAAAACTTTACTCACTGACCGCCATCGGAAGTCATATGATGTGATCATGTGGAGCCGATGATTGACATGGTAGCACTGGGTAATGTGATGACTCCTGTAGCTATCATGGCTCACTTCCTGTTTCACATGGCTGAGTGTTGTGTGAGATAGGACATTATCATTTCTAGTGTTCACAGCTGTGTAGCTGTAATTAACAGAAAAGAATAAGCGATCAGACTGCAGATCCTTATAGTCCCCTAGGGGGACTAGTAAAATAAAAAAAAGTAAAAAAAACAGTTTTAAAAAAAAAACAAAAAAAAAAACTAAAGGTTCAAATCACCCCCCATTTGTCCCGTTGAAAGTTAAAGGGTAAATAAGAAAATACACACATTTAGTATTGCCACATTCAGAAATGCACGATCTAAAAAAAAAATCGCGGTAAACAAATTCCAAATGCCAAAATGATGTTTTCTGGTCTCCACTAATGTTTTGCAAAATGCAATAACAGGCAATCAAAACGTCGCATCTGCGCAAAAATGGTACCGTTAAAACCGTCAGCTCAAGACGCAAAAATAAGCCATCACTGAGCCATGGATTTTGAAATATGAGAACGCTATGTGTTGCAGAAAATGGCGCAAAACGTGCGCCACTTTTTTGGACAAATGTCTGAATTTTTTTAACCCCTTAGATAACAGTAAACCTATACATAATTGGTGTCTACGAAATAAGCAAGTAAAATAGATCCCTCTGTGTGTAATGACTCTATATAATATATTTGTTTCCCTTTTTGAATTGAATTACTGAAATAAATCTGGTTGATCCAGTCAGTGGAGTAGTTTCTCTCTACAAAGTGTGCTTTTAAAATTTGAGCTTGTGTGTAGAAATCGATGCCGGAAATTCAGTTTCTTCTTATCCTTTTGAATTGGTTATGTGGTATGTTTATAAGCCATTTGTGATAATGGCCACTTTTATAGTGTACATATCCCTAGGAATTGACTTTCTTGAAAAAGTTTTTTTGCAAAAATTTTTCCTTCCTTAGTCAAAATAGTGATATCTAAAAAAATCAATAGACAGAATACTGTTAATGATGCGGGAAAAAATATCCGAATTGTTTGAAGTGATATGTGTGAGGAAGGAATTGATAATATTATGGGATAGGCCCTAAATAAAGAATAAATCATCAATATATCTTTTTATATATGATTATGTGTTTGTTAAAAATGGTGCCATAATTAAATAGAGTACACACTAAGACTTCAATCTAGTTCCCCGATCAGTGTAGAGATAAATTATACAAAAGGTAACTAGAGGAACCCTATTTGGTAAATTTATTTTGGTAATAATAAAAACTAAATTTTATGAATAATTAAATAGAGTTTCAAAAATTGCCTTAAGTTCGCATAGGTCGGTGCAAATCTTGAACCAATCATGGTCCAGAGTTGCTGACGATAGGTTGTTTTAGTAAAAGTAAAATAAAATTGTTGTGAAGAATAAAATGTAAACCTGATAAAATAATGTTTTTTTCTTCATGGGAATGCTTTCATCGCCCTGTAAAAGATACTTAAAACATAACAGACCTAAACAATGTACAATATTTGCATACAAGGATGACACATTCATTGATATAAATAAATATGATTCATTCCATGATTCATTTTTAATTAATGAAATGAGTTTAGATGAATCTTTAAGATGGCCAATAAGATTATTATGGGCTTGTTTTTCTTTTTTGAGCTTTAGTTGTCAAAAAATTGGTGATGAGAAACCTTTTTGGGTGGCAGATAGTAAAATAGGGACCAATGGTTTACTGTTATTTGAGTTATCTATTACAACTACATCAGCCATATGAGAAATGTTTGGGATGGGCTCTAGTCGAGATTCATTAACATGTTCATGTATAAGAAAAGTAAGCAAATCAATTTTTGCATCCCTGTTATCTAAATTGAATTCCTCGGGGGAGGGTTGGAAGTTGACATCTGCAATGCAGGAATTCAATGCAGCCCGCAGTTCAATGCCGCCACGACACCCCCTCCTCCGAGCCCGCTGGCATATCAATGGCGCCCGCTGCTGTGACACCCCATGAACCCGCAGAATCACCAACCCTGCTTCACCACTGCTTCACCGGTAAGCCATATGCAGTTTGCAAGTGTGTAGCCCAAGGGATACCGATCCAGCTTCAAGGACACCACAGGGTCTTCTTTTACTATGGCAAACAGGTATGTCAAATTTTGTATGTGTCGTGACGCCACTCACGGCTTGTGGTCAGGGATATGGATGACCGCCACTGCAGGTTTTATGAGTGTCTGGGGCTGATAGAGTCTGCAGTCAGTTGTTATAGCCTCCCGTGAGTGCGGCAGGCCCCAGTGGCTTAGGTGTGCAGAATAACGGGTCACAGAAAAACCCAGGCAGAGTCCAAGAGTAATTTAACTGATTTTTACTCACACAGATGTTATGGTGAGCTGACCTGGGCGTTGCTGTGATGAACCAGGTAGGACCAGGGGCTCCTTCGGGCCAGTCTGAGCGTAACCAGTTAGCTTGCCTTCCTAGCACTTCTGTGTTCGGATAACCCCCTGACCTGAAGTACCATGGGGGTCTATCCAGGGCATCACTACTGCCTTTTTCTCCCCTTTTTGGACCGTTTGCCGGCAGTGTGGACCAGGTGAGATGGCTTCAGGCTCTGTCTCCTTATGGGTCCCTGCATTGCTGCTGAGGCTCAGACTCTGTGTGGTTGGTGAGGTACTTCTAGTTCCCCTCACTGGCAGGTTTAGCAGATAGTTAAACTGGAGTCTGCTCTAGGGACCTGTCTCCCGTATGTGCCTAGTCACCAGGAGCACCTCTTTCTCTAACTACTCGGTGACCGTTCTCCCCCACCAACTTTCACTACACCGTGCAGGGTCTGACTAGCGTGAGCGCGTGTCTGCGTCTCCTAGCAACTGCCACTCACCACTACCAGACTGGCTCGCTCCACTCCTTTCCTTTCAGCCTCTGCACTTTAACTCCCAGACCCTCCACTACACCTCTTGAAAAGAATTGAAGGCTAGCCCTCTCTGGAGACTACCCAAGGGTCCCCTCTAAAGGTGTGGGAGAACTGGTTGCTATGTGTCTGTGCGTACACACCTCATTCTGGCCTTTAGGATTACCTGAAAGTAGTGTCCCAGCATGGGTGCAGTATTCAGTGGTGCCTGACCAGGTCAGGGGCGCCACACAAGACGCAACCCCATTTCCCCCCCAATTTTTGGGGAAAATAGTGCATCTTATGAACCGGAAAATCCGGTACTAAATATGGTCATTTTTGATGTGTAGTGTTATCATTTTTGCATCAACTAATTTGAGTAAAACTGTAGATTTTATACAAAATGTTTTATTTTTAGCCTTACTTTCATGTACAGTTTAAAAAAATATTGCATGAAACTCAGTCTTGTCAAAATCTTGAAAATTGTTCTTGTCTTCAGTGAAATATTTTACAGAAGGTGTTCTCAGGAGTACACACCCTATCAAAAGTAATATATCAATATCTGGCAATGCATTATATAACCACTATTTATTCAACGGGTAGTGTGGGCGGCTTGTCCACTCCTTCACAATACCATGTAAAAATAATGATGTAATTATACAATATTTAAACACAAAATACAATCCAAGTGAACCTTCATAATTATTAAATCTTATATTGGAATTATAGAATTTCATCTTAGCTAACGCCATGTTAGCTATGTAAGCTATTCTGCTTACATCTAATGACATATGAATATTGCTGCTATTTATCTTTTTAATATATAATTTTAAAACTTGAAACCTAAATGCCCGGTGAAGACCATGTTCTTATAGCTTGCATGAAGGGGAAACATTGAAACACAACCATGATGTGAGAAGGAACAATATTAGAGAAAAGTAAAGAAATTAAAGATACATTGATTTCTACTACAGTTTTTAAAAAAATCTGCATTTACCAAAATACTGATTTTTTTTTTGTAATTTTCTTCCACGTGAATTCAGCAGAATGGTAGTTGCTGGTCTATCAAAAATATTAAAGTCCATCTAAGTGTAAATTTTTTTAAAAATATGTAGTTGTCTCAACGCTCACCTTTCTGGCCTCTCCACTTCTCACCCTCTCTAATCTTATCCTCGCTGCATGTTCTGATTGTCATTACTAGAGCTAAAATCTCTGGTCCAGGGATTACAGCTATGCCGAGGCTGCGGGAGGATTCTGTGCATGCACACACAAGATCACAGCCTACACCGTGACATCACGACACCATGATCATTCACGTGCTTGTGCAGAAAAGTCCTGGGCCCTTATCGGAGTCAGAAGTCACTGCCCAGTGGGAGAAGCCCAGACATTTTAGTGCAAAAGGTGGTGATCTAAAGATTGAGGGAAGACTGTACAGGTGACTGTAAGGAGCGGAGGGTAAGTGATGAGATGAGATTTTTTTTTAATACTACAAGTTGTGATGGGCGATCCCCCCGATGTTCGCGTTCGGGAGCCTTGCCCGAACGTTTTGTAACGTTCTAGTTCGGGATCTGAGATAACACGAACTTGCTTCCAAACACCGAACTTGGACTTCACAATTATGGTATGAGGCTGTAAAATAAAGAATATAGTTAATAATAAATATTGTCATTATACTTCCTGCTCCCACGACACGTCCGGCAGACTCTGTCTCATGGCTGCTTCTGCTTCTGTGTCCGATCATTGCTGTGCCCCCGGGTTACAGGACCTTCAATGACGCCATAGTCATGTGACCAGTCTGGTGTGAATGTTGTACAGACATTGGGTTACAGACTGGTCACATGACTATGGCATCACGGAAAGTGCTTTAACCCACGAGGTATCAACATTCACACCAGACTGATCACATGGCTATAATGTCATGGAAGGTCCTGTAAGTCTGATGTAGGAGAGCTGAAGATGCTCGCCTGCCTTTGGACTATGTCGGAGGGGTTTTCTTGAGTAACAAATATGGAGTCCTAAATGTCTTCTGTTTGATTTCTAATAAAATATTTTTTTCTTTTATGTTGTTGTTTTATCTTACTGTTAAAATAACAGACAATCACAGGCGCTGTCACAGAGTGCACGTCTGTGATTGGATGCTGGAATAATCTGAAACCAGTCCATACATTCTAGCATCTACAATGTATAGGCAGATTCCAGGTTACTCTAAAAGCCAATCACAGACACCCATTTTGTGTGACAGCGTCTGTGATTGGCTGTTGGGTCCCTCACACATATAGCAGTGTAAAAATAAATAAATAATTTAAAAAAATTACATAGTGCTCTGCAGTATTTTTGATTCTCAGGGCAGATAAAGAGGACAGCTACGGGCTTCCACCCCATCTGCCTGGCTTTACCTTGGCAGCCCATTAATTTTGTTTTAATCATTTAAAAAAATGCGTGAGCTCTTACCCTATTTTGATTGCCAGTCAGGTAAAGTTAGGCAGCTGGAGGCTGGGATTTGCAGTGTAGTAAGGCCCAAGCATTCTGGGCCCTCCACACTAAAAACTGCAGTCCGCAGCTGCCCCTAGAAATGGCGCATTGTTTCTTAACGCAATTCAAACCACTTTACCCAACTCATCCAGCGGCTGTGATGGTGGTGGCACGTTAGGTAATAAAGGGGTTAAAACTAGCTTTGTATTCTCAGCTGATACGAAGCCCAAAATTTATAGAGTCACTCCAAATTAGAGATGGCCACCATTAATTTCTAGTAAACAGTAAAAAAAACACAACACAGAAGACATTTTTTTATTAGAAATTAAACAAAAAAAAATGTAAAGACTACATATTTATTATAAATAAATCCTTAGTCCGACACAGCCACAGGTAGAGTAATGTCAGCTCTGTTTCATCACTCTGTACAGACAAGTGTCTCTACACAGCGAGAAGCAGGGAAAGCCTTGCCAGCTCTGCTTCATCACTCTGTAAACACAAGCATCTTTACAGAGAGCGAAGCAGGGAGAGCCATGTCAGCTCTGCTTCATCGCTCTGTACAGAGCAAGAAGCAGGCTGACACTGAGGGTATGATTCCACTTGCTTATGACTCATACATTGTTGCATTGCATCACCCCGCTCGGCCTGACACTTTCCGGACAGGGGCAGCTCACCTGCATGGAAACAAATGCAGCTGACCTGCTCCTGTCGGGAGAGTGTGCGCTATGCCGGATGATTTGATGTAACACTCACACAGTGACAGTAAAAGGTCAATTGAGTCCATGAGCCATGAACTCAGGTTAACCCTGATGTCACAGCAAACATGGCCGAACACAGCTGAAGACTACCAAGTAATGAGCAGTGCAATAAATACCCCCGGAAGTTAAAAGGACTTTCAATGACTTCATAGCCGTGTGACCAGTTTGTAAACCAATGTCTGTACAACATTTACACCAGACTGGTCACATGGCTATGATGCCATGGAAAGTCCTTTAGTCAGTGGTGGTTATCCAGGGGCACAGCAATGATCAGAGGCGGAAGCAAAAGCGGCCGGGAGACAGAGTCTGCAGGACGCATCGCGGGACCGGTAAGTATAATAAGAATGTTTTTTATAATGTGCTTTTTTTCACAGCCCCTGGACCCAAACTGTAACACGATCTTCCCAGGAAATCTCGTGTTCTGGATCGTGTGCACGAACACTATGTGTTCAGTACAGATCTTGAACAAAGTATCATGCTCTGGGGCTTGGAAGCTTCAAGACCAATACAAGGGACATTCAATTCTCAGACAATAACTTCTCTGCAAATAGAATTTTCTGAGAAAATCCGTGCAAATAAGAAAATTAGATTTTTAAACATTATTATTATAATGATGGCTGGATCATACAGTTTTTATCTCTTGTGCCCCCCCCTATTTCCTCATAGATTGCAATCTTGCGAGCAGGACACTAACTTCTCCTGCAACTGATGTGTTAACTCTGTAATATCTTTATTGTCTGTATATGTCCCCCACTTAAAGGTAAAGTGCAGCTAAATATATTGGCACTAAATAAGTTAAATTATTCTTATTTATTTTTTTTTAAAAAAAAGTAACTTCTATGTTATCCAGTGCCATTCCTCTCCTCTTCTTATTCACCACGTTTCAGTTTTTGCCGGTCAAGCTAAGCTCTGCATTACTTGGATTTTGCTTTTTCATTTTACGTCTATAGGGCATCAGAACGAGGCTCCATAGACTTACATTGAAAAAGAGACTTCTGGCTTCCTCGGACACTCCGAAGAGTAGGGACATCCCTGGAAAGAGCAGCAGAAAGACAATAGATACTGGTGAAGGCATTGGTGGAATATTAACACTCACAAACTACACTACATACACATGTATACAGATTTAGTTAAAAAAAATAAAGAAATTTAAAACCTTCGTGTAGGGCCTCAATAAGAGGATATCAGCTTCAAGTAAAACACTTGACATGGAGACTCCTCTTGTGTCATCTCAGACCTATATCTCTCTGTGAGCTGCAATGAACATCATGGCCTTATAGTCAATGTGGTCATTCACATTCATTCTCATCTTAACCTCACAGCGGTCAATGATAAAACCTTCTCCAACCAGAGCTTTCCTGGCAAACTCCTCATCATAACTGAAAGCACGAAACTTGTGGTTCCCAATTGTGTAATACGTCATACCTAAAGCCCCAAGTAATATAATGTGTCCTCCAGGTTTCAGCAACCTTGAGAACTTTCTGAGATATCTCATGTAATCATCTTGGTCTTTGCTGATAGCATCAAGGAGCGAGAAAGTGATGATACAATCTGCTGGTGGTAAGACGATCGGATCCATAATATTTTCTTTTTCAAGGTCACATTTCAGAACATGTTGAAGGGCTGATCTCACTTTTCCTTCTTTTTCCTGTAACAAATCTCTGAAAGAAATGGGAAAAATGATGAAGTTATTGTCCCACAGTCATTATTGAATTGCATGACCTTAGAGCTCAGTGGTTAGCGCTGGATCATTGGCTTCCAGTATCGGGGGAAACTATTGACTCCACCTATTGTGTTTTCACACAATATTTCTAGTCCAAAATGTTTAATTATCTTTAAATGCAGTAAGCTATAGGATTCCATTGACATAACTGAGGCCATATATTGTGTGTTATTGTTCTCTGATAAGATATTACATGCTGGCAAAACTTATTCACTAAATAGATAAGTGCAGCAAATAGCGATGTCCTCTACAGAACGGCTGCAATACAAAAAATCAGTGGTAGGCTATGTGCGCACACTGCGTTTTTTTGACGCTGCGTTTTTGTGCGTTTTTGGCCACTAAAAACGCACAAAAACGCACCTGCGTCGAAAAAACGCGGCAAAAAACGCACGCGTTTTGCTGCGATTTGGTGCGTTTTTTTGCTGCGTTTTGCTGCGTTTTTGCTCACTGTGTCCTTATGCGTTTTTTTATCAGTGTACAAAAAAAAAAGGTCTGATGTCATTTCCTTCTTCAATGTGTTCTTCATTCTCCACTAGTGTATGCAGGAGAGCAGACAGCTGCAGAACTACAAGGCTCAGCATACTCCATCCAATAGTGTATGCAGGAGAGCAGACAGCAGCTGCAGAACTACAAGGCTCAGCATGCTCCATCCAGGACTGTATGCTTGAGGGAGAGTCAGGGGGAGCAGACCTACAAGGCTCAGCATCCTCCATCCAATAGTGTATGCAGGAGAGCAGACAACAGCTGTCGAACTACAAGGCTCAGCATCCTCCTTCCAGGACTGTATGCAGGATTTCTTTGCCCCCCCAAACAAAAAAAATGACGTGGGCTTCGCCATATTTTTGTATGCTAGCCGGGTACAGCAGGCAGGTACGGGCTGCCCCCAACCCCCAGCTGCCTATTTGTACTCGGCTGGGAACCAAAAATATAGGGAAGCCCTTTTTTTTTAAATTATTTCATGAATTTCATGAAATAATTTAAAAAAAAAATGACGTGAGCTTCGCCCAATTTTTGAGTCCAGCCGGGTACAACTAGGCAGCTGGGGATTGGAATCCACAGTGCAGGGTGCCCATGCTTTCTGGGCACCCCCGCTGTGAATTGCAGTCCCGCAGCCACCCCAGAAAATGGCGCTTTCATAAAAGCGCCATCTTCTGGCGCTGTATCCAACTCTTCCAGCTGCCCTGATGCCGGGTGGCTCGCCGAGTAATAATGGGGTTAGGGCTAGCTGTATAGCTGGCCCTAAGCCCGAAATTCATGGTGTCACACCAATATTAGACATGGCCACCATGAATTTCTAGTAAAGATAAAAAAAAAACACAACACACAGAAAAATATTTTTATCAGAAATAAAACACAACACAATTAGTGACTCCATCTTTATTGAAATAAAGAACCCCCCCTCCGCAGTAATCCTGGGTCAGGGTCCCGCGCCGTCCAATCCGGATCCAATATCATCTGATCGGTTTGCTGGAAGGCAGAGCGATCAGATGATGTGTCAGGATCAAGTGCCTGAATCCCATCACACATCAGCTGATTGTATAAAAGCCGATTATACAATCAGCAGATGCATCGGTGCAAAAAAAAAAATACTTATGTGCTGATTACCGGCAGTCCTGCAGCGATGGGGCGGGACTCTGATCCCGTCCGATCGCTGCAGCAGCTGCCGGTAATCAGGGATGAAGTCTCCTGACGCATCCGCTGATACTGGCCGGGAGCCCGAGTCACCGCGATACTTACGATCACCTGATGCGTCAGGTGACTGCATCATGTGATCCATCGCCAGGTCCTGCATCCATCGGAGGTTTCCCGGCCGTCTGCACACAGCCGGAGCGGGGGTGGCGATACCGTGAGAGGAGATGGGAGCGGGCATGGCACCGGGAGTCTGCAGACAGGTGAGTATAACTTTTTTTTTTTTTTCTACTGTTTACTTTTGTTTTCGCAGCCGCTTTCACCTCCCGCCCAGACATGGCGCCGCACAGCAGCATACATGCATAGCACGGGAGGTGGAAGCGACGGTGACGGTACCGGGAGGATTCACGCTTCTGTATATACTGACAGAAGGAATCCTCTTCCTGTACACGTCACTTTACTACCCACCTCCTGCGTTTATAGCTGCGTTTTTGGTCTTAGAAACGCACCAAAACGCAGCTATTTGCGTTTCTCATTGCGTCTTTCAACATCCCATTGAACTCAATGGATGAAAAGCGCAGTGAAAAACGCGGGAATAATTGACATGCTGCGTTTTTGTGGCACCACAAAAATGCAGCTGAAAAAAAACAGATGTGTGCGGACAGCAAAAATGAAAACTCATAGACTTTGCTGGGGAAGCAAAGTCCTGCAGTTTTGAGGCCAAAAACGCACCCAAAAAACGCGCAAAAACGCCGCGAAAAACGCACTGTGCGCACATAGCCTTATAATCAATGACAATCATTTTACTCTATGGCTAATCAGAGGAACATGTTGGGTGTGTACATCAGAGCTGTGGTTAGGATAAACCCATTTTATACATCCAACCTGAATGTGATATGCACTGACCCTTCCAACAGTGCCTATTATTCTACAGCTTCCAAGAATGAGAATTTTGATCTGAATGGATAAATTTAGACTTCACTGACACCTAAAACATCATTTGGACCAAGCTATGATTGTAACACAAGGTAGAAAGAAAATACACGATGTTGCGCTAAGATTGCAGTCATATCTTTTCCACTGTAGAAACAATGACAGTGGATTTCTCCTAATTTTTAGTCAAATTCTTTACCTGTATTTTCCTATGTCTACATGAAATTTAGTGGCATGGCTCCAATCAAACGCTCCTGTACGTTCGTCCACCCATCTCTTCAGCTCCATGATGCATCTATCTCTCATCTTCAGCACTATGATGTGCTTGAAAAAGTCACAGGCCGCAAATAAGTGATGAACTATGGAACCAGGACTCAGGTCAATCAAGACATCTCCTTTAATATGACCTGTAAGAAAAAATTCACATATTGAAATATACATAGAGGTGAAAAAGTCACAATATGAGTCACTAATAATTAAATACACTACTTTCCATGTAAACTATAGATGGATTCATTTATTCCTGTTTTATTTATTTTTATGTTTTCTTTTTATGCTTGTGATATTTGTTGGCTTTTGTCCGTGTGAGGTAATGCAATGTGAGACGCAAGTGGAATCATACCCTCACTGTCACCTGCTTCTCGCTCTGTACAGAGCAATGAAGCAGAGCTGACAATTCTCTCTCTGCTTCTCACTCTGTATAGAAATTTGTTTGTACAGAGTGATGAAACAGAGCTAACAATGCTCTCTCTGCTTATCACTCTGTATAGATGCTTGTCTGTACAGAATGATGAAGCAAAGCTTACAATGCTCTCTCTGCTTCTAGCTCTGTAAAGATGATTGTCTTTACAGAGTGAGGAAGCAGAGCTGACATTGCTCTACCTGTGGACTATGTCGGGCTAGGATTTTTTTATAATAAAGATGGAGTCTCTAAATTTTTTTTGTTTTATTTCTAATAAAAAAAATGTCTGTGTTGTGTTTTTTTTCTGTTTTCTAGAAATTCTTGGTGGCTATGTCTAATTTTGCATGACACCATGAATTTTGAGCTTAGTACCATTTGAGAATACAGACAGCGTCTATACAGAGTGAGAAACAGAGAGAGCAATGTCAGCTCTGCTTCATCAATCTGCACAGACAAGCATCTATACAGAGTGAGAAGCAGAGAAAGCATTGTCAGCTCTGCTTCATCACTCTGTACAGACAGCCAAAATGACAAAGAGAGGAATAATTGATGCAAGTGTTTTTTATTGACAAACTAATAGTTTCGGATCTTCTTTGATTTTCCCATTGCTTTTCATTAGCAGCGCAGTTATCCCACTTTTTTCATTATTGATTTTCAAGAAGGAACTGAGCAAACAGAGCAACATCTGTCTGCATAACAAATCAGTATCAAAATGACAAATATATACTTACAGCAGATTTAAAACTAATTCTACCAATAACTGATATTTTTAAAAACGTTTATCATCTTCAACATATTTTCCAGAGTTCTAAAAATTAGAGAGGAAAACAATTACATTATTAACCCCAGAGATCCTATACTATTCATCATATGAAATGATCCCTGCTTTACTCTATTTCCCTTGCTTGATGTGAGTCGGACACTGTGCATCTCCCGTCTGATCTCCCAAAGCAATGAGAATCAAATTAGCCAAATTTGTATCTAGTTAAAACCATCTAAAAAAAAACAACAATTAGCATACATACCCTCTGTAAACATTTTTGTAAGATTTTCAATGGGAAATATCAAGGAATCCTCTTCAGAGATCCTATCAGGGTTATCTGACATGTAATTTTCCAAATGTAGCCTGGAATCAAAGTCATCCACATGGTAGAGCTTATAGGTGCTGGGATCCATTGTCTAGTCTTATATCACAGGCAGTGACTGCTTCTACACCAGTGCTCGAGGTCTTTATATAATCACCAGGAATTAATTTACAGAACTTGTTAGTAAGGAATATATTTACTTATCATATCACAAGTTCTTATCTTCATTTATGGAATCATGAGCTCCTGTATTTGCATGGTGAGTAACATTAACAAAAGTAAGAAAAAAATGTTTAACCCATTAAGACCAGACTTTCAGAAGTACACACCATTTTTGAGTTTGCATTTTGCCAATGAAAAATTAATATTATTTTGTCCATGATTGCATATTCCCCGTGACTAAGCCTGGCGAAACATAGGACAGGTTGCCTCACCACTATAGGGTCTGTATGGAGATTCTGAGTAAAATTTAGTATTCCTAATTGCTCTTGATTGTGTTACTGACCACCTTCAGTGCCAGTTGACTTGTGTATACTGTTTAGTATTTGATACAGCAGCCTCACTTTTACGTATAGTGCCTAGAGGGAATATGGTGGTATCAGTGTCTTTATGTAGAGCTGAGTGCTGCTGGTGGCAAGGGTTACATGTCATTAATTATATCTTAAAATCACAGATATACTGCTTTACTTCAAAAGAGAAAATGTTGCCATTGCTCTGTGCCCTTGGTAGACGTGCACTTTTCCAACATGACATTGATCCAGATTACGCATCTGTTGCATTTTTGAAAAAGTGATTCAGTGGCCGAGTGTCTCCTTACCTGAACCCTACCAAGCACCTATTGAGAATTTTGGAGAGACAAGTCATAATCATTCTGCATCCAGTGCATTGGCTCCAAACAAGCTCTTTTTTGAGGACTGGAAAAGTTAGATGTTGTAATATGTCACCAACTTGTTCATTCCAGGCCTACAAAGCTTGATGCTGTCCTTACAATCATTGAGGTCACACAAAATACTAGATGTAGATAAGGAGGAGACAAGTGTAAAATAGGGTCTTATCTGTGAAGATAGTGGAAAGGACCAGGGAAATTTCCTGCTCACCTGGGCAAATTGTGTGAGACATAACTACTATTGAAGCAAATGATAGCAGCTTCAGCAGCACTTACAGCGAATGAATGCAGAAATTGGAGATGACAAGGTTAAAAGGTCACAATCTCCTACCCCAACACGATAGTAAGACCAGGGCCAGTGTGACAAAGCAAACCATACAAATAGATAAAGAATGGAACACATGGAGTTAATTCAAATGTTGGCGGGGACCCTAAAACATGAATTGACCATATCATGAGATCAGGTAAATACTCATGCAGACCAGCCACAGCCAGTGTGGAGAAAGTACAAGTGCTAACTGCTATTATTAGTGCACACTGGTAAAGTAATGTAAGTTTAGATAGCGCTCATGATAGTGCACCATGTCACTCACCCTTTAAAGTCCTGGTTGGTGGGAAGAGAGAGGACTCGACCATAGGCCCCGACGCACGTTTCATGTAAGGCTTCCTTGGGGGCCATGGGGGTTATATGAAATCTTTGATATATTTTTTTAATGTACATATATATTTTTATACATTTCCCGCATATATATATATATATATATATATGTATATATATAATAAATTGCCTTAATACATTTGGACTTTTACAATTTTATGCATAAATTAATTGCCCTCACTTATTGTTTTATTATTTATTTTTCTTTTATCCTTGCTCTATTGGTATTTTGTAGTATTTGTATACAGTTTATACAGCCTAGGACCCCCTGTTCCACCGTTACACACCCCGTGACATCACCTTCTCCTTTCCCCCTTTCTTCTGCAATCCATCATGATTTCTAATTTAATTTTTATTAATTTTTATTCTGAAATGTAATAAATATTATATACTTTCATTAATACTATCAATATGATACAACAATCATTCAATTCATTTTGTTTTCACACAATTCCTTCCCATCTCGATCGATTCTTCTGATATGACAGTGGGCATGTTACTCCAGAATCATGGTGTAAGTTGATTTCTTACGGATTTGACCCTCCTCTCTCTCTGTTTTTTCATTCTAGGTCGTTCATACATTTAATTACTTTATTCATATAATTCCTCGATAGAGTTCAGGCTTAGTAAGAGCACATCATTGATTTCACACCTCATTTGCACAGGTCCAACTCCGTCACTGCTTTAATTTTTATTTTTCTAATACATAGAAACTTTCCATTTTAATAATTTTCTATTTATGTTGAAACAGTTAGTTTTAATGTATAAATCACACTTTTCAGAAGTAAGTTTTTTTTTTTTCCCATTTATCTCACGCAGTATAATGTTGAAGCGATCAACTGGTCTAACGAATATGGTCTGCACACTCTTTTTTTTAAACCCTTTTTACTATATATACCCCCCTAATGTGCTGTATGTAAATGTGATTATCCCGATCAAGGAGTATCAACTCCGAAACGCGTTGACACCAGCATGACACCGGGGTAGGTAGATAAAGTCTTTGCTGAACCATGACTTGTTCCTCTTGGCTCCTTTTAAAAAACACAGCAAGCAAGGGTTACTCCAAGCGGAGTCTCCCTTTTTTTCCAAAAGTTGGGCCCCAAACACACCCACCCATTCAGTGGCAGCAGTTGTGCCCCAGTTGTACACTTCACAGCTAGATTTGCATCAAGCACATTCAAAAATACGCCATAATTAACCGTCCCTAGCATGACACCGGGGTAGGTAGATAAAGTCTTTCCTGATCCCAGCTCTGTTCATCTTGGCTCCTTTTTAAAAACACAGCAAGCAAGGGTTACTCCAAGCGGAGTCTCCCTTTTTTCCAAAAAATTGGGCCCCACACACACCCACCCATTCAGTGGGAGCAGTTGTGCCCCAGTTGTACACTTCAAAGCTAGATTTGCATCAAGCACATTCAAAATTACGCCATAATTAACTGTCCCCAGCATGACACCGGGGTAGGTAGATAAAGTCTTTGCTGAACCATGACTTGTTCATCTTGGCTCCTTTTAAAAACAATGCAAGCAAGGGTTACTCCAAGCGGAGTCTCCCTTTTTTCAAAAAATTGGGCCACACAGACACCCTATCAGTGGCAGCACTTGTGCCCTAGTTGCAAACAGGATGTTTTGATTTGCATCAAGCACATTCCAAATCCACAAGCATTTACTCTCCCCAGGATGACACAGGGGTAGTAAATTCCTTGTGGATCCATGACTTGTTCATTTTGATGAACGTCAGTCTGTCCACATTGTCACTGGACAGACGCGTGCGCTTATCTGTCAGCACACACCCAGCAGCACTGAATACACGTTCAGAGACAACGCTGGCAGCTGGACACGACAAAATCTCCAAGGCGTAACTGGAGAGCTCTGGCCATTTTTCAAGACTTGAAGCCCAAAATGAGCAAGGCTCCATTTGCAAAGTCATGGCATCGATGTTCATTTGGAGATACTCCTGTATCATCCTCTCCAGCCGTTGACTATGTGTCAGACTTGTTGTCTCTGGTGTCCTTGCAAAGGACGGTCTAAAAAAATTATGAAAAGATTCAATAAAATTGCTGTTACCAGCACCAGATACGGTGCTACTGGTACGGGTAGACTGTTGAAGATGACGAGACCGTCCCATGTTTGTCAAGTTTCAACTGGGAGATTCACTCCCTGCACCTGCACGGTTGTTTGGTGGAAAAGCCGATCTAAGATCGAGTAACAGCTTCTGCTGATACTCCTGCATACGTGCGTCCCTTTCTATGGCTGGAATTATGTCACAAAATTTGGACATGTACCGGGGATCTAATAGTGTGGCAAGCCAGTAGTCATCATCACTTCTAATTTTGACAATACGAGGGTCATGTTGGAGGTAGTGCAGCAAGAAGGCGCTCATGTGTCTTGCGCGGCCATGCGGACCAAGTCCACGCTGTGTTTGTGGCATAGAAGTGCTAACCGTTCTTTCTTCCTCTGACATCTCCCCCCAACCTCTTTCAACTGAAATTTGACCAAGGTCTCCCTCATCCGCTGAGTCTTCCATGTCCATGGACAGTTCGTCCTCCATTTCTTCATGTTCTCCTGCACCTTCCTCAACATCTCGCCTGCTACCATGCGCCCTTGTTGATCCCTGTCCCCCATGGTCCCATGCCTGCCGCCTTGGTGATGATGAACTTCTGGACCTTGATGATGTTGTTGTGTCTTGCGCATATGAATCCTCCTGTAGTTCATCCCTTTCCTGTTGTCCCACCCCCTGACTCCGAATAGTGTTTAGCGTGTGCTCCAGCATGTAAATGACTGGAATTGTCATGCTGATAATGGCATTGTCAGCGCTAAACATATTCGTCACCATGTCGAAACTCTGCAGAAGGGTGCATAGGTCCTTGATCTGAGACCACTCCATCAGGGTGATCTGCCCCACCTCTGCATCTCGTTGGCCCAGGCTATACGTCATGACGTATTCCACCAGGGCTCGACGGTGCTGCCACAGTCACTGTAACATGTGGAAAGTCGAATTCCAGCGTGTCGGCACATTGCATTTCAGGCGATGAACTGGCAGGCCGAAAGACTTCTGGAGCGATGCAAGTCGCTCAGCTGCGGCGGTTGAATGGCGGAAGTGAGCAGACAGTTTTCGTGCCCTGGTCAGAAGGCCATCTAAGCCGGGATAGTGTGTTAAGAATTGCTGAACAACAAGGTTCAACACGTGAGTCATACAAGGCACGTGTGTCACCTTGCCCAGGCGAAGGGCCGCACCCAGGTTTGCAGCATTGTCGCACACGGCCTTACCAGGCTGCAGGTTGAGTGGAGACAACCATTTATTAAACTCGGACCGCAGAGCTGACCACAACTCTTCAGCTGTGGGACTCTTATTCCCAAGACATGTCAAGCTAAAGACCGCCTGATGCCGTTGCGCTCTGCTGCCAGCATAGTAATGAGGGGTGCGTGATTCCTTCTGCGCAGTGAGAACGCTGGTGGCCTGACCAGGCAGGCTTGGGGCGGAGGTGGAGGACCCAGATGAGGTGGAGGAGGCAGAAGCAGTGGCGGAACTTGGACAGACAGAGGATTGACACACAAGTCGTGGGGACGGCAAGACTTGTGCAGCAGACTCTTCACCATCTATCACCATAGTTACCCAGTGCCCAGTCAGCGACATGTAACGTCCCTGTCCATGCTTACTGGTCCAAGTATCGGTGGTGAAATGCACCCGTTGACACACAGAGTTTCTCAAGGAAGCGGTGATGTTGTGTGCGACATGCTGGTGTAGCGCGGGCACACCTTTCTTAGAGAAGTAGTGGCGACTAGGCATCTGGTACTGGGGCACAGCAACAGACATAAGGTCTCTAAAATCCTGTGTGTCTACCAGGCGGAAAGGCAGCATTTCGGTAGCCAAGAGCTTACAGAGGGATAAAGTCAACCTCTTAGCTTTGTCATGGGTCGCAGGAAATGGCCTTTTATTTGTCCACATCTGAGGGACAGAGATCTGGCTGCTGTGTGTAGACGGTGTTGAGTAGGGTGTCCCTGGAAAAATGCAGCTTTGTGAGGAAAGTGCAGGCGTAGACATGATGTTGCCTTCATCCAACGTTGGTGCTATCGATGTTTGAGAGAGCTGTACACACGCACTTGTTTCCCCTTCCAAACCAACTGACGACCTACCAAGCAAACTGCCTGTTGCGGTTACAGTGGTGGAAGTTGTGCGTGGAAAACCAGGTGTGACAGCTGTCCCCACAGTCCTAGAAGATGAAGAGCGCGCGGATGCACTGGAAGGGGCAGGTGGTGGATGGTTCGCTCTGCTAGGCCGCATTGCAGCACGGTGAGCTTCCCACCGGGACATATGATATTTATTCATGTGACGATTCATGGAAGAAGTTATCAAACTGCTGAGGTTTTGACCTCTACTAAGAGAACGATGACAAATTTTACAGATCACATAATTTGGGCGATCTTTTGCTATGTCAAAAAAGGACCAGGCTAGGCAAGGCTTAGAGGGCATGCGACCTGTTGATCCACCCCGACTAGTGCTCATAGGCAGAGTGGTGGCTGAGGATGCAGTTGTAGACGTGCTACCAGTACTCCGACTCTGTCCAGGAAGGCGCAAGGTAACTTCGTCATCAGTTGCATCCTCCTCCACCACCTCTGTTGACCTCCTCGAGTGCCTGACTGTGGGTTGACAGTAGGTGGGATCTAGAACTTCCTCATCAATTGTTGTGTTTGCACTCCCCTCACCCTCAGACTGAGCCTCTTCTTGCCCTGACCGAATATTTAAGTTGTCATCCCAATCTGGTATCTGCGTCTCATCGTCATCAGTATGTTCCTCATTGTCTATAACAACAGGTGTTACAGTTTGTGACAAAGGGTCAACATTATGCTCAGAAACTTGGTCCTCATGGCCTGAATCAGAGTCACAAAGGTTCTGGGCATCACTGCAGACCATTTCCTGTTCTGTACTCACTGTAGCTTGGGAGCAGACCTCTGATTCCCAGGCTATAGTGTGACTGAACAGCTCTGCAGACTCAGCCATCTCAGTTCCACCATACTGTGCAGGGCGGATGGAGACTTCAGAGCTGGGAGAAAGCAAGTTTGATTGGGATGACAACTCAGAGAACTGGTGTTTTTTTGTATGCGGTAGTTGAGGTGGCGGAGAGGGCACTTGTTGGACCACTTGAGATCCATTCAAGCATTTTCCTTTTTTGGCCATCATCTACCTTTGTTCCAGTTTTCCGTGTCCGTAAAAAAGGGAGCACATCGGATTGTCCACGGTAAGTAGTAGACATCTTACTTTTGCTAGTAGATGGTCTATCTTCAGCAGATGTTAATGGAGCTTTGCCACCTTCCCCACGGACAAACCCTTTTTTTCCTTTTCCAACACGCCTCTTACCCTTTCCACCAGCATCTGTCATTTTGCCACTCATTTTGATTGCGACAAGCTTGTGCACTTAAAATGTGGTAGTAAAAATTGAGAGGTGGTGTAGATTGCAGCGGTGGTCTAGCTTTATTAACAGCAGAATAAACAACAATAACTATCCCTGACAATGCAACTATAGCCCTTAAACTGGCAGCATTGTCTGCTAGTACACTTAGTAACAATGAGTTTGAGTGTGCAATGCAGGCAGACGTGCTGCAAATATCTTTGCACTAGTGGGACTATACACAAGTCCAATAGCCACGTTTAGGATGCCACTAGGTTCACTCAGTGTTTGCTAGTATAATGGCTTAGTAACAATGAGTTTGAGTGTGCAATGCAGGCAGACGTGCTGCAAATATCTTTGCACTAGTGGGACTATACACAAGTCCAATAGCCACATTTAGGATGCCACTAGGTTCAATCAGTGTTTGCTAGTATAATGGCTTAGTTATAATGAGTTTGAGTGTGCAATGCAGGCAGAGGTGCTGCAAATATCTTTGCACTAGTGGGACTATACAAAAGTCCAATAGCCACGTTTAGGATGCCACTAGGTTCAATCAGTGTTTGCTAGTATAATGGCTTGATAACAATGAGTTTGAGTGTGCAATGCAGGCAGAGGTGCTGCAAATATCTTTGCACTAGTGGGACTATACAAAAGTCCAATAGCCACGTTTAGGATGCCACTAGGTACATTCAGTGTTTCCTAGTATAATGGCTTAGTAACTATCAGTTTGAGTGTGCAATGCAGGCAGACGTGCTGCAAATATCTTTGCACTAGTGGGACTATACAAAAGTCCAAAAGCCATGTTTAGGATGCCACTAGGTTCACTCAGTGTTTGCTAGTATAATGGCTTAGTTATAATGAGTTGGAGTGTGCAGAGGACAGGAGGGTACAGTGCCAGGATTGTGGGGCTCTGGGTAGAGGAATGGAAGCCTGCCTTTCTATCCCTCCTAATGGGGAAATGCAGCGAGGAAATCCCTGACCTTAGCTACACAGACGCTGTCTCTGTTTTCAGGACCTGTCACCTATGGCTCTGACCCTGCCGGTACGAGCCCTTAAAACAGGGGTCAGGAACCTTTTTGGCTAAGAGAGCCGTAAACGCCACATATTTTGAAATATAATTCCGCGAGAGCCGTACAATATGTTTAAAGGGCCATTGACAGATCAATCACTCCAATGTTCACTTAGTACAGCAAGGAATGCTCCTCCCTGCTGTATAAAGCCACAACTGGACTGAAACAATGGTAATTAGCAGTAAAAAAATCAAATAAATAACTTACATTGTGAACTTGCGATGCATGACATCAGTCCAGCAGTCTGGCTTCTTCTTTTTCCTGCGCATGACTGGAAGCTGGCATTCTTCCCACCTGATGTTGAGAGAATGCCAGCTTTGAGGCATTCGCAGAAGAAAGAAGCTGGAATATTGGACATGTCACACAACGCATTGTCAGTTATGTCAATTATCTATTTTATTATTTTACAGCGAATTATTGTTTAGGTCCAGCGGTGGCTTAGTGCAGCAGAGAGGAACACTCCTTTGTGTACTAAGTGACCGCTGGAGCAATTGTATCTGTCAGTGGCCCTTTTAAAAGTGTTGGTCTTACAGAAAATGAACAAAAAAGAGAGGCTCAGACCCAGGAGATACACACACAAGCCATACACAGCACTCAACATGCCGTATACACAGTACATAAGGAGAAGAAAAAAAGCTCTGCAGGTAAACATATGCACACCAGGAATTAGATATACCAATAAACCTCACAATATGAAACTTTTTTAAGTGCCAAACACAACAAACACAGCACACATACACACCATATACACAGCACACACTCACACACGCCGTATACACAGCACACGCACGCGCCGTATACACAGCACACGCACGCGCCGTATACACAGCACACGCACGCGCCGTATACACAGCACACGCACGCGCCGTATACACAGCACACGCGCCGTATGCACAGCACACACAGATATAAGTACCTGCTGCTTAGTTGCCCTGTAAGATCAGGTGCAGCACAAGTGATGGATGCAGCAGTTCAAGGGCTGGCTTCATTCTCCTCTTTTCTCTCCAAGAAAAGACCTTATAGACCTGAGCAGCAGAGCACAGAACTGGAGGGTGAGAGGCAGAACGCACGGCACTATACAGGCCCCTGCCCCATCACTCTGCTTCTATCTGCAATTTCACAGGGGAGCATGTAGGAGCCGGAGGGAGGAAGTCCCACCCCCAGTGCTGTCTGCCGGCAATAGACAAGATCAGCGGCTGCCCGAGCACTGCAGCCTCCGGGAATCTGCCCCAGTGCCCCGGGGGCCGCAGAAAAGGTCATCGCGGGCTGGATATTCCCCACCCCTGCCTTAAAGGGACGGCAGGCACAGTTTCCTGCCGAGGACCGCGGTCCCCGGAACTCAGCCCAGGGACAGCAGAATTGAAGGCGAGTGGCCAAAATGCCGCCCCCCTGACATGTGCCGCCCGGGGCGGACTGCCCCCTCCGCCCCCCCTTTGCTACGCCACTGCAGACCTGCGGGAGAGGCGGTGGGCGGCGGCCCCCCCACCCCTCCACCGGCCAGCCCACCGGGAGAAGTCCCGCCCCTCCTGCCTGTCAGTCCGGGCCTGATCAGCGTGCACCGCGGCCTGATGGAGCGCGGTGCATGCATCCTTCCCATAGACAGGTAGGAGCCCTGTCTGCGAGCCAGATACGGTCATCAAAAGAGCCATATCTGGCTCGCGAGCCATAGGTTCCCGACCCCTACCTTAAAAGGACTGATAGAAAGTGCTATCCCTAAGCTGTCCAGCGCTATGTATGGAGCGCATACAGCAGTATCGCCGATAGGACTCAGGAGCTGCGCCAGTGATGTCTGACACCAAGGACGCAGAAGAGATAATGGCGTCCGGACGGGCAGATACTCGTTTTTATAATGCAGGGACATGTGACATGAACATCCTATCCCACATGCCGTTGCTTCTCTGGCTAAAAGTCCACTTAGCTGTGTGTGTGTCTGGGATTGGCTGACATGCTGGCCCTCCCCACTACACGCGCGCGCTTAGGGAAGGAAGACAAGGAAAAAAAAAAAAAATGGCGATCGCCATTATCCATACAGCAGTGATCTGAATGCGCTTTTCCCGCACCCTATACACTGAAATGTCATAATAGTGTGAGTCACAGAGTGACTTACACTATTACAGCGGAAAGCCAGCTAGGAATTAGCTGTTTTTTTTTGCTGCTAGAACCGTTCTCGAACGTATCTAGAACTATCGAGCTTTAGCAAAAAGCTCGAGTTCTAGTTCGATCTAGAACAGCCCCCAAAATCACTCGAGCCTAGAACTGGAGTACCTCGAACCTCGAACCGCGCTCAACTCTATATGCGACCCCTCCACCAACATTGCAGGACCTACGACGACGTATCACAGATGCTTGTGCAAACGTGTCACCTACCATATTGCACAACGTGCAGCAAGATACAGTATGCTGTGCAGAGTACAGATGTGCATTGCAGCTGACAGTGGCCACTTTGAGCATCAAAGTTAAATGAGCGCCATATGCGTGACCACAATTCAAAGTTTTTGGGGGGGTCATGGGTTTCATATCATAGCATTTCTGTATGCAAGGTGTCGATTCATATTGAATTGATGATGCCCTACAACTTTGTAATTCACTTTTTTTCTCTATCTCGTTCTGTTTTCGAGATAAAAATTCTAACTCCGTTGTTTTCCACCAGGTGGCGCTATAGGTGGTTTCATTGCATAGCGCATGGCTACTTTACAATACCTAGACACCACTTCTATGCCTATAGCTGCTGCCGTTCTCAAATTAATGGCGGTGGATAGGATATGGGTGGACACACTGTATATTAATGACTAAAACGGCAATGGATAACAAACTGTTATTTCTTACTATATTAGGCAATATGCATACCATGTTTATACTGCAAAAATACATGTGTCATACATTTATATGATTAATTTACCAAAAATCAGTGCCATCAGTGAGGATGGCTATAAACACATGCAACCAAAATATAGAAGGAATTCCACAAAGGACATAAACCTTGAAAATTATAACCCTCACAACCATACAATAAGTGTGAGAGGGTATATTGTGGCTATAAGATCATCTCACATAATCATGATACATGCCCAGTGGCCAGTGAGACAATACATATAGTCATAGTTTAGTAAAAAATCATGAACCTGCTGAAAAGCAAAGTCCTAGTGCCAGGTCAATGTCCCAACCCTGACATGTGTTTTGACCAAAGTGTCCTCAGGGGCGTGTCCAGAGTTGAGAACACCTCCGTAAAATAGGGATTACCGACCAATAGGGAAGCGGGAGCTGCCACAGCTGTGCGGCGCATGCACCACTGTAATGAAGATACTTACAGGACACGCGATTCTGCATAATGTGATGCTACCAGCTCATGTGGTGCAAGAAATTAGGCATCACATGGGGCAATTACGGATGCGCGCCGGAAGTGGAAATGGTGACGGCCGATGCATGAGCACTGGCGAGCAGAAAAGGCAGGAGCCATTTTAGCTGAAGTCAAAATGCCATAATTATTTACAGACAGCGGCATACACAAAAATCAATAATTTTAAGGTAGGTGTGCCTGCTGAACATATATTAGTCTACTATTATCTCTAAAAACATGAAAACATACCTATATATGAAGATTCAGTGACGACAGAAAACACTGCCAGGGCGTATGTGTTGTGATACAACTGTAGTTGGGAGTTCCTTTACATTGTACTAGAGATAGTAGTTTTTGATGTATGATATTCTGTTCTCATTTTTGCATCAACTAATTTGAGTTTGGGGTACTTTACACGTTGCGAAATCGCTAGCATCGGCTAGCGATGCCGAGTGCGATAGTACCCGCCCCCGTCGCACATGCGATATGTGGTGATTGCTGCCATAGTGAACATTATCGCTACGGCAGCATCACATGCACATACCTGCTCGGCGACGTCGCTGTGACTGCCGAACAATCCCTCCTTCAAGGGAGAGGTGCGTTCGGCGTCACAGCGACATTACCGCAACGTCACTAATCGGTCGGCCAATAGAAGCGGAGGGGCGGAGATGAGCGGGACATAACATCCCGCCCACCTTCTCTCTGCCGTCGGACGAAGGTAAGGAGATCTTTGTCGCTCCTGCGGGTTCACACACAGCGATGTGTGGAGCTGCAGGAACGACAAACAACATCGTACCTGCACTCGACCCGACATTATGGAAATGAACGACATTACACAGATCAATGATTTTTGACGCTTTTGCGATCGTTTATCATCGCACCTAGGATTTACATGTTGCGATGTCGCTACCGGCGCCGGATATGCGTCACTAACGATGTGACCCCGACGATATTTCGGAAGCAATGTCGCAACGTGTAAAGCCCCCCTTAAACCCAAGATTTCAACTGAAAGTTTTATTATTAATCATACTTGAATGTATAGGTTTAAAAAGTGATGCAAGAAACTGAGTCTTGTCAAAATTTTGAAAATTGTTCTTGTCTTCAGTGAAATATATCAAAGAAGGTGTTCTCACAAGTACACACCCTTTCAAAGGTAATATATCAATATCTGGCAATATATTATATAACCACTATTCAAAGGGTAGTGTGTGCGGCTTTTCTACTCCTTTACAACACCATATATAAAGAATGATGTAGTTTTACAAAATTTGTCCACAAAATCCAATCCATTTACACCGTCATGTATTAATAATCATTGATTCTTATGTTGGAATCATAAAATGTTATCTTACCTAACGCTAAGTAGGAAATTTGCTCATATTTAATGACATACAAGTGCATCTCAATAAATTAGAAAATCAAAAAGTTATTTTATTTCAGTAATTCAATACAGAAAGGGAAACGCATATATTATATATAGTCATTCCACAGAGAGAGATCTATTCCTATATATTATATAGAGTCATTACACACAGAGGGATCTATTCCTATATATTATATAGTCATTACACACAGAGGGATCTATTCCTATATATTATATAGTCATTACACACAGAGGGATCTATTCCTATATATTATATAGTCATTATACAGAGAGAGATCTATTCCTATATATTATATAGAGTCATTACACACAGAGGGATCTATTCCTATATATTATATAGTCATTACACAGAGAGAGATCTATTCCTATATATTATATAGAGTCATTACACACATAGGGATCTATTCCTATATATTATATAGTCATTACACACAGAGAGATCTATTCCTATATATTATATAGAGTCATTACACACATAGGGATCTATTCCTATATATTATATAGAATCATTACACATGGAGTGATCTATTCCTATATATTATATAGAGTCATTACACACAGAGGGATCTATTCCTACAGCATATATTATATAGAGTCATTATACACAGAGGGATCTATTCCTATATATTATATACACACAGAGGTATCTATTCATATATATTATATACACACAGAGGTATCTATTCCTATTATATATTATATAGAGTCATTAAACACAGATGCATCTATTCCTATATTTTATATAGAGTCATTACACACAGAGGGATCTATTCCTATATATTATATAGAGTCATTACACACAGAGTGATCTATTCCTATATATTATATACAGTCATTACACACAGAGGGATCTATTCCTATATATTATATAGAGTCATTACACACAGAGTGATCTATTCCTATATATTATATACAGTCATTACACACAGAGGGATCTAGTCCTATCTATTATATAGAGTCATTTCACACAGAGGGATCTATTCTTATATATTATATAGAGTCATTACACTCATAGGGATCTATTCCTATATATTATATAGAGTCATTTCTTACAGAGGGATCTTTTTCAAGTGATTATGATATATTGTATAGAGTCATTACACACAGGGATCTATTTCAAGTTTTTATTATATATTATATAGCATAGAGTAATTACACACAGAGGGATCTATTTCATGTATTTATTTCTGTTAACCTTAATGATTATGGCTTAAGGTAAATGAACACCCAAAAGTCATTATCATTTCCAGAAGGTAGTTATTGACAGTCTCTACAAGGAGCCACAAAAGGTCATTGCTAAAGAAGCTGGCTGTTCACAGAGTGCTGTATCCAAGCATATTATTGGAAAGTTGAGTGGAAGGAAAAAATGTGGTAGAAAAAGGTGCACAAGCAACCGGGATAACCGCAGCCCTGATAGGATTAAGAAAACACTATTCAAAACTTTGGGGGAAATACACAAGGAGGGGACTGCTGCTGGAGTCAGTGCTTCAAGAGCCGCCACACACAGACGAATCCAGGGCATGGGCTATAAGTGTTGCATTCCTTGTGTCAAGAGACACTCAAGACCAATAGACCAATAGATGCACTTGTATGTATATTGCTGCTATTTATATTTTTAATATATCATTTTAAAAAAATTTGAAGCCCAAATGCCAAGTGAAGACTATATTCTTATACTTTGCACGAAGGTGAGGCATGGAAATACAACCATGATGCGGCCAAATGTGGAGTGCAGGCTATTAATCCTGATTGATTCATATAAAGCAGAAGGAACAGAAATAGAGAAGAGTAAATAAATTGGAGTCAAACTGAATTCTACTCAAAATTTTAAAAAAAATCTGCACTTACCAAAATACTGATTTATTTTGTAATTTTCTTCCACGTGCATTCAGTAAAATGGTAGACATTGGTACAACAAAATGTTAAGATCCATCTAAATGTAAATTATTTTTTATTTTAAGATTACAGCTAGAGTTGAGCGATGTTCGAGTCGAATGGTTCGCCAATTTCAAATTCGAGTGATTTTGGGCGGTGTTCAAGTTGTTAGACGAAATTGAACGATTTGCTTCAAGTTCAGCAGTTCGAGTTACCGTTCGATAACGGTTTGATCACCAAAAGCGTGGCTTTTCACAGTAAGGCTATGTGCACACGTTGCGTATCTGCATGCGTCCTGCATCTCCAGCACAATCCCTCTCTAGTTCCTACTCACCGATCACGGGCGCGAGGCTGCACGGCTGTCACAAAGCTCTGGCGGCTTTTCCTCTTTTGAAAAGGACTTCCGCTTCATTATTTAATAGGGTATTCCCTGCTTTCCCCGCCCACCGGCGCCCATGATTGGTTGCAGTCAGACACGCCCCCACGATGAGTGACAGCTGTCTCACTGCAACCAATCACAGCCACCGGCGGGCGGGTCTACATCGTGCAGTAAAATAAATAAATAAATAATAAAAAAAATGCGGTTCCCCCCAATTTTGATAATAGCCAAGATAAAGCCACACGGCTGAAGGCTGGTATTGTCAGGATGGGGAGCTCCTCTTTATGGGGAGCCCACCACCCTAACAATATAAGCCAGCAGCCACCCGGAATTGCCGCATCCATTAGATGCGACAGTCCTGGCACTCTACCAAGCTCATCCCGAATTGCCCTGGTGCAGTGGCAATCAGGGTAATAATGGGGTTAATCATGGCAGGTGTCTCCCCGAGATACCTTCCATGATTAACCTGTAAGTGAAAGTAAATAAACACACACTACGAAAAATCCTTTATTTGGAATAAAAGACAAAAAAACACCCTCTTTCACCATTTTATTAAAATTGCCAAATACCCTTCCAGGTCCGGTGTAATCCACGAGGTCCCGCGACACATCCAGCTCTGCTACATGAAGCTGACAGGAACGCCGTAGAACACGAGCGCTCTGTGTTAGATCCATGCAGCAACTGACGAGAGCCGCACTGTCAACGGGGACGTCACTGAGGTAATGCCTGCATGTGCGGTGATGATGGGGGTTGTAGTGCCTGCGTGTGTGCGAGAATGAGTGCCATAGTGCCTGCGTGTGCAGTGATGATGGGGGTTATAGTGCCTGCGTGTGTGCGCTGATGAGTGCGGTACTGCCAGTGTTTGCCCGCCCATCCGCCCATCCATCCGTCCATCTGCCCATCCATTTCTCCGCCCATCCATCCACCCGCCCATTCATCTATCCACCCGCCCATTCATCCATCCATCCATCCGTCCATCCATCAGCCCATCCATCCATCCGCCCATCCATCCATCCATCCATCCGCCCATCCGCCCATCCGCCCATCCGCCCATCCGCCCATCCGCCCATCCGCCCATCCGCCCATCCATCCATCCATCCATCCATTCATCCATCCATCCATCTGCCCATCCATCCATCAATCCGCCTATCCATCCATCTGCCCATCCATCCATCCATCCATCCATCTATCCATCCATCCGCCCATCCAGTCCATGTGAAAAGAGACGGAAGGCACTCACCAAATATGCGGTAAAAAAAGCTGTTTTATTCGACCATCAGGTCAGGGGAAAAGGAATGGCCTTTCATTGGAATGAGCACCGTGGCCAGAATGCAAGGAAAATTACAAGCCATATAATGCGTGTATAAACCTGAAATAGGAATATTGAGCAGTTAGCTCGCTGAATGGTGCCAGTGTTTCCTCCTTTCACCATCCATCCATCCATCCTTGCAGCTGAACAATCTGCTTCTAGATTCTCTGCTGCAGTATAGAGGTCAATATTACCAAATCTTCCTATGCTTTTCATTAGAGGCAGTGGCTCAATGGATAGAGCTACTGCCTAAGGAGAGTTA
This sequence comes from Anomaloglossus baeobatrachus, assembly GCF_048569485.1. Classification (NCBI taxonomy): domain Eukaryota; kingdom Metazoa; phylum Chordata; class Amphibia; order Anura; family Aromobatidae; genus Anomaloglossus; species Anomaloglossus baeobatrachus. The sequence continues at coordinate 179,222,170 of NC_134363.1, read as the reverse complement.
GTTCACGAATTCGAGCCCCAGCCATCCCGGTAAAGAGTTTAATTTATTTTTTATTTTAAATTATAATTATTATTTATTTATAATCATAATTTAATTTAATTATGCACTGAGGGGAGGTGCCGGATATCAGCTGTGAGCCGCGGGACACACCTCTAAAATCAGAACAGTTCACGGAATGAGGCTGCATTGCTCTCTACTCTCTCTCTTCTCTCTCTCTCTATTATTTTCTCTCTCTCCTTCTCTCTCTCTCTTTCTGTCTTTCTCTCTCTTTCTCTCTTTCTATTTCTCTCTTTTTATCTCTCTTTCTTTTTATCTCTTTTTCCCTCTCTCTCTATTTTTCTCTCTCTTTCTCTCTCTCTCTTTTTCTCTCTCTTTCTCACTTTTCCACTCTCTCTTTTTCTCTCCTTTTCTCTCTCTTTCTCTCCTTTTCCCTTTCTCTCTCTCTTTTTCTCTCTTTTACTCTCTCTCTTTCTCTCTCTCTCTCTCTCACTTTCTCTCTCTTTTACTCTCTCTTTTTCTCTCTTTTTCTCTCTATTTTTCTCTCTCTTTTTCCCTCTCTCTCTTTTCTCTTTTTCTCTCTTTTTCTCTCTCTTTTTCTCCCTTTTCTCTCTCTCTTTTTTCTCAGTATCTCTTTTTCCCCTCTCTCTGTCTCTCTCTCTTTCTCTCTCTCTCTCCCCCCTCTCCTCTCAGTCTTCCCTCTCTCTTTTCTCTCTCTCTCCTCTCTCTTCTCTCTCTCTCTTCTCTCTCTTCTCTCCTCTTCTTTCTCTTCTCTCTCCTCTCTCTTCGCTCTCCTCTCTGTCTTTTCTCTCTCTCTCTTCTCTCTCCTCTCTTCTCTCTTCTCTCTCTCTTCTCTCTCTCTCCTCTCTCTCTGAAGAAGCCGACCATGTGCCCAAGCATCTCGCTGGTACACGGAGATGTTCAAATGAGCACCGTGTACCGGAGAGATGCACTGACAGGACCTAGCATGACCTCTAGCCATGTGACCAGTGTGTAGCCAATGAGATAATAGACACATGACTGGTCACATGCTATGATGATGTCACGGAAGGTCCTATCATCAGTGATGGTTACCGGGTGGACGCAGCGATTATCGGAAGGAAAAGCGGCGGGAGACCGAGTGAAGGATGCGTTGCGGGGACCTGTAAGTGTAATGGCAATGTTTATTAACTGTATGTTTATATGTATAATGTGTTTTTATGTGTTTGTGTTTGCCTGTTATTGTTTTCAATGGGGTTCGAAGGTGTTCGTTGAACATTCGCCAAACTAAGCCGCCGTTGAACGAACCGAACCGAACTCGAACACTAGGGGGGTGGCTTAACACTAATTACAGCCCACCCCGTGACATCATTACACCATTATCATTAATGAGCTTGTGCAGAAGCCTCCTGGGTCCTCATCAAAGTCAGAAGTCCCTGCCAAGTGTGAGAAGCCCGGGCATTTTAGTGCAAAAGCCGTGATCTAAAGAATGAGGGAAGACTGTACAGGTATATCTGTTCTGCTTAGGCCGACTATATTGACAATAGACTTGTTGCCTTTGCTCTGTCAATTTGTCAGTTACACTTAAAATCCTAGAGGGACAGCAACACGTTTGTTTGTATTGACTGTTGCTTTACAAGATTTCCAGGACCGTGTTGCTGAGCTGTGTGGTTTGCATTCACACTGTTACCATCTGCTTTATCTGTGAGGCTTCAGCTAACAAGGGTATTCAGCGGGGTTAATGGGTTTTGTCTATGATTAGGTAGATAAGTTGTAAGCTCTTGTGATGCGCCACTGGTAAGTCGTGTTCGCACACACACACAGACTCACACAATTACTACTGCTACGCAGAGGGATTACCAGGTAGTAGGCAACAGTTTAGACAGTACCTTGGTTATGCATGGTCCTTAAGGCCGCTTTACACGCTGCAATATCGGTACCGATATCGCCATAGTGTGTACCCGCCCCCATCGGTTGTGCGACATGGGCAAATCGCTGCCCGTGTTGCACAACATCGCATGACCCGTCACACATACTTACCTTCCCTGCGACATCGCTGTGACCGGCGAACCGCCTTCTTTCTAAGGGGGTGGTTCGTTCAGCGTCACAGCAACGTCACAGCTGCGTCACTAAACCGCCGCCCAATAGAAGCGGAGGGGCGGAGATGAGCGGGACGTAACATCCCGCCCACCTCCTTCCTTCTTTCCGCATTGTGACCAGGAGGCAGGTAAGGAGAGGTTCCTCGTTCCTGCGGCGTCACACGGAGCGATGTGTGCTGCCGCAGGAACGAGGAACAACTTCGTTACTGCTGCAGTAACGATATTTGAGAATGGACCCCCATGTCGCCGATGAGCGATTTTGCACATTTTTGCGACGATGCAAAATCGCTCATAGGTGTCATATGCAACGGCATCGCTACAGTGGCCGGATGTGTGTCACAAAATCTGTGACCCCAACGAGATCGCTGTAGCGATCTTGTAGCGTGTAAAGCCCCCTTTATTGTTTGTTTTGGGAAAGTTAAACAATCATTTATCAACCCAACTGAGGAGCCCACCCTGTACACGACTCTAAATGAAGCATAAGTCTATGTGGAAAGGTCACTATGTTACAATGCGGCCTAGCAGCGCGGTGCAACCACCGTCTGCCCCATCAATGACATCTGCATGCTCTTCATCCTCTGTGACTGTGGGGACAGCAGTCACACATGCTTTTTGATGCTGACCTTACACCCCTTTACCCGCAACAGGCAGTGTGATTGGCAGGTCGTCAGTTGTTTTTGAAGTGGAAACAGCTGCTGGTGTTGCGCTCTCTCAGACATCGAGAGAACCACCTTTGGATGAATACAACATTATATCCACGCCTGCACCTTCGCCACAGATTGGCTGGACTACCTGCAGTTAAAAATTACATAGCAGAAATGGAGAGGTGGTGTACAATGCAGAGTTGGTCTAGTTTTACTGACATCTGAACAACCAACATTGAAAATCACAGACAATGCAACTATGCCCCTAAAAGTGTCAGCACTTTTTGCAATTAAAATTGCGTAGCAAAAATGGACAGGTGTGTAGAATGCACAGGTGGTGTACCTTGCTTGACAGGAGAGGAACCCTAAGTTAGTATTCCAGACAATTTTAGTATGCCCCTACAAGTGGCAGCACTGTTTGCAATTAAAATTGCAAAGCAAAAATGGAAAGGTGTGTAGAATGCACAGCTGCTGTAGCTAGCTTGTCAGCAGAGGAAGCCTCACTTTCTATCCCTGCCAATGAAACAATGCCCCAAGGAATTGCCTGAGCTGATTTAGCCAGATGCTGTGATTTAAACCCCTGCACAGCGCTGGCACAGACCTGCCTAGCAAAAATGGCTATGAACGGCTGTAATGTAGCCCTGAAAAGGGCTGAAATTACAAGTAGTTCCTAATCCCTAAAGAGATGTGCAGATTGAACTGTATGTCTATAGCGCACGCAGCAGCAGCAGCGGGAGCGGTGACTGTCACCCACCCGCAGCAGAGAGATAATGGCGGTGATGGGGAAAATGGCCGGGTCTTATAAAGCAAAGACGTGTGACATGCACAGCCAATGACACATGCCCTTGCTTATTTGGCAAAAATCCACTTTGCTGTGTGTGTGTCTGTGATTGGCTGACAGCCTGGCCAGCCCCACTGTACACACGGTTAGGGAAAAAAAATGGCGATCGCCATTATTTCTGCACTCAGCAGCAGCACTGATCTAAACCCCGTCTCCCCCACACACTATACGCTGAATTTTGATAATATCATGATTCACAGTGACTCACAGTATTACAGTGAAAAGCCAGCTAGTAACTAGCTACGCTTTTTGGTGATCGAACCGTTATCGAACGTAACTCGAACAGCCGAACTTTAAGCAAATCGTTCGAGTTCGTCGAACGACTCGAACGTCGCCCAAAATCACTCGAATTTGAAATTGGCGAACCGTTCGACTCGAACATCGCTCAACTCTAATAATTATATCTGAAAGTAGAGATGACGCTCATATGAAATTTGGAAATATTTTTTTTTGTTGGTGTTATTAGATTTGTGCTCAAATTTTAAAATTTGAGCTTGTATGTAGAAATTGATGTCGGAAGTTCAGTTTCTTCTTACCCTGTTGAATTGGTTGTGTGATATGTTTATAAGCCATTTGTGATAATGGCCCCTTTTAAAGTTTACATATCCATTGAAATCGACTTTCTTGAAAACATTTTTTTTGCAAAAAATTCATCCTTCCTGGTGAAAATAGTGGTATCTAAAAAAAAAATCAATAGATATGCTGTTCATAGAGGAAAGACCCCATGTGGTTGAAGGGACATGTGTGAGGAAGGAATTGATATTATTATGAGTTGTCCCAAATAAAGAATAAATCATCAACATATTTTTTTTTAAATGATGATGTGTGTAATTAAAAACTGTGTCATTAATAGAGTTTCAAAAATCGCCATAAGTTTGCATACCTCGGTGCAACTCTTGAACCCATCATGGTCCAGAGTTGCTAATGATAGTTGTTTTAATAAAAGTAAAAAAGTTGTTGGGAAGAATAAAATATAAACCTGATAAAATAAATTATTTTTGCATGATGGGAATTCTTTCATTGTCCTCTAAAAAATACTTAAAATATGACAGCCCTAAACCATGTGGAATATTTGAATACAACAATGAAACATTCATTTATATAAATAAATATGATTCTTTCCATGGTATATTTTCCACACCGTGACGTCATGACTCCATGATCATTAATGTGCTTGTGCAGAAGCCTCCTAGGCCCTCATCCGAGTCAGAAGTCCCTGCCCAGTGTGAGACGCCCGGACATTTTAGTGCAAAAGGCAGTGATCTAAAGATTGCGGGAAGACTGTACAGGTGACTGTAAAGAACGGAGGGTAAGTGGTGAGATGAGTATAACTTTTTTTTATTATTTTTTTATACTACAATTATTATGCTCTGGGGTTTGGAAGCTCCAAGACCAAAAAAAGTGAAATTCAATTCTCAGAAAATAATTGGGAAAATCAGCATGAGTAAGCAAATTAGTATTTAAAACATTATTTATTATAATGATGGCTGGATCATACAGTTTTTACCTCTTGTGTTCAGCATATTCCTCATAGATTGTAAGTTTGCGAGCAGGACCCTGGCTTCTGTAACTCATGAATTATGTGTTTACTCTGTAATGTCTTTATTGTTTGTACATGTCCCCACTTAAAAGGTAAAGTGCAGCTGAATATATTTGCACTAAATAAATTAAATTGTTCTTATTATTTATTTTTAATATAATCACCTTCTACAGGATCCAGTGCTGTTCTGCTCCTCTATTTAGTCACCACTTTTCAGCCTCTGAGGGTCAAACTATGGTCTGTGTGACCTGGACATGGCTTTTTCAATGTGTCTGTTGGCTCCAAAGGCTAAAGGCCCTGTCGCACACAGAGATAAATCTTTGGCAGATCTGTGGTTGCAGTGAAATCATGGACATATTGTTCCATTTGTACACAGCCACAAACCTGGCACTGATTGTCCACAATTCCACTGCAACCACAGATCTACCACAGATCTACCACAGATCTACCACAGATCTACCACAGATCTACCACAGATCTACCACAGATCTGCCACAGATCTACCACAGATCTGCCACAGATCTGCCACAGATCTGCCACAGATCTGCCACAAATTTATCTGTGTGTGTGACAGGGCCTTTACAGTGTAAACGAGACTTTGTGCTCGCACATAGAGTAATTCAGGTACTCTGAAGAGCGGTGACGTCACTGAGAAGAGCACCAGAATTAAAATACATACCGGTGAAGGCAGTGGTGATATATTAACACTCACATACTACACTACATAAACATGTACAAAGATTTAGGAAGAAATAAAAAATAAAGAAAACTTCATGGTAGGGCTTCAATGGGAGGATATAGGTTTTTTCTATAACACTTGACATAGAGACTCATCTCGTGTGATCTCAGATCTATGTCTCTCTGTGAGCTGCAATGAATATCATGCCCTTATGGTCAATGTGGTCATTCACACATGTTCGCATCTTAACCTCACAGCGGTCAATGATAAAACCTTCTTCAACCAGAGCTTTTCTGGCAAAATCCTCATAATAATTGAAAGCGCAAAACTTGTGCTTCCCGATTGTGTAATACGTCATACCTAAACCCCCTATTAATATAATGTGTCCTCCAGGCTTCAGCAAAGATGAGAACTTCCTGAGATATCTCATGTAATCATCTTGGTCTTTGCTGATAGCATCAAGGAGCGAGAAAGAGATGATACAATCTGCTGGTGGTAAGACGATCGGATCCATAATATCTTCTTTATCGAGATCACATTTCAGAACATGTTGAAGAGCTGATCTCACTTTTCCTTCTTTCTCCTCTAACAGATCTCTGAAAGAAATTGGAAAAATGATGAAGTGATTGTCCCACAGTCAATATTGATGGTTAAAAGTGCTGGAAGAGATAGTAAGTTCAAATAGGGTCTTATCCTAAAACATTATCAGCAAAGGTGCTGTAAGTGTAGGCTCACCTGGTGCGGTTGTGAGGGTCACAACCACTGGAATGGCATAAATATGACTGCAGCAGGACCCACGTGGAGATGCAGTTCAAAATTTGATGAGAAAAGGGTTAATAGACCACGCTGCCATAGAAAGGAGGATCCATGTAGAAAGAATGATTTTATTTGTCTATACGTTTCAAAGCCCTCTGGCTTCGTCCTCAGGACAAATCACATACTGTGTGACTTGTCCTGAAGAAGAAGCCATAAGGCTTTGAAACGCATAGACAAATAAAATCATTCCTTCTACCTGGATCCTCCTTTCTATGGCAGCGTGGTCTATTAACCCTTTTCTCTCCAAATTTGAACTACGGTCAATATTGAATAGCATGACACTAGTGCTTAGTGGTTGGCACTGGATCATCAGCTTCCAGTATTGAAGGAAACTATTGAATCCACTCTATTGTATTTTGACACAAAATTTCTATTTCAAATTGTTTCATAATGTTCAAATGCAATAAGTAGTGGGATATCATTCTCATAACTGAGGCCTTGTGTGTTATTGTTCTCTGATAAGATGTTACATGCGGCAAAAACTTATTTATCAAAAAGATAAATGCAGCAAATACCAATGTCCTATACAGAACCGCTGCAATAAAAAAAGACAACAGTGGTATAATCAATGGTGGTCATTTTACTCTATGGCTAATTGGAAGAACATGTTGGGTATGTACATTAAGAGTTGCTGTTTGGATAATCCCATTTTATACATCCAACCCGAATCTGATATGCACTGACCCTTCCAACAAGACCCATTATTCTACAACTTTGAAGAAAGAGAATTTTAATCTGAATGGATAAATGGACACCTAAAATATCATTTGGAACAAGCTATGATTGTAACACATGGCAGACAGTAGATACGCGATATTACACTAAGGTGGGCTTTGCACATTACGACATCGTAAGCCAATGCTGCGATGTCGAGTGCGATAGTTCCCGGCCCCTGTCGCAGGTACGAAATCTTGTGATAGCTGGTGTAGCAAAAATTATCGCTACGCTGGCTTCACATGCACTCACCTGCCCTGTGACCGTCACTGTGGCTGGCGACCCGCCTCCTTCCTAAGGGGGCGGGTCGTGCGGCATCACAGCGACGTCACACGGCAGGCGGCCAATAGCAGCGGAGGGGCGGAGATGAGCAGGACTTAAACATCCCGCCCACCTCCTTCCGTCCGCATTGCAGCCGGGAGGCAGGTAAGGTGAAGTTCCTCGCTCCTGCGACTTCATACACAGCGATGTGTGCTGCCGCAGGGACGAGGAACTACATCGTACCTGTTGCTGCACCGGCATTATGGAAATGTCGGAGACTACACCGATGATACAATAACGACACTTTTGCGCTCGTTCGTCGTATCAAAAAGGATTTACACACTACGACATCACAAGTGACGCCGGATGTGCGTCACTTTCGATTTGACCCCACTGACATCGCACCTGCGATGTCATAGTATCATAGTTTTTAAGGTTGAAGGGAGACTTCAAGTCCATCTAGTTCAACCCGTAGCCTAACATGTTGATCCAGAGGAAGGCAAAAAAAAACCCCAATGTGGCAAACAAGTTCCAATGGGGAAAAAATTTCCTTCCTGACTCCACATCCGGCAATCAGACTAGTTCCCTGGATCAATACCCTGTCATAAAATCTAATATACATAACTGGTAATATTAAATTTTTCAAGAAAGGCATCCAGGCTCTGCTTAAATGTTAGTAGTGAATCACTCATTACAACATCATGCGGCAGAGAGTTCCATAGTCTCACTGCTCGTACAGTAAAGAATCCTCGTCTGTGATTATGATTAAACCTTCTTTCCTCAGGACGTAGCGGATGCCCCCGTGTTCCAGTCGCAGGCCTAGGAGTAAAAAGATCTTTGGAAAGGTCTCTGTACTGTCCCCTCATATATTTATACATTGTGATTAGATCCCCCCTAAGCCTTCATTTTTCCAAACTAAATAACCCCAAGTTTAATAACCTGTCTTGGTATTGCAGCCCACCCATTCCTCTAATAATCTTGGTCGCTCTTCTCTGCACCCTCTCCAGTTCAGCTATGTCCTTCTTATATATCGGTGCCCAGAATTGTACACAGTATTCCAAGTGCGGTCGCACTAGTGACTTGTACAGAGGTAGAACTGTAGCGGGTGGGCAGACCCCTACAAAGGAAACATAGTCATCCGGAAATGTTAATGTTGTTTTAATAAAAGTGTTTTACTGATATTGTATTGTGTTAGGGCACCCCCTAGTGGCCGGGTGGGACGGCTGTCGCCACAGGGAATGAGGAGGAGCCGGCAGAAGCCAGGGGAAGATAAATAGGGTGTGTGTGGTAGAAAGTGGCAGTTGGGTCCGGGAGGAGTGAGTGAACAACAAGGGGGCAGAGTGTGGGAGCTGAATAGATCGGGGACGCCGGAGAAGACAGGAGGAGACGAAACCTCAGCAAGTGAAGCAGCCGGTGTGGGTCCGGCCTGTGGGTAGCTGTTAGTGGGAGACCGGCGAAGTGGAGTAACCGGTCACACCCCACCAAAGGGAGCGTCAGGGCAGGTTGTCCCCCAGCTCAAGCAAGTGTACCCGGTATCCATAACTGCACTGTTTTTGGGAGAAGAAGTGTGAAAATAAAACATGTCGTTTATTTGCATTGAACCCTGCCTGAAGCGTGTTTTTGCGCCGGATGATCGTTGCACCACCACACTCTGCCCCACCGAGTCATCTCCCGACCTTGAAGTAGTGATGGAGTCAGGGGAGAGCCTTGAATCTACAAAGGCCACGACTACAAGGCCGGAGGCGCCCCTGGCCCCTCACTACATGTGGCGTAGTCGGCAGGATGCGAATTCCCTGCCAGGGACCTAAGAAGCCGGAGATCAAGTGGTGCCTGGGGCACAGGATCCGGACTATGAGAGAAGATTTCCAGTCCCCTGGTGGGAAGAAGATACAGTGCCTGCAGCGTTGGACCGGGCACAAGATGGCGGCAAGATGGCCGTCGTCTGTGAAGACGAAGAAAGGGCGCGAAAAGTTGGCGCCAAAAGAAGAGCCTGGGGCTGGCCGGTGCCGAAAAAGAAGTTCGGAGTACTCCGCCCAAAGAGGGGAGGTGCCAGTCCCAGGGCACGCAGAAGAACATGTACAGTGGGCGGTGTTTTGAAGGAAAAGAAGAACCGCCGCGGAGGGGTCGATATGATGTGGTAGACTGGGGGTGGAGTCTGCTCAAGAGCGGGAAAAATAGGCCCGCCTCCACCTTCTCCAGCTTCTCCACTGACCCCGCCGCCATTACTAGAGACGCCGCAAGCTCATGAGATGGAGACCTCCGTACAACAGCAGGAAATAGTGACCGCTATGGCCCTCACTAACCTGGGCCGAGGGCGTCCCAAACATGCTGCAGCTACAGAAGTGTCCCCTCTCGATATCCCGGCCGCGTCAGGAGGATCAGAACGTCCGGCTAAGGTGACCTGGCTAACCACCTGGGACGCTGCGACGGGAGGCACTACTACCGAAGTACGGGCGACCTACGCCACCCAGTTACCAGTGGGGAATCGGCCCCTGGGGATCTCCTATCCCGTCCTGGAGACACCCCTGCCCGTCGCCGCGGCCGCAGCACCATCCGTCCCCGTGCAGGCTCCGGCAGAAGAAATCGCCCGGAAGCTGGAACAAGACCACTGGGTTTTTTTCTGGGACCCCGTCCAGCCGTCTACCATACCTCACTCAAGGGCTCCGTCTCCGGTGCCAGACCCCGTCCGGGAGCGGCTGCTCGCAGAGACCATCGCCCGGGAGATGATGGCCGGTCCCCGAGGCGAAGAGCTGGCGCTACAGTTCACCACTGGTATAGTGGTGAAATTTAATCAACAAGAGGGCTACGGCTTTATCCGGGAAGAGACAACCGGAGACGACTACTTTTACAACCGGGTACATCTGGATGTGGAAGGTTTGCCACAGCGCCTGCACACCCTCTATCCGGGCGAAAAAGTCCAGTTCCTACCTGAGGCAGGAAGCCGCGGCCTCTTCGCGGTCGGCATGACCAGAATGCCGACCCCACGAGAAGCCGCTCAATGGCAACAGGAGATAGAGTGGGAGGAACATCAAAGCCGGCAGCGGACCTAGTCAAGACCGGTGCTGGCTGAAGCCTCTCACCCCCGACGTACCTTAGCGGTGGCTCCGGAGATGATGCCTGGACCGACTCCTGGCCCGGAAAGAGAGACCCCGGCGGTGCTGGCGGTCAACCAGAGCATAACCAACCACCCGGTGATTGTTCTGGACGTGCCGCAGCCACCCCGAGGAGCGACTCCATCACCTCCGCCGGGGAATGAAGAGATCACGACATCCGAGGCCGCCGTTGCTCCTGAACCTTTTCGAAGGTTACGTCGACAGCCCGGGCAGTCCTTGTCCGACTACATCCAGGCACAGAGAGCCGAATGGAAGCGGGCCTGGCCTCCGGCATAAAGCGTCCTGATTGGCTCGTACGAAGACCGGTGTTGTTGTTTGACCGGCAGAAGTTGTGTTAAGTTCGGAGGGAGTCTGCGGCTGGACTGAGCCAGGGGCTCCTCCGCGTTGCCGAAAGGAAGAAGTTTTGTTTCAGTGTTGTGGTCCTCTTGTTCAAACGACTAAGACCGGGAGTGCCACGTTGGCCTCCGGGCACACCAAAGACCGGGAGCGCTGCTAAGCCTTCGGGCACACCAAAGACCGGGAGCGCTGCTAAGCCTCCGGGCGCTGGACTGGGGTCTTTTATTTGAGTACCCTATTATGGACAGGTGCACAGTTTATTGTAACATGTTTGTCTAGTTTGATAACTGTGATTTTTAGAAAGGGCCTTGCCGGGAGGCTCGGGTTTTAAGAGGGGAGGTGTGTAGCGGGTGGGCAGACCCCTACAAAGGAAACATAGTCATCCGGAAATGTTAATGTTGTTTTAATAAAAGTGTTTTACTGATATTGTATTGTGTTAGGGCACCCCCTAGTGGCCGGGTGGGACGGCTGTCGCCACAGGGAATGAGGAGGAGCCGTCAGAAACCAGGGGAAGATAAAAAGGGTGTGTGTTGTAGAAAGTGGCAGTTGGGTCCGGGAGGAGTGAGTGAACAACAAGGGGGCAGAGTGTGGGAGCTGAATAGATCGGGGATGCCGGAGAAGACAGGAGGAGACGAAACCTCAGCAAGTGAAGCAGCCGGTGTGGGTCCGGCCTGTGGGTAGCTGTTAGTGGGAGCCCGGCGAAGTGGAGTAACCGGTCACACCCCACCAGAGGGAGCGTCAGGGCAGGTTGTCCCCCAGCTCAAGCAAGTGTACCCGGTATCCATAACTGCACTGTTTTTGGGAGAAGAAGTGTGAAAATAAAACATGTCGTTTATTTGCATTGAACCCTGCCTGAAGCGTGTTTTTGCGCCGGATGATCGTTGCACCACCATACTCTGCCCCACCGAGTCATCTCCCGACCTTGAAGTAGTGATGGAGTCAGGGGAGAGCCTTGAATCTACAAAGGCCACGACTACAAGGCCGGAGGCGCCCCTGGCCCCTCACTACAGAACTATATTTTTTTCATGAACACTTATACCTCTTTTAATACATCCCATTATTTTATTAGCCCTGGCAGCAGCTGCCTGACACTGTCCACTAAAGTGAAGTTTACCATCCACCCATACACCCAAGTCTTTTTCTGTTTCTGTTTTACCCAGTGTTCTACAATTAAGTACATAATCATAAATGTTATTTCCTCTACCCAAGTGCATGACCTTACATTTATCTACATTAAACTTCAATTGCCACTTCTCAGCCCAATCCTCCAATTTACATAAATCTCCCTGTAATATAAAATTATCCTCCTCTGTATTGATTACCCTGCAGAGTTTAGTATCATCTGCAAATATTGAAATTCTACTCCGCATGCCCCTAACAAGGTCATTTATAAATATGTTGAAAAGAAGCGGGCCCAATACTGACCCCTGTGGTACCCCACTATGAACTGAGACCCAGTCCGAGTATGTACCATTAATAGGCTGGCTGGTACGTACCATTAATTAGGAGGCTGATTCCTCCTGACAAATGTCGTAATGTGCAAAGCCGGCCTACGATTGCAGTCATATCTTTTCCACAATAGAAACAATGACAGTGGATTATTCCTAATTTTTAGCCAAATTCTTCACCTGTTTTCTTCTATATCTTCATGAAGTGTAGTGACATGACCCCAGTTAAACGCTCCTGTACGTTCGTCCACCCATCTCTTCAGTTCCATGATGCATCTGTCTCTCATCTTAAGGACTATGATGTGCTTGAAAAAGTCACAGGCCGCAAATAAGTGATGAACTATGGACCCCTGACTGAGGTCAATCAAGACGTCTCTTTTGATATGACCTATAGAAAAAAAAATCACATATTGAAATATACAGTATATACAGGTAAAAAAGTCACAATATTAGTCACCAATATTTACAGTTGAAACCTGAAGCTATACATTATCTGAAAAGACATATATCAATGTTTTTCTCACTATCTAACATGAAATAAAAATAAACCTTTCCCATTTTAGGTTAATTAGGAACCAAAATTATTTATATTTTAAGGCATTTTAATTACTTTCTGCAAATTCAAAAGTTTACATACATGTCATTAGTATTTGGTGCCATTGCCCTTACACTGTATGACTTGGGTGAAACATTTTGGATCCTTCCACAAGATCCTCATAATAGTTTGAAGGAATTTGGGCTGATTCCTCCTGACAAAACTTATGTAACTGAGCCATGTATGTAGTTTGTCTTGCTCACACCTATCTTTTTAGCTTTGCCCATACATTTTCAATAGGATTGAGATCAGGGCTTTATGATGGCCACTCCAAAACACTGACTTTATTATGTTTAAACCACTTTGTAACCAGTTTGGCAGTAGCTTCTGGTCATTGTCCATTTGGAAGACTCATTTCCACCCAAGCTTAAAGTTCCTGGCTGATGTCTTGAGATGTTGCTTCAGTATTGCCACATAATCCTCTATCCTCATAATGCCATTTATTTTGTGAAGTGCACCAGTCCCTGCTGCAGCAAAACAACCCCACAACATGATGCGTGCGTCACAGTTGGGATGGTGTTCTTAGGCTTCAAATCTTCTCCCTTCTTCCTCTAAATGTAACAATGATCATTATGTCCAAACATTTCAATTTTAGATTTGTCAGACCACAAGACATGTCTCCAAAAATTAAAGTCGTTATTCCTGTGTGCATTTGCAAACAAATAATTTGGATTTTTAATGTTTCTTTTGGAGTAATGACTTCTTACTGGCAGAGTGGCCTTTCAATCCATGTTGATACAGTTTCACTGTGGATAGTGACACAATCTTACCAGCTTTCACCAGCATCTTCACAAGGTCTTTTGCTTTTGTTCTTGGGTTGCTATGCACATGTCTGACCAAAGCATGTTTATCTTTGCTACACAATACCTTCCTGAGCAGTATGATGGCTGGACATTCCCATCTTGTTTGTATAATTGCACGAACAGATGAATGAGGCACCTTCAGATATCTGGAAATTGCACCAAAAGATGAACTAGACTAGTGGCAGTCCACAATGCTCTTACTGAAATCTTTTTACTTTTCCATGATGCTACACAAAGAAGCCGTGTGTTTCAGCTGTGAATTAAAATATATCCACAGGTGTGTCTCTAATTAAATCATATGTTGCCAATAAGCCTATCAGAAGCTTCCAAAGATATGACATCATCATATGGGCTGTCCCATATTGTTTAATGTCATAGTACTTTAAAGGGGGCTTTACACGCTGCAATATCGCTAATGATTTATCGTCGGGGTCATGGTGTTTGTAACGCACATCCGGCGTCATTAACGATATCACAGTGTGTGACACTAATGAGCGACCTTAAATGATCGCAAAAGCGGTCAAAATCGTTTGCCGCGGAGAGGTCGTCCTGAAACAAAAAATCGTTTTCAGCTTATTAACGATGTTGTTCCTCATTCCTGCGGCACCACACATCGCTGTGTGTGACACCACAAAAGCAACGAACATCTCCTTACCTGCTTCCACTGCCAATGCGGAAGGAAGGAGGTGGGCGGGATGTAATGTCCCGCTCATCTCCGCCCCTCCACTTCTATTGGACGCCTGCCATGTGACGTCGCTGTGACGCTACACCAACCGCCCCCTTACAAAGGAGGCAGTTCGCCGGGCAGAGCAACATCGCTGGGCAGGTAAGTGCGTGTGACGGGGATAAGCGAGGTTGTACACCACAGGCAGCGATTTGCCCGTGTCGCACATCCGACGGGGGCCGGTACGATCGCTTGCGATCACGCTAGCGAGATCGCAGTGTGTAAAGCCCACTTTAGTGTATGTAAACTTTTGACTTTTGACTTTGCAGAAAGTACCATATTTGTCGGACTATAAGACGCACCATACCATAAGACGCACCTTGGTTTTTAGAGGAGGAAAATAGGAAAATAAAATTTTAAGCAAAAAATGTGGTCATGACACACTGTTATGGGGCGAGGATCTGCTGTTGACACTGTTATGGGGTAATCTCCCCAAATTCTCTAACTCAGGTACCCCATCCTGTTAATGATCCTCCTGCCTTGTATATATATGTCCCTCATCCTGGTATAGCCCACATCCTGCTATATATTGCCATCCTGGTATGTGCTCTCATCCTGCTATATACCCCATCCTGGCATATGGCCGCATCCTGCTATATACCCCATCCTGGCATATGGCCGCATCCTGCTATATACCCCATCTTGGTGTATGGCCGCATCCTGCTATATACCCCATCCTGGCATATGGCCGCATCCTGCTATATACCCCATCTTGGTGTATGGCCGCATCTGCTATATACCCCAATCCTGGTATGTGCTCCCATCCTGCTATATACCCCCATCCTGCTATATACCCCCCATCCTGCTATATACCCCCATCCTGGTATGTGCTCCCATCCTGCTATATACCCCCACCCTGCTATATACCCTCAGCCTGCTATATACCCCCATCCTGCTATATACCCCCACCCTGCTATATACCCCCATCTTGCTAAATAAACCCCATCCTTCTATATGCCGTCATCCTGCTATATACCCCTATCCTGCTATATACCCCCACCCTGCTATATACCCCCACCCTGCTATATACCCCCATCCTGCTATGTGCTCCCATCCTGCTATATACCACCAACCTGCTATATACCCCCATCCGGCTATATGTCGTCATCCTGCTATATACCCCTATCCTGTTATTTATCCCCACCCTGCTATATACCCTCACCCTGCTATATATTCCCATCCTGCTCATAATATACCCCCATTCTGGTATATGCCGTCATCCTGCTATATACCCCATACTGCTTTATGGCCGCATCTGTGGCACACAAAAAAGATAAACATTTATACTCACCTTTCCTCGCTCCCTGCAGCATCACTCCTCCTCCCGTCAGTCCCGGCTGATCTGTGTGGAGCCGGCCATGCTCCATGCAGCCCCGCAATGTCCTCCTGTCTGTGCCGGCCGTGGCTGTGTGTGGACACGTGCGCACAACGAAGATGTCATCCCTGTGAGCACCACTAGTCTCCACACACAGCTGCGGCCAGCAGACAGGAGGAGATCGCGGTGCTGTAGGAATCGTTGTCGGTGAGTGTACTGATTCACTGCACCCCGCGCTGATGATGATGCGTGGGGGGAAGTGAATATAACCGCACATGATCACTCCAGGCTGTAGTTGCCAGGGGTGATCATGCGGGCCGGCTGTTAGTTATGCGTGCACCCCCTGCCCTTCACCCTGCCCACCTGTCAACGCCGGCTTCAGTGCTGAGAGATGGGCATGCATATGAAATGAGCGGGCCCACGTGGTCACAGCAGCTGCCGCTGCAGCCTGCTCATGCCCCCAATGACTCGCTCCACCGCAGCACTCTCATTCCCCGTGGCCCTACGTTCAGACTATAAGACGCGCCCCCCACTTTCCCCGAACATTTGGGGGGAAAAAGTGCGTCTTATAGTCCGAAAAATAGGGTAATACAAATGGCTTAAAATATTCTCCTTCTCTCATTATTCTGACATTTAAGAAATATAAATCATTTTGTTAATAATTGACCTAAAATGGGTAAGGTTTATAATGATTTCATGTCAGATAGCAAAACAAACCTGCAGATGTGTCATTATAGGGAGCGGAGTGAAGAACCTGCAAATGTGTCTTTATAGAGAGTGGAGGGAAAAACCTACAGATGTGTCTGTATAGAGAGTGGAGGGAGAAAAACTACAGATGTGTCTGTATAGAGAGTGGAGGGAAAAACCTGCAGATGTATTTTTTTAGAGAGTGGAGGGAAAAACCTGCAGATGTGACTGTATAGGGAGCGGAGGGAAAAACCTGCACATGTGTCTTTATAGAGAGCGGAGGGAAAAACCTGCAGATGTGACTGTATAGGGAGCGGAGGGAAAAACCTGCACATGTGTCTTTATAGAGAGCGGAGGGAAAAACCTGCAGATGTGTCTTTATAGGGAGCGGAGGAAACCTTTAGTTTCAACTGTAACAAAATTACTTTCAATGTAAACTATAACTAGATTCATCTATTTATTTTTTTTCTATTTATTTTTTTTCTTTTTATACCCTGTGATATTCGTTAATTTTTTGCACCAAATTTATAAAAATTTAGCCACCCGAGATTACTACAAAGGAGTAATTTCATATAAATATGTTTCCAAACTCCCAAACTGGCAAATTAGAATTACCCTAATTTGCTCCTCTTTACTCTTTTTTTGTCTTTGACCTGTTTTGCTTCTTTAATGCTGCAAAAATTCACACATTTTGCTAAATGTTGCAAAATCTTCTCCAAAATATCATGTATACTAGAGGGGGAGACTAAAGTACCCACTCACAATAGTATGTGTCTATATTTTAAAATGTATTTATTTAGTACATACAGACATACTGATATTTTTGTAAATTTTTATCATCCTCAACATTTTTTCCAAAAATTACAAAGAGGAAAACAATTACGTTACTAACCCCAGAGATCCTATATTATTCATCATGAAATAAATACTTCTTTACTACATTTCCCTTGCTTAATATTAGTCGGGCGCTGCGCATTCCCCCTCTGATTTCCCAAAGCAGCAAAAATCACATTTTCCAAATTTGTATCTAATTAGAACCGGCTAAAGAAAACAATTAGCATACATACCCTCTGTAAATGTTTTTGTGAGATTTTCAATGGGAAATATCATGGAATCCTCTTCAGAGACCTCATCAGGTTTATCTGAAAAATAACTCTGCAAATGTTGCCTGGAATCAAAGTCATCCTCATGGTAGAACTTATAGGGACTGGGATCCATCATCCAGTCTTGTATCAGAGGCAGTGACTGATTCTACACCGGTGCTCCAGGTCTTTATATAATCCCCAGGAATTAATTTACAGAACATGTTAGTAAGGATTAAATGTACTTATCATATCACAAGTTAGCCTCATTATGGAATAATGTGGTCTTGTATTTGCATGGTGAGTAAAGTTAACAACAGTAAGAAAAAAATATGTAACCCCTTAAGACCAGACTTTCAGGGGTGCACACAATATTTGAGTTTCCTTTTTGCCAAGGAAAAGCTAATATTACTTTTCCATGATTGCACATTCCCCGTGATTAAGCCTAGCGAAACATAGGACAGGCTGCCTCACCACCAAAGGGTCTGTATGGAGATTCTGAGTAAAATTTTGCATTCATAATTGTTTCCTTGACCACCATCATTGCTAGTTGACTTGTTTATAGTTGTACACATTGCTTAGTTATTGTGTGTACAGTGGAATATGGTGGCGACAATCTCCTTATGCAGAGCTGACTGCTGCTGGTGTTAAGGGTTACATATTATTGATGATATCTTAAAGTCACAGATATACTGCTTTATTTCAAAAGAGAAAATGCTGCCATTGCTCTGTGCTCTTGGTAGACGTGAACATTTCCAACGTGACAATGATGCAGATTACCCATCTGTTGCATCTGTTGAGAGAAAGTGATTCAGTGGTCGAGCGTCTCCTTATCTGAACACTACCGAGCACCTATGGAAAATTCTGAAGAGACAAGTTATAATCATTCTCCATCCAGTAGATAGGCTTCAAACAAGCTTTTTTTTGAGGTTTGGAAAAGTTAGATGTTGTAATATGTCACCAACTAGTTCATTCCAGGCCTAGAAAACTTGATGATGTCCTCACAATTATGGAGGTCATACAAAATACTAGAAGGAGACAAGTGCAAAATAGGGTCATATCTGTGAAGACAGTGGAAAGAACCACCTGGGCAGGTTGTGGGAGACACAACCACTATTGAAACGAATGATAGCAGCTGCGGTAGCACCCACAGCGAAGGATTGCAGATAGTGGAGATGAAAGGGTTAAAAGCCGCACTGCTTTTCACAAAGGATGATGCTGATTGTTGAGTAATTTTATTCAATGTGTTTTGTAGTTGATAATTCTTCATTGGGATAATTACATTTACATTCAGCACATCCGTGGGTATAGATAGTAGAAAGGGTTTAAAAAAGTATGCGCAGACCATGTTCGTTAGACCAGCTGATCGCTTCAACATTATACTGCATGAGACAAATGCAAAAAAATAAACTTGTTTCTGAAAAGGGTGATTTATACATTAAAAATAACTGCTTGACCATAAATAGAAAGTTATTTAAATGGAAAGTTTGTATGTATGAGAAAAATAAACATTAAAGCAGTGACGGAGTTGGAACCTGTGTAAAGGTGGTGTGGAGTAGGGATGTGCTCTTACTAAGCCTGAACTCAATCGAGGAATTATATGAATAAAGTAATTAAATGTATGAATGACCCAGAATGAAAAAACAGAGAGAGAGGAGGGTCAAACCCATAAGAAATCAACTTACACCATTAGCCTGGAGTAACATGTCCACTGTGATATCAGAAAAATCCATCGAGATGGGAAGGAATTGTGTGAAAACAATATAAATTAAATGATTGTTGTATCATATTGATAGTAGTAATGGAAGTATATAATATTTATTACATTTCAGAATAAAAATTAATAAAAATGAAATTAGAAATCATGATGGATTGCAGAAGAAAAGGGGAAAGGAAAAGGTGATGTCACAAGGTATGTAATGATGGAAGAGGGGCTCCTAGGTTGTGGAAACTATAAAATACCAGTAGAGCTAGGATAAAAAAATACAAATGATAAAACGATAACTGATGGCAATGAAATTATTTATAAAATTGCAAAAACCCAAATGTTCATATTTTATATATATATATATATATATATATACAGTATATCACAGTATATCCCATTTATTAAACCTGACAGGGCACACCTGTGAAGTGAAAACCATTTCCGGTGACTACCTCTTGAAGCTCATCAAGAGAATGCCAAGAGTGTGCAAAGCAGTAATCAAAGCAAAAGGTGGCTACTTTGAAGAACCTAGAATATAAGACATATTTTCAGTTGTTTCACACTTTTTTGTTAAGTATTTCATTCCACGTGTGTTAATTCATAGTTTTGATGCCTTCAATGTGAATCTACAATTTTCAGAGTCATGAAAATAGAGAAAACTCTTTGAATGAGAAGGTGTGTCCAAACATTTGGTCTGTACTGTGTATAGATTACAAACAAGATATCAGAAGTGTCATTTATTCATTATGGTTTTAATTTATTCATTATGGTTTAGTTTGAAAATCCAGTATGCGTCTTTATTTTTAAGGATTTCTTTGACAATTTTTACACAGGATGGGATTTGTTCTATGGGGTGACTTTGAGAACATTAACATTTTTATTATGATAAATGGTGCAATGTTTGGATAATTCATGTAACAGGAAACCTTTTTGCATATACTGTATGTGGGAGTTTAACCCATTGTGTAGCTGCTGAGTAGTCCACCAGATGTATTTTTTTTTTACTGGGGCATTCTGTAAGATATTTTAAAAAGTCTAATTGGCATGTGAGAAGACGTTTAACTGAATTGATGTCACCATTCTCACTTGGACAACTAAAAGTACTCCTTTTATGGCTAATAGACCTGCGGCAAAGGCATTTGGAGATAAGACATTTGTAGACTCCACAGGGTTTGAAATGAACGATAATGGGATTATCCAATCTCAATCTGCTAGGGACAATGATATTTTCTACAGTGGTGCCCTTCTGAAAGTATAAAGCTGGGTTCACACATAGCGACAGCGACAACGACGTCACTGTTACGTCACCATTTTCTGTGACGCAACAGCGACCTTGTAAGTCGCTGTTATGATCGCTGCTTAGCTGTCAAACACAGCAGAAGCAGCAGCAATCATAACGACACGCGTCACTGTGCTACATATGCAGAGAGCAAGTAGCCGTGCACACTGCTTAGTGCTGGCTCCCTGCACTCCTAGCTACAGTACACATCGGGTTAATTACCTGATGTGTACTGCAGCTACATGTGCAGAGAGCAGGGAGCCGCGCACACTGCTTAGCGCTGGCTCCCTGCAGTCCTAGCTACAGTACACATCGGGTTAATTACACGATGTGTACTGCAGCTACATGTGCAGAGAGAAGGGAGCCGGCACTGGCAACGAGAGCGGCGGACGCTGGTAACGAAGGTAAATATCGGGTAACCAGGGAAAGGTCTTCCCTTGGTTACCCGATGTTTACCCTGGTTACAGCTTACTGCAGGCTGCCAGATGCCGGCTCCTGCTCCCTGCTCGCTTCATTTCGTCGCTCACTCACTGTCACACACAGCGATGTGTGCGTCACAGCAGGAGAGTGACGACCAAAAAATGAAGCTGGACATTCAGCAACAACCGGTGACCTCACAGCAGGGCCAGGTCGTTGCTGGATGTCACACACAGCGACAGCGACGGGACGTCGCTGCAACGTCACAGAAAATGGTGACGTAGCAGCGACGTCGTTGTCGTCGTCGCTGTGTGTGACACCACCCTAATTCCTGGAACCTTCAGCAAGATTTTATTCAGCATAGGATCACTCAGCAGAACAGGCTAGGGATTTTGTAATACTTTTCGAATAATTTCATTGTTTTATCTGAAAGTAGTGATGAAGTTGATAAAACATTTTTTTGAGGTGGTATTAGAAATATGTAACAAATCATTTTATGACAGCTTTGTGAGAGAACATAATCCATTTTGCACCTATAATGTCCTCCTTGTCATATAGCTAATGATGTCATAGGGTTCAACTAACACTGATGGGCGGGGAAGTATCACATTTCTGTTCACGCCCCTTTTGTTCCTATTGGCTCATAAGTTAGAGCCAATTTTTTCTTTGTCTCTGATGCTTTATAAACTGGTCACGTGTTAATAAAGCAGAATTCTTTGAGTACACAACAAAGCAGTGTGTGCTGTATTGATTTCCCCAGCACTCGTAAATCAAATCCTATTAATTTGAAGTTCCAGAGGCATAGAAGGAGCATATTTTGCTCACAGTTTATTTGTATTGATGAAGGCTTGGTTGATCGAGTCAGTGGGGTATTTTCTCTCTACAAAGCATTCTTTTAAAATTTGAGCTTGTGTGTAGAAATCGATGTCAGAAGTTCAGTTTCTTCTTATCCTTTAGAATTAGTTGTGCAGTATGTTTACAAGCCATTTGTGATAATGGCCACTTTTATAGTGTACACATATCCATTGGAATTGACTTTCTTGAAAAAGGTTTTTTGCAAAAATGTGTCCTTCCTGGTCAAATTAGTGATATGTAAAAAAGCAATAGACATAATACTGTTCATAGTGGGGAAAAAAGACCCAAATTGATTGAAGCCATATGTGTGAAGAAGGAATTGATATTATTATGGGATACGTCCCAAATAAAGAATAAATCATCAATATATCTTTTTATAAATTATTATGTGTTTATTAAAAATGGCGTCATAATTAAATAGAGTACACACTAAGTCTTCAATCTACTACCCCGATCAGCGTAGAGATAAATTATACAAACACAATTTTCCCAAAAGGCAACTAACGGTGCTCTATTTGGTCAATTTATTTTGGTAATAATTCAAGTTAAATTTTATGGATAATTAGAGTTTCAAAAGTCGCCTTAAGTTTGCGTAGGTTGGTGCGACTCTTCAACCCATCGCGATCCAATGTTGCTGATGATAGGTTGTTTTATTAAAAGTAAAAAAGTTGTTGTGAAGAAAAAAATGTAAATCTGATAAAGTAAATTGTTTTTGCTTGATGGGAATTCTCTCATCGCTCTCTAAATAAATACTTAAAACATTACAGACCTAGACCATGTGGAATATTTGAATACAAGGATGAAATATCCATTTATATAAATAAATCTGATTTTTTCCATGGTATATTTTTAATCACTGAAATGACTTGAGATGGATCTTTAAGATGGCCAATAAGATTTTTAAGGGATTTTTTCATTTTTTGAGCTTTGGGTGTCAATAATTGGTGAAGAGAACCTTTTTTCGTGTGGCAGATAGTATAATAAGGACCGATAGTTCACTTTTAATTGAGTTGTCTATTATGACTATATCAGTTATCTGAGAAATGTTTGGGATGGGTTCTAGTGGAGATTATTATTATTATTATTTTATTATTATAGCGCCATCAATTCCATGGCGCTTTACATGTGAAAGGGGTATACATAATAGGGACAAGTACAATAATCATAAACAAAACAAGGCACAGACAGGTACAGGAGGAGAGAGGTCCCTGCCCGCGAGGGCTCACAGTCTACAAGGGATAGGTGAGGATACAGTAGGTGAGGGTGGAACTGGTTGTGCAGCGCTTTATCAGACTGAGGGTTACGGCAGGTTGTAGGCTTGTCGGAAGAGGTGAGTCTTCAGGTTCTTTTTTGAAGCTTGTTAAGGTAGGCGAGAGTCTGATGTGTTGTGCCAGAGCATTCCAGAGCATGGGGGAGGCATGGGAGAAATCTGGGATGCGATGGTGGGAAGGGGAGATGAGAGGGGAGTAGAGAAGAAGATCTTGTGAGGATCGAAGGTAACGTGCAGGTAAGTACCGGGAGACTAGGTCACAGATGTAGAGAGGAGACAGGTTGTGGATGGTTTTGTATGTCATGGTTAGTGTTTTGAACTGAAGTCGTTGGGCAATGGGAAACCAGTGAAGGGATTGGTAGAGAGGAGAGGTCGGGGAGTAGCGGGGGGACAGGTAGATTAGCCGGGCAGCATAGTTTAGAATAAGTTGTAGGGGTGCGAGACTGTTAGAAGGGAGGCCACAGAGCAGGAGGTTGCAATAATCCAGGCAGGAGATAATAAGGGCATGTACTAGGGTTTTTAAAGCTTCTTGGGAAAGGAATATTTTTGAGTTGGAGGCGGCGGGAGGTGAAGAGGGCTTGGATGTGTGGCTTGAAAGAGAGATCAGAGTCTAGGATTACTCCCAGGCAGCGAGCACGTGGCACTGGGGAAAGTGAGCAGCCAGTGACATTGATGGATATGTCAGGTGGGGGGTTGAGTAAGGAGGAGGAAAGACAATGAATTCTGTTTAATCCATGTTCAGTTTTAAGAATCGAGCAGAGAAAAAGGATGAAATGAACATGGATGAATTTAAAGGATTCATTAACATGTTCATGAAGGAAAAAATGGAGCATATCAATTTTTGCATCTCTGTTATGTTGATTTAAGTTCTCTGGGGGAGGGTTGGAAATTGACATCTTGGAGTTGGACATATACTTAGAGGAAAACAATTCTGTTAAGCCTGCTTTACACCTTACAATTTCACATACAATATCGTATGCGATGTGACACGCCCCCATCGTATGTGCGACACGTTCAATTTGTTGACAGTGTCATACAAACGATTAATTGCCGTCACACGTACTTACCCTTCCATACGACCTCGATGTGGGTGGCGAACATCCACTTCCTGGAGTGGAAGGGACGTTCGGCGTCACAGCGACGTCACACAGTAGCCGGCCAATAGAAGCGGAGGGGCGGAGATGAGCGGGACGTAAACATCCCGCCCACCTCCTTCCTTTCGCATAGCCGGCGGGACGCAGGTAAGATTTGTTCATCGTTCCCGGGGTGTCGCACACTGCAATGTGTGCTGCCTCAGGAGCATTTAACAACCCGACGTGCAATTTATAGCAAATGAACGACGTGTATGCGATGAACAGTTTTACATTCAATTGCAATCGTACGTAGCTGTCACACGCTACAACACTACTAACAATGCCGGATGTGCGTCACTTACAACTAGAGATGAGCGAACCGGTCCCGGTTCGGCTCGAGGTCGGTTCGCCGAATGGAGGTACCGTTCGAGTTCAGCTCGTCGAACGTTCGACGAACCGAACTCGAGCCAATAGGAAACAATGGCAGGCAATCAGAAACACAGAAAAACACCTAGAAAACACCCTCAAAGGTGTCCAAAAGGTCACAAACAACTCACAACACATGGGAAAGTGACAAGGACATATACTCATGTGAAAACAAAAGAGCTGGACAAGGAAAAAGAGGAGGAGACACAGATATATGAGTATATGCAAGGAAACATCGATTCCATTATTGTGCAACTTGAGCCCTGCTCATTTTAGGCTTCCAATCTTGATAAATTGCCTGAGCTCGCCACGTACGCCTTGGGGATCTTGTCGTGTCCTGCAGCCAGCGTTCTCTCGGAACCTGTCTTCAGTGCTGCTTGGGGTCTGCTGGCAGATAAGCACACATGTCTGTCCACTGACAATGTGGACATGGCTCTCAGAGGACTTTTCTTCCCCTGGGTCAGCCAGGGGACGGGAAAGGCACGCGTATTTTTGAGAGTGCTTCATGCAAAGCATCTTTTTCTTTTTCAAAAGGGGGCTCAACCGATGCCAGTCAAGTGGGGTGTGTGTGGCCCAGTTAGTGGAAACGAGGGAGACTGTGGTTGGAGTCCCCTCGCTGTGTCTCTAAAAGAACCAAGATGAACAAGTCATGGCTCTCAGAGGACTTTTCTTCCCCTGGGTCAGCCAGGGGACGGGAAAGGCAAGCGTATTTTTGAGAGTGCTTCATGCAAAGCATCTTTTTCTTTTTCAAAAGGGAGCTCAACCGATGCCAGTCAAGTGGGGTGTGTGTGGCCCAGTTAGTGGCAACGAGGGAGACTGTGGTTGGAGTCCCCTCGCTGTGTTTCTAAAAGAACCAAGATGAACAAATCATGGCTCTCAGATGACTTTTCTTCCCCTGGGTCAGCCAGGGGACGGGAAAGGCACGCGTATTTTTGAGAGTGCTTCATGCAAAGCATCTTTTTCTTTTTCAAAAGGGGGCTCAACCGATGCCAGTCAAGTGGGGTGTGTGTGGCCCAGTTAGTGGAAACGAGGGAGACTGTGGTTGGAGTCCCCTCGCTGTGTCTCTAAAAGAACCAAGATGAACAAGTCATGGCTCTCAGAGGACTTTTCTTCCCCTGGGTCAGCCAGGGGACGGGAAAGGCAAGCGTATTTTTGAGAGTGCTTCATGCAAAGCATCTTTTTCTTTTTCAAAAGGGAGCTCAACCGATGCCAGTCAAGTGGGGTGTGTGTGGCCCAGTTAGTGGCAACGAGGGAGACTGTGGTTGGAGTCCCCTCGCTGTGTTTCTAAAAGAACCAAGATGAACAAATCATGGCTCTCAGATGACTTTTCTTCCCCTGGGTCAGCCAGGGGACGGGAAAGGCACGCGTATTTTTGAGAGTGCTTCATGCAAAGCATCTTTTTCATTTTGAAAAGGGGCATCAACTGATGTCAGTCAAGTGGGGTGTGTGTGGCCCAGTTAGTGGAAACGAGGGAGACTGTGGTTGGAGTCCCCTCGCTGTGTCTCTAAAAGAACCAAGATGAACAAGTCATGGCTATCAGAGGACTTTTCTTCCCCTGGGTCAGCCAGGGGACGGGAAAGGCACGCGTATTTTTGAGAGTGCTTCATGCAAAGCATCTTTTTCTTTTTCAAAAGGGGGCTCAACCGATGCCAGTCAAGTGGGGTGTGTGTGGCCCAGTTAGTGGAAACGAGGGAGACTGTGGTTGGAGTCCCCTCGCTGTGTCTCTAAAAGAACCAAGATGAACAAGTCATGGCTCTCAGAGGACTTTTCTTCCCCTGGGTCAGCCAGGGGACGGGAAAGGCAAGCGTATTTTTGAGAGTGCTTCATGCAAAGCATCTTTTTCTTTTTCAAAAGGGGGCTCAACCGATGTCAGTCAAGTGGGGTGTGTGTGGCCCAGTTAGTGGCAACGAGGGAGACTGTGGTTGGAGTCCCCTCGCTGTGTTTCTAAAAGAACCAAGATGAACAAGTCATGGCTCTGAGGACTTTTCTTCCCCTGGGTCAGCCAGGGGACGGGAAAGGCACGCGTATTTTTGAGAGTGCTTCATGCAAAGCATCTTTTTCTTTTTCAAAAGGGGGCTCAACCGATGCCAGTCAAGTGGGGTGTGTGTGGCCCAGTTAGTGGAAACGAGGGAGACTGTGGTTGGAGTCCCCTCGCTGTGTCTCTAAAAGAACCAAAATGAACAAATCATGGCTCTCAGATGACTTTTCTTCCCCTGGGTCAGCCAGGGGACGGGAAAGGCACGCGTATTTTTGAGAGTGCTTCATGCAAAGCATCTTTTTCTTTTTCAAAAGGGGGCTCAACCGATGCCAGTCAAGTGGGGTGTGTGTGGCCCAGTTAGTGGAAACGAGGGAGACTGTGGTTGGAGTCCCCTCGCTGTGTCTCTAAAAGAACCAAGATGAACAAGTCATGGCTCTCAGAGGACTTTTCTTCCCCTGGGTCAGC
Organism: Anomaloglossus baeobatrachus; assembly: GCF_048569485.1. NCBI lineage: Eukaryota > Metazoa > Chordata > Amphibia > Anura > Aromobatidae > Anomaloglossus > Anomaloglossus baeobatrachus. The sequence continues at coordinate 179,195,026 of NC_134363.1, read as the reverse complement.
CAGGGGACGGGAAAGGCAAGCGTATTTTTGAGAGTGCTTCATGCAAAGCATCTTGTTCTTTTTCAAAAGGGGGCTCAACCGATGCCAGTAAAGTGGGGTGTGTGTGGCCCAGTTAGTGGCAACGAGGGAGTCTGTGGTTGGAGTCCCCTCGCTGTGTTTCTAAAAGAACCAAAATGAACAAATCATGGCTCTCAGAGGACTTTTCTTCCCCTGGGTCAGCCAGGGGACGGGAAAGGCAAGCGTATTTTTGAGAGTGCTTCATGCAAAGCATCTTTTTCTTTTTCAAAAGGGGGCTCAACCGATGCCAGTCAAGTGGGGTGTGTGTGGCCCAGTTAGTGGAAACGAGGGAGACTGTGGTTGGAGTCCCCTCGCTGTGTCTCTAAAAGAACCAAGATGAACAAGTCATGGCTCTCAGAGGACTTTTCTTCCCCTGGGTCAGCCAGGGGACGGGAAAGGCAAGCGTATTTTTGAGAGTGCTTCATGCAAATCATCTTTTTCTTTTTCAAAAGGGGGCTCAACCGATGCCAGTCAAGTGGGGTGTGTGTGGCCCAGTTAGTGGAAACGAGGGAGACTGTGGTTGGAGTCCCCTCGCTGTGTCTCTAAAAGAACCAAAATGAACAAATCATGGCTCTCAGATGACTTTTCTTCCCCTGGGTCAGCCAGGGGACGGGAAAGGCACGCGTATTTTTGAGAGTGCTTCATGCAAAGCATCTTTTTCTTTTTCAAAAGGGGGCTCAACCGATGCCAGTCAAGTGGGGTGTGTGTGGCCCAGTTAGTGGAAACGAGGGAGACTGTGGTTGGAGTCCCCTCGCTGTGTCTCTAAAAGAACCAAGATGACAAGTCATGGCTCTCAGAGGACTTTTCTTGCCCTGGGTCAGCCAGGGGACGGGAAAGGCAAGCGTATTTTTGAGCGTGCTTCATGCAAAGCATCTTTTTCTTTTTCAAAAGGGGGCTCAACCGATGCCAGTCAAGTGGGGTGTGTGTGGCCCAGTTAGTGGCAACGAGGGAGACTGTGGTTGGAGTCCCCTCGCTGTGTTTCTAAAAGAACCAAGATGAACAAATCATGGCTCTCAGATGACTTTTCTTCCCCTGGGTCAGCCAGGGGACGGGAAAGGCACGCGTATTTTTGAGAGTGCTTCATGCAAAGCATCTTTTTCATTTTGAAAAGGGGCATCAACTGATGTCAGTCAAGTGGGGTGTGTGTGGCCCAGTTAGTGGAAACGAGGGAGACTGTGGTTGGAGTCCCCTCGCTGTGTCTCTAAAAGAACCAAGATGAACAAGTCATGGCTCTCAGAGGACTTTTCTTCCCCTGGGTCAGCCAGGGGACGGGAAAGGCACGCGTATTTTTGAGAGTGCTTCATGCAAAGCATCTTTTTCTTTTTCAAAAGGGGGCTCAACCGATGCCAGTCAAGTGGGGTGTGTGTGGCCCAGTTAGTGGAAACGAGGGAGACTGTGGTTGGAGTCCCCTCGCTGTGTTTTACATGCTTTTAGAAAGGCATGACATGGCTTGGAGGTTGACTTTCATCATCTGCAAACTGTTGGCTACCAAAATGCTGCCTTTCCAACAACTGTGGTTATAGACAATGAGGAACATACTGATGAAGATGAGACGCAGATACCCGATTGGGATGACAACTTAAATATTCGGTCAGGGCAAGAAGAGGCTCGGTCTGAGAGGGAGGGGAGTGCAAACACAACAATTGATGATGAAGTTCTAGATCCCACCTACTGTCAACCCACAGTCAGACACTCGAGGAGGTCAACAGAGGCGGTGGAGGAGGATGCAACCGACGTCGAAGTAACCTTGCGCCTTCCTGGACACAGTCGGAGCACTGGTAGCACGTCTACAACTGCATCCTCAGCCACCACTCTGCCTCTGAGCATTATTCGGGGTGGATCAACAGGTCGCATGGCCTCTAAGCCTTGCCTAGCCTGGTCCTTTTTTGACATAAAAAAAGATCGACCAAATTATGTGATCTGTAACATTTGGCATGGTTATCTTACTAGAGGTCAAAACCTCAGCAGTTTGACAACTTCTTCCATGAATCGTCACATGAATAAATATCATATGGCCTGGTGGGAAGCTCACCGTGCTGCAATGCGGCCTAGCGGAGCCAACCATCCACCGCCTGCCCCTTCCAGTGCATCCGCGCGCTCGTCATCTTCTAGGACTGTGGGGACAGCTGTCACACCTGTTTTTCCACCCACAACTTCCACCACTGTAACCGCAACAGGCAGTTTGCTTGGTAGGTCGTCAGTTGGTTTGGAAGGGGAAACAAGTGATTGTGTACAGCTCTCTCAAACATCGATAGCACCAACGTTGGATGAAGGCAACATCATGTCTCCGCCTGCACTTTCCTCACAAACCTGCATTTTTCCAGGGACACCCTACTCAACACCGTCTACACACAGCAGCCAGATCTCTGTCCCTCAGATGTGGTCAAATAAAAGGCCACTTACTGCGACCCATGACAAAGCTAAGAGGTTGACTCTATCCCTCTGTAAGCTGTTGGCTACCGAAATGCTGCCTTTCCGCCTAGTGGACACACAGGATTTTAGAGACCTTATGTCTGTCGCTGTGCCCCAGTACCAGATGCCTAGTCGCCACTACTTCTCTAAGAAAGGTGTGCCCGCGCTACACCAGCATGTCACACACAACATCACCGCTTCCTTGAGAAACTCTGTGTGTGAACGGGTGCATTTCACCACCGATACTTGGACCAGTAAGCATGGACAGGGACGTTACATGTCGCTGACTGGCCACTGGGTAACTATGGTGATAGATGGTGAAGGGTCTGCTGCACAAGTCTTGCCGTCCCCACGACTTGTGTGTCAATCCTCTGTCTGTCCAAGTTCCGCCACTGCTTCTGCATCCTCCACCTCATCTGGGTCCTCCACCTCCGCCCCAAGCCTGCCTGGTCACGCCACCAGCGTTCTCACTGCGCAGAAGGAATCACGCACCCCTCATTACTATGCTGGCAGCAGAGCGCAACGGCATCAGGCGGTCTTTAGCTTGACATGTCTTGGGAATAAGAGTCACACAGCTGAGGAGTTGTGGTCAGCTCTGCGGTCCGAGTTTAATAAATGGTTGTCTCCACTCAACCTGCAGCCTGGTAAGGCCGTGTGCGACAATGCTGCAAACCTGGGTGCGGCCCTTCGCCTGGGCAAGGTGACACACGTACCTTGTATGGCTCACGTGTTGAACCTTGTCGTCCAGCAATTTTTAACACACTATCCCGGCCTAGATGGCCTTCTGAACAGGGCACGAAAACTGTCTGCTCACTTCCGCCATTCAAGCGCCGCAGCTGAGCGACTTGCATCGCTCCAGAAGTCTTTCGGCCTGCCGGTTCATCGCCTGAAATGCGATGTGGCGACACGCTGAAATTCAACTCTCCACATGTTACAGCGACTGTGGCAGCACCGCCGAGCCCTGGTGCAATACGTCATGACGTATAGCCTGGGCTAACGAGATGCAAAGGTGGGGCAGATCACCCTGATGGAGTGGTATCAGATCAAGGACCTATGCACCCTTCTGCACAGTTTCGACATGGCGACGAATATGTTTAGCGCTGACAATGCCATTATCAGCATGACGATTCCAGTCATTTACATGCTGGAGCACACGCTAAACACTATTCGGAGTCAGGGGGTGGGACAACAGGAAGGGGAGGAACTACAGGAGGATTCATATGCGCAAGACACAACAACATCACCAAGGTCCAGACGTTCATCATCACCAATGCGGCAGGCATGGGACCATGGGGGACAGGGATCAACAAGGGCGCATGGTAGCAGGCGAGATGTTGAGGAAGGTGCAGGAGGACATGAAGATATGGAGGACGAACTGTCCATGGACATGGAAGACTCAGCAGATGAGGGAGACCTTGGTCAAATTTCAGTTGAAAGAGGTTGGGGGGAGATGTCAGAGGAAGAAAGAACGGTTAGCACCTCTATGCCACAAACACAGCGTGGACTTGGTCCGCATGGCTGCGCAAGACACATGAGTGCCTTCTTGTTGCACTACCTCCAACATGACCCTCGTATTGTCAAAATTAGAAGTGATGATGACTACTGGCTTGCCACACTATTAGATCCCCGGTACAAGTCCAAATTTTGTGACATAATTCCAGCCATAGAAAGGGACGCACTTATGCAGGAGTATCAGCAGAAGCTGTTAATCGATCTTAGATCCGCTTTTCCACCAAACAACCGTGCAGGTGCAGGGAGGGAATCTCCCAGTTGTAACTTGACAAACATGGGACGGTCTCGTCATCTTCAACAGTCTACACGTACCAGTAGGACCGTATCTGGTGCTGGTAACAGCAATTTAATGGAATCTTTTCATAATTTTTTTAGACCCTCCTTTGCAAGGCCACCAGAGACAACAAGTCTGACACATAGTCAACGGCTGGAGAGGATGATACAGGAGTATCTACGAATGAACATCGATGCCATGACTTTGCAAATAGAGCCTTGCTCATTTTGGGCTTCAAATCTAGAAAAATGGCCAGAGCTATCCAGTTACGCCTTGGAGATTTTGTCGTGTACAGCTGCCAGCGTTGTCTCTGAACGTGTCTTCAGTGCTGCTGGGTGTGTGCTGATAGATAAGCGCACGCGTCTGTCCAGTGACAATGTGGACAGACTGACGTTCATCAAAATTAACAAGTCATGGATCCACAAGGAATTTACTACCCCTGTGTCATCCTGGGGAGAGTAAATGCTTGTGGATTTGGAATGTGCTTGATGCAAATCTAGCTGTGAAGTGTACAACTAGGGCACAACTGCTGCCACTGAATGGGTGGGTGTGTGTGGGGCACAATTTTTGGAAAAAAGGGAGGCTCCGCTTGGAGTAACCCTTGCTTACATTGTTTTTAAAAGGAGCCAAGATGACCAAGTCATGGTTCAGCAAAGACTTTATCTACCTACCCCGGTGTCATGCTGGGGACGGTTAATTATGGCGTATTTTTGAATGTGCTTGATGCAAATCAAAACATCCTGTTTGCAACTAGGGCACAAGTGCTGCCACTGATGGGGTGTCTGTGTGCCCAATTTTTGGAAAAAAGGTAGACTCCGCTTGGAGTAACCCTTGCTTGCTGTGTTTTTTAAAAATGATACAAGATGAACAGATCTGAAGGCAAGATGAAGGCAACATCATGTCTCCGCCTGCACTTTCCTCACAAACCTGCATTTTTCCAGGGACACCCTACTCAACACCGTCTACACACAGCAGCCAGATCTCTGTCCCTCAGATGTGGTCAAATAAAAGGCCACTTACTGCGACCCATGACAAAGCTAAGTGGTTGACTCTATCCCTCTGTAAGCTGTTGGCTACCGAAATGCTGCCTTTACGCGTAGTGGACACACAGGATTTTACAGACCTTATGTCTGTCGCTGTGCCCCAGTACCAGATGCCCAATCACCACTGCTTCTCCAAGAAAAGCATGCCCGCGCTACACCATCATGTCGCACACAACATCACCACTTCCTTGAGAAAATCTGTGTGCGACAGGGTGCATTTCAACACAGATACTTGGACCAGTAAGCATAGACAGGGTCATTACATGTCACTGACTGGGCACTGGTAAACTATGGTGAGAGATGGAGAAGGGTCTGCTGTACAAGTCTTGCCGTCCTCACGAGTTTTTTCAATCCTTGTTCTGTATGTAGAAGTTAATACGCTGCTTCTGCCTCTTCAACCTCATGTGGGTCCTCCACCTTGGCGCAAACCCTGTGTGGTCAGGCCACCCTTCCTTGCAACTGCGCACAAGGACTACCACACACCTCCTTACTATGCTGGCAGCAGAGCTCAATGCCATCAGGCGGTCAAAGTTTTACTTTGAAATGTATGGGAAATGTGAGTCACACCGCTATTACAGAGAATAGTAGTCAGGCAGGGTCAAAACATTAATTGAGGAACAGGAACAGAATGGGACGGCCAGGACTTAATCAGAAAACAAGCAGAGGTGAAATGCGTATCGGCCAACAAGGTACATAAACAGCAAGCAGGAAAAGTAGTCAGGTAACAAGCACACAAAATCATAAAACTGAACTGGGGGTAAAATTAACCAGAGGTTCATAGCTATGTCTGGCAGTGGTCTGCAGACAGGATGGGCATAAAAAAGGGTGTGGTGTCTTCCCATTGGTTGTAGCTGAATGATGGTATTTCATCTGTGAGATACCCACCAGCTACATTCAGCCAGAGATTCTGCATCTGTCAAGGTAATGCAGCCCAGTGGGTGAGCATAACCTGCGTCCACCTGCGCCGCTGGCATCGACTACTCTCCCATCATCAGCACTATTCATGAAAGGAACACGTTGTCACCTGGCGACCGGAGTACAAATTGACGGAGCGGACTCCGTTGGTGACTTAACAGCCGTGTGCGTCAATGATGCAAACCTGGCTGCGGGCCATCCTCAGGGCAATGTGACACATGTGCCTTTTATGGCTCACGTGTTGAACCGAATTCTCCAGCAATTTTTAAAACACCATCACGGCCTACATGGCCTTGTTCAGCGGACACGCTCGCTATGTGCTCACTTCCATCGTGCGCACACAGCAGCTCAACAACTTTCATCACTCCGGAAGTCTTAGGGTCTGGCAGTTAAACGCCGGAAATGCGATGTTCCGACACGCAGGAATTGGAATCTGCACATGTTGCAGCGTGTGTGGCAGCACCGCAGAGCCCTGCTGAAATACGGTATGACATATAGCCTGGGATAACTTGATCAAGAGGTGGTGCAGATCACGCTGCTGGAGTGGTGTCAGATCAAGGACCTATGCACCCTGCTACACAGTTCACAAATGTCGACGAAGATGTTTAGCACTGGCAATGCCATTCTCAGCGTGACAATTCTGGTCATCTACATGATTGAGCACACTGTAATTATTATTCGGAGTCAGGTGTTGGGACAAGAGGAAGGGGAGGAAGTACAGGAGGAGTCATATGCGGAAGGGATAACAAGATCTACGAGGTCCAGATGGTCAGCGGCACCTATGCGGCAGTCATGGTGAGGGAGAGGGATTAACAAGGGCGCATAGTATCAGCAAAAAGTGTTGATGAAAGTGCAGGAGCCCATGAAGAAATGGAGGACGAACTGGCGATGGGCATGGAAGACTCAGCAGATGAGTGAGAGCTTGCTCACATTTCGGTTGTGCGAGATTGTGGGTAGAGGGCAGAGGAAGGAGGCACGATTCTCACCTCTCTGCCACCAACACACCAAGAATCATATATGAATAGGAAAACGGGTTTAAGCCGCGCTGAAAAACCACTGGTGCAGGATTAATAAACTTTATTAATCCTGCACCAGTGGTTTTTCAGCGCGGCTTAAACCCGTTTTCCTATTCATATATGATTTTTGCTGTTTCACGGGGCCGCTGCTTTCTAACCAAGCTGACACTCACATGCGATTTCAGGAGTTGTGACTGGCACAACCTGATCAGGTGAGTGTTACCATAACTTTCTGTCGTTTCTGGTTTATCGGATAAGACCCTATTTGCGCCTTCTGTCTCCCCACCTCTAGCACCAACACACCAAGGACTTGGTCCTCCTGGATGCACAAGACACATGAGCGCCTTCTTGCTGCACTACCTACATGACCCTCGGATTGTATGAATTTGAAGTAATCCTGAATACTGGGTTGCCACACTGTTAGATCCCCGGTACAAGACAAAATTTGGCGAACTAATTCCTGCCATAGAAATAGACGCACATATACAGGAGTATCTGCAGAATGTGGTACGCAATCTTAGATCTACTTTTCCACTAAACACCAGTGCTGCACAGAGTGAATCTCAACGCTTTGTCATGGATAGGAGGAAATGGTCTTTTACTTGTCCACATCGGAGGGACCGAGGGCTGGCTGCTGTGCTGAGATGGCGTTGAGTACGGTGTCCCTGCACAGTTGCACTTTTGGTCATATCCCAAAATGAGTTGAAAAAGGACAGATGCTGTTGGAAAGGGGAACAGGTGTGTTGGAAAGGGGAAAAAAGTTTTGGTCCGTGGATTTGGTGGTTAAGCAACTGTAACATTTGCTGAAGAAACAACATCTGTTACAGTGGGACTGGCAGATTTGGATAAAGTGGTATATAATCTGTGACCGCTATATAACGAAAATTAATAAGAAAAGAAAGAGAAAGGTATATATCCCCACCAGCAGTCAATGTCCACCGTGCTCCCAGTTGGAAAAGGAGAGGTTGGCAACTGGAAGGTTTGGTGGAGGATACAGAGCTGTGTGGCTATGAAACTAATAGTAGCCTGAACCGAGTTAGACGCCATTCGGATCTGGAGACTGTGAGCCCTGTTAGCGTCACAGGGTCCACATGCCCACCCAGCCCAGGAACTCCCTGTTAACAACACAGGGGCCATTGAGTACGCTGACCGTGTGCGTAGGGGCCACACTTGTGGACAGCAGGCGCATCAGCAGCAGCAGGCCTGTTAATGCCACTGGGCTGCACAAGCAGGACTGTTAGGACAGGAGCTGGTCTTAACCGTTCTGCGTTACCAACTGTGGTGGTGGCCTGCATACACCACCCTATCCCTGCCTACCTCTGGCCTAAAGCCGCAATGGGTTCAACACATGGAGGTGTGGTCTTTCGGAGCATAATAGAAGACTGCGCACCTGTTACGGTTGCTGCGAGCACTGGAGACTATGTCCAGATTTCTTGCTACTGCACATGTGCGAACACTGGAGACTATGTCCAGATTTCTTGCTACTGCACATGTGCGAGCGCTGGAGACTAAGTCCAGATTTCTTGCTACTGCACATGTGCAAGCGCTGGAGACTAAGTCCTATCTTGGAGCCATTGCACATGTGCGGGTGACATCATCGCTGACACGAGGTCACATGTCTCTGACACCTTCTATGCCGATTGGTCGCTGGTCATGTGCTTGTGACGCCTTGCTCGGTGATAGGCCAGCATGACGTTACTCCTGTCGTTCTGGCAGCGGATTGGCTCTGGTGTCCTCCATCTTGGATGAGGCACAGAGTCTATATAAGACCCTGACACACGCCGCATGGTGCTCAGTCCTCTTGGTTCATGCATGAGAGTAGACGCTCTGTGCACGTTCCTCTAGGCATCTCTCTGTCTATGCTAGGTGAGCGCTACCGGCAGGGTAGCGTTCTTATACCTTACAGCTTCGGCTGCTGTCCGTATCCTTACCTCTTAGGGGAGCGGACATAGGCAGGTGCCTGAGGCACATGGTCTGGCTGGGCCTTGTGATTCGACTCGTAGGTGGACGTTGCCGCTAGGGTAACGTTCCTTATACTGCGTCTGGCAGTTGTTCGTATCCTCGCACACTAGGGGAGCGAACAGAGGTAGGAGCTTTGTGCGGCTTACGCTGCTGTTCGTCTCTTTTGCACCACTAGAAGAGCGGACCTAGGCAGGTGCCATATCTAGTGGTTCGTGTCCTCGCACACTAGTGGAGCGAACGCAGGTAGGAGCTTTGTGCGGCTTACGCTGCTGTTCGTCTCTTTTGCACCACTAGAAGAGCGGACCTAGGTAGGTGCCATTTCGCACACATTGCCTTTGTCTCTGTGATTATTAACAGAGATCATTCCACACACCCTCCAAGTAAGGGAGGAATTGCTTTACTTACTTATTATATCCTTCTGTGAGTTAACAGAGGTATTGCACTCTGCCATAGTCTGCAGCAGAATCTCTGCACGGTGGACCCTGACTGTCTGATATCTCTTTGGTTTTTATAATCAGACAGCCCCTGTAACATTAGGACTGAGCCAAGGGTCTGGCAGTTATGGCAGAATATCAGCAGTTACATCGTTACATACAAGTACTTGAGTCACGGCTCAAGAGTATAGAGGATAAACCTCAGACCATGGTGACATCTGCACATGATCCTCGACTTGCTCTGCCAAACAGATATTCTGGCGATGCCAGATCATGTCGTGGTTTCATTAGTCAGTGTCAGATACACCTAGAGGTCAACTCTTCTCGCTTCTCTACGGAGAGGTCCAGAGTAGGCTTTATCATCTCCTTACTTCAGGACAAAGCCTTAGAATGGGCGACTCCCTTATGGGAGCGCTCTGATGTGGTTACTCTGAGACATCAAGACTTTCTTGATGCTCTTAAGGCGGTATTCATGGGTCCGCAGGTTACCCATGATGCGGCCCTGAGACTGTTAGATCTATCTCAGGGTTATTATTATTATTATTATTATTATTATTTATTATTATAGCGCCATTTATTCCATGGCGCTTTACAAGTGAAAGAGGGTATACGTACAACAATCATTAACAGTACAAGACAGACTGGTATAGGAGGAGAGAGGACCCTGCCCGCGAGGGCTCACAGTCTACAGGGAATGGGTGATGGTACAATAGGTAAGGACAGAGCTGGTTGCGCAGTGGTCTACTGGGCTGAAGGCTATTGTAGGTTGTAGGCTTGTTGGAAGAGGTGGGTCTTGAGGTTTCTCTTGAAGCTTTCCACGGTCGTGGAGAGTCTGATGTGCTGAGGTAGAGCGTTCCAGAGTATGGGGGAGGCACGGGAGAAATCTTGTACACGATTGTGGGAAGAGGAGATAAGAGAGGAGCAGAGAAGGAGATCTTGTGAGGATCTAAGGTTGCGTGCAGGTAGTTACCGGGAGACTAGGTCACAGATGTAGGGAGGAGACAGGTTGTGCATGGCTTTGTATGTCATGGTTAATGTTTTGAACTGGAGTCGTTGGGCGATGGGAAGCCAGTGAAGGGATTGGCAGAGTGGCGAGGCTGGGGAGTAGCGAGGGGAGAGGTGGATTAAGCGGGCTGCAGAGTTTAGGATAGATTGGAGGGGTGCAAGAGTGTTGGAAGGGAGGCCAGAGAGCAGGAGGTTGCAGTAGTCGAGGCGGGAGATGATGAGGGCATGCACTAATGTTTTTGCAGATTCTTGGTTAAGAAAAGCACGGATCCGGGAGATATTTTTGAGGGTTCGTTATCCACTAGTTCTTATGCCATTGCTTTTAGAACTCTGGTGGCAGAACTAGATTGGCCAGAGAAGGTGTTGATTCCTATCTTCTGGAGAGGGTTGGCAGGCTATGTCAAGGATGCTCTTGCTACTCGTGAGGTCCCTGCTTCTCTGGAGGACTTGATCACAGTAGCAACGAGGATCGATGTACGCCATAAGGAACGTAGACTCGAGGTCTCTTCCTCCCGCCCTAAGCATCGGGCTATTCCAGTTGTTGAGGGTCCACTACCATCTTCCTCAGCATCTGAAACATCTCCCACTCCTATTGAGTTAGGTCATACGTTCTCCAGACTACGCAAGTCTGGTCCTCCTATATGTTACGTATGTCGTCAGGCTGGGCACTATGCCAACAAGTGTCCTAGTCGTCAGGGAAACTCCCTGGCCTAGTAACCATTAGAGGGGGGTTACTAGAGACGTCTTCTGCACCCTCTAAGTGTTGTATCCCAGGTCAGCTCTCGTTATCTGAGAATACATGGCCTATTATGGCTTTTGTGGATTCCGGAGCTGACGGGACTTTTGTGTCCTCAGGATTTGTAAAGGGACACAATATTCCCTCTATCATGTTAGAGGCGCCTATTCCTGTCCGTGTTGTTAATGGAACTATGTTGTCTGACTCCATTACATTGAGGACAGTTCCCTTGCGCCTTTCCCTGTCTCAGGGTCACATAGAGGAGATTTCTTTTCTTGTTTTGCCTGAGGGTATAGACGACATCCTTCTGGGTCTTCCATGGCTTCGGACTCATGCTCCTCACATTGACTGGGAGTCTGACAGCATTATTAGTTGGGGTTCGAAATGTCAGTCCCGATATCTTCCCTTACCACCTAAGGTCGTTGCGGTTGCATCAACTGATCTCTCTCCCATACCTACACCCTATTTGGATTTCGCTGACGTGTTCTCCAAACAGGGTGCTGAGGTTCTTCCACCCCATAGGCCGTATGACTGTGCCATAGACCTTATCCCAGGTTCGGTTCCACCTAAAGGCAGGGTTTACCCCCTGTCGATACCTGAGTCGGAGGCCATGTCGACCTATATAAGAGAGAGTTTAGAGAAGGGGTTCATTCGTAAGTCTGTCTCTCCCGCGGGAGCTGGGTTTTTCTTTGTTCGGAAGAAAGAGGGTGATTTGCGTCCCTGCATAGATTACAGGGGTCTCAACGCAATCACAATAAAGAACAAATACCCATTACCTTTAATTTCGGAGCTCTTTGACAGACTGAGAGGAGCTCAAGTTTTTACGAAGTTGGATCTGCGGGGTGCGTATAACTTGGTACGAATTCGAAAGGGTGACGAATGGAAGACCGCTTTTAACACCCGAGACGGTCACTATGAATACCTCGTCATGCCTTTTGGGTTATGTAATGCACCCGCAGTATTTGAGGACTTCGTAAATGATGTGTTCAGGGATTTACTGTTATCCTCAGTAGTGGTGTATCTGGACGACACCCTGATTTTTTCTCCTGATCTGGAGACTCATCGTCAGGATGTCGTTCGTGTCCTTTCCCGTTTAAGGGAGCACTCATTGTTTGCTAAACTCGAGAAATGTGTATTCGAGCAGTCCTCATTGCCTTTTTTGGGTTACATTATCTCACAAGAGGGCCTGGCTATGGATCCTGCGAAGCTTTCTGCTGTCCTGCAATGGTCCGAACCTCATTCCTTGAAGGCGGTGCAACGCTTCTTAGGATTCATAAATTATTACAGGCAGTTCATACCCCATTTTTCTACTTTGGTGGCCCCTTTGGTGGCCTTGACTAAGAAAGGTGCTAATCCCAAAGCCTGGTCTACTGAGACATCTCAGGCTTTTGAGGCAGTAAAAAGACACTTTTCAACTGCTCCCGTTCTTCAAAGACCCGATGAGAGTAAGCCCTTGCTCTTAGAGGTTGATGCCTCTTCAGTGGGTGCTGGTGCGGTCTTGTATCAAAAGAACGGTGCAGGTAGAAAAAGGCCGTGTTTCTTCTTTGCTAAAACCTTTTCACCGGCAGAGAGAAACTATACCATTGGGGATAGGGAACTGCTCGCCTTGAGATTAGCCTTGGAGGAGTGGCGTCACTTGCTGGAAGGAGCGAAACATCCTTTCCAGGTCTATACAGACCATAAGAATCTGACGTACTTACAAACCGCTCAGCGTCTGAATCCTCGCCAAGCCCGCTGGTCCTTGTTTTTCTCCCGCTTTCACTTCTCCATCAACTATCTGTCTGGGAGTAAGAATAACAAGGCAGACGCCCTGTCTCGCTCTATGCTTTCTACCCAGGAAGAGATTGACGAACCTCGTCTTATCCTTCCCTCCAGGGTTTTTCATACGCTCTCCCCTGTGACGTTAGACCAAATCCCACCGGGCAAGACCTTTGTTCCGCCTGATCGACAGAATGATATACTGTCATGGGCCCACACCTCAAAGGTGGGTGGGCATTTTGGTATTAGGCGGACACGAGAGTTACTGGAGAGGTGGTATTGGTGGCCACACTTAGCCAGCCACGTCAAGAGATATGTCGGTTCCTGCTACTCGTGTGCTCGCAACCGTCCATTACGGCAGAGACTGGCTGGGCTCTTGCATCCTTTACCAGTGCCAGATAGGCCATGGGAGGTGGTAGGCATGGACTTTGTGGGTGATCTTCCATGTTCACAGGGACATAGATTTGTGTGGGTCATTACGGACCATTTCTCCCGGATGGTTCATCTCGTACCATTATCTAGAATCCCATCTTCCAGGGTACTAGCCAAACTATTCCTCAAGCATGTCTTTAGGCTTCACGGGATGCCAGATCGTATCATTTGTGATAGAGGCCCGCAATTTACTTCCCGTTTCTGGCGAGATCTTTGTAGCCTTCTGCAAATTGAGTTGAATCTCTCTTCGGCATACCATCCGGAGACCAATGGTTTGGTTGAACGTACCAATCAATCTATGATTATATACCTTCGACACTTTGTTGCTGAGAATCACGATAACTGGTCCTCCCTCCTACCCTGGGCAGAATTTGCCCTTAACAATTCGCTGGCTGAGGCCACTGGGCAGACACCGTTCGTACTCAATAATGGGCAACACCCTAGGGTACCGGTACCATTTCCCGCTGCTGCACCTCCTCCTCTTGTGGCCGACTGGGCAACTAATGCCAGAGAGGTTTGGGATCGGACTCAAGAGTCGATCCAAGCAGCTAAGGACCGTATGAAGACGGTGTCCGATCGGTTTCGTCGCCCGGCTCCTGTCTTTTCTCCAGGGGACTTTGTGTGGCTCTCTGCAAAACACGTGAGACTTAGAGTGAGCTCTGTCAAGTTTGCTCCTCGCTTCCTGGGTCCTTATGAGGTTCTTCGACAGGTAAATCCTGTAGTCTACCAATTGAAGTTACCTGTCCATCTTAGGATTCATGACAAATTCCATGTCTCACTGCTAAAGCCGGCTATTTTACCTCACGGTCGTGAAGTGCACTCTCCTGCCTCTGATTCCTCTCGCTCTAGCTATGAGGTACGAGCCATAGTTTGTTCTAAGATGGTTAGAGGGCGCAGGTTCTTCTTGATAGATTGGGAGGGCTATGGCCCGGAACATCGCTCTTGGGAGCCTGAGGAGGCTGTCCATGCTCCCGACTTAGTTGCCGATTACTTGCGTCGCCGGGAGGGGGGCCCTTGAGGGGGAGGTACTGTTACGGTTGCTGCGAGCACTGGAGACTATGTCCAGATTTCTTGCTACTGCACATGTGCGAACACTGGAGACTATGTCCAGATTTCTTGCTACTGCACATGTGCGAGCGCTGGAGACTAAGTCCAGATTTCTTGCTACTGCACATGTGCAAGCGCTGGAGACTAAGTCCTATCTTGGAGCCATTGCACATGTGCGGGTGACATCATCGCTGACACGAGGTCACATGTCTCTGACACCTTCTATGCCGATTGGTCGCTGGTCATGTGCTTGTGACGCCTTGCTCGGTGATAGGCCAGCATGACGTCACTCCTGTCGTTCTGGCAGCGGATTGGCTCTGGTGTCCTCCATCTTGGATGAGGCACAGAGTCTATATAAGACCCTGACACACGCCGCATGGTGCTCAGTCCTCTTGGTTCATGCATGAGAGTAGACGCTCTGTGCACGTTCCTCTAGGCATCTCTCTGTCTATGCTAGGTGAGCGCTACCGGCAGGGTAGCGTTCTTATACCTTACAGCTTCGGCTGCTGTCCGTATCCTTACCTCTTAGGGGAGCGGACATAGGCAGGTGCCTGAGGCACATGGTCTGGCTGGGCCTTGTGATTCGACTCGTAGGTGGACGTTGCCGCTAGGGTAACGTTCCTTATACTGCGTCTGGCAGTTGTTCGTATCCTCGCACACTAGGGGAGCAAACAGAGGTAGGAGCTTTGTGCGGCTTACGCTGCTGTTCGTCTCTTTTGCACCACTAGAAGAGCGGACCTAGGCAGGTGCCATATCTAGTGGTTCGTGTCCTCGCACACTAGTGGAGCGAACGCAGGTAGGAGCTTTGTGCGGCTTACGCTGCTGTTCGTCTCTTTTGCACCACAAGAAGAGCGGACCTAGGTAGGTGCCATTTCGCACACATTGCCTTTGTCTCTGTGATTATTAACAGAGATCATTCCACACACCCTCCAAGTAAGGGAGGAATTGCTTTACTTACTTATTATATCCTTCTGTGAGTTAACAGAGGTATTGCACTCTGCCATAGTCTGCAGCAGAATCTCTGCACGGTGGACCCTGACTGTCTGATATCTCTTTGGTTTTTATAATCAGACAGCCCCTGTAACAGCACCTCCTTGTTGGCTCCAGCCCCTTTTATAACCTGGGTCCGCCCCAAACCAGGGTGAACCACAATGCACCTCCTGGAGACAAAAGTAGAGTGACACGTCATGAGTGGCATAACTAGCGTCCTATTTGGAAACGCAACTTCAATGATGACCTCATGGCTGCCATGACCCAAACACCTCACACAGTCATCGTCTGACCATCAATAATGCGGTGACAAGTCATAGGTGTGGGCCTCTGCAAGCCATTTGGGAGGACACCTGATGCCCTGTGGTCTATATGGGACCCCCACATCAGGGCCAGGGCCAAAGAGTTCATTACCGGACCTAGTCTCTGATGCAGGAAGTGCCTGAGCATGCTCAGTAGCATGAAATACAGTCTCTGAAAAAAGACTATCAGCTTTAGCATGGTGTCTAGGCACAAAACAGGACTTAGACCCGGCACGGAATGCAAGCACCTGTGCAAAGAGGCTTTTCACACTTAGTGTGGGAGCATGCGCTGTATCCCGAAAAGAAGACTTAGCGTCAGGAATAACACAGTCAGGCTGAGCATACTCACTACGCGAAACACTGTAATTATGCTGCAGCTGGGGTACATCGGCACACGCATGCGCACTAGCTGACTCTCCACACTTAGACGTGGAGGGGAAATTTGTCTTGGAGATGCTGTCTATGAACAGAAGGAAAAGCTAAAGGAAGCCTGACTTTCTATCCCTCCGAATTATGAAATGCAGCAATGAATTCCATGAGTTTGCTATAACATTAGCGTAGCAAAATGTGCATGAGGGTGTGATGTAGAGGTGCTAGAAATAGCTTGTCACCAGTGGGGCACTAATGGAATACAACAGCCAGTTCTATGATGCCACTAAATGGCAGTATTTTGTGCTATCATTATAGCTTATTAAAAACAGAGCAGGAGGTTGTCCTGCAGAGGTGCTGCACATAGATTTGCAGTAGTGTGAATAGACAAAAGTACAATAGCCACGTTTAGGATGCCACTAGGTACACTGACTGTTTGCTAGTATAATGGCTTAGTTTAAAAAAGTTGGAGTGTGCAATGCAGGCAGACATGCTGCAAATATGTTTACAATAGTGTGAATAGACAAAAGTACAATAGCCACGTTTAGGATGCCACTAGGTACACTGACTGTTTGCTAGTATAATGGCTTAGTTTAAAAAAGTTGGAGTGTGCAATGCAGGCAGACATGCTGCAAATATGTTTACAATAGTGTGAATAGACAAAAGTACAATAGCCACGTTTAGGATGCCACTAGGTACACTGAGTGTTTGCTAGTATAATGGCTGAGTTTAAAAAAGTTTGAGTTTGCAATGCAGGCAGACATGCTTCAAACATCGTTACAATAGTGTGAATAGACAAAAGTACAATAGCCACGTTTAGGATGCCACTAGGTACACTGAGTGTTTGCTAGTATAATGGCTGAGTTTAAAAAAGTTTGAGTGTGCAATGCAGGCAGACGTGCTGCAAATATGTTTACAATAGTGTGAATAGACAAAAGTACAATAGCCACGTTTAAGATGCCAATAGGTACACTGAGTGTTTGCTAGTATAATGGCTGAGTTTAAAAAAGTTTGAGTGTGCAATGCAGGCAGACATGCTGCAAATATGTTTACAATAGTGTGAATAGACAAAAGTACAATAGCCACGTTTAGGATGCCACTAGGTACACTGAGTGTTTGCTAGTATATTGGCTGAGTTTAAAAAAGTTTGAGTGTGCAATGCAGGCAGACATGCTTCAAATATCGTTACAATAGTGTGAATAGACAAAAGTACAATAGCCACGTTTAGGATGCCACTAGGTACACTGAGTGTTTGCTAGTATAATGGCTGAGTTTAAAAAAGTTTGAGTTTGCAATGCAGGCAGACATGCTTCAAACATCGTTACAATAGTGTGAATAGACAAAAGTACAATAGCCACGTTTAGGATGCCACTAGGTACACTGAGTGTTTGCTAGTATAATGGCTGAGTTTAAAAAAGTTTGAGTGTGCAATGCAGGCAGACGTGCTGCAAATATGTTTACAATAGTGTGAATAGACAAAAGTACAATAGCCACGTTTAAGATGCCAATAGGTACACTGAGTGTTTGCTAGTATAATGGCTGAGTTTAAAAAAGTTTGAGTGTGCAATGCAGGCAGATGTGCTGCAAATATGTTTACAATAGTGTGAATAGACAAAAGTACAATAGCCACGTTTAGGATGCCACTAGGTACACTGAGTGTTTGCTAGTATATTGGCTGAGTTTAAAAAAGTTTGAGTGTGCAATGCAGGCAGACATGCTTCAAATATCGTTACAATAGTGTGAATAGACAAAAGTACAATAGCCACGTTTAGGATGCCACTAGGTACACTGAGTGTTTGCTAGTATAATGGCTGAGTTTAAAAAAGTTTGAGTGTGCAATGCAGGCAGACATGCTTCAAATATCATTACAATAGTGTGAATAGACAAAAGTACAATAGCCACGTTTAGGATGCCACTAGGTACACTGAGTGTTTGCTAGTATATTGGCTGAGTTTAAAAAAGTTTGAGTGTGCAATGCAGGCAGACATGCTTCAAATATCGTTACAATAGTGTGAATAGACAAAAGTACAATAGCCACGTTTAGGATGCCACTAGGTACACTGAGTGTTTGCTAGTATAATGGCTGAGTTTAAAAAAGTTGGAGTGTGCAATGCAGGCAGACGTGCTGCAAATATGTTTACAATAGTGTGAATAGACAAAAGTACAATAGCCACGTTTAGGATGCCACTAGGTACACTGAGTGTTTGCTAGTATAATGGCTGAGTTTAAAAAAGTTTGAGTGTGCAATGCAGGCAGACATGCTTCAAATATCATTACAATAGTGTGAATAGACAAAAGTACAATAGCCACGTTTAGGATGCCACTAGGTACACTGAGTGTTTGCTAGTATAATGGCTGAGTTTAAAAAAGTTTGAGTGTGCAATGCAGGCAGACGTGCTGCAAATATCTTTACAATAGTGTGAATAGACAAAAGTACAATAGCCACGTTTAGGATGCCACTAGGTACACTGAGTGTTTGCTAGTATAATGGCTGAGTTTAAAAAAGTTTGAGTGTGCAATGCAGGCAGACGTGCTGCAAATATCTTTACAATAGTGTGAATAGACAAAAGTACAATAGCCACGTTTAGGATGCCACTAGGTACACTGAGTGTTTGCTAGTATAATGGCTGAGTTTAAAAAAGTTTGAGTGTGCAATGCAGGCAGACGTGCTGCAAATATCGTTACAATAGTGTGAATAGACAAAAGTACAATAGCCACGTTTAGGATTCCACTAGGTACACTGAGTGTTTGCTAGTATAATGGCTGAGTTTAAAAAAGTTTGAGTGTGCAATGCAGGCAGACGTGCTGCAAATATCTTTACAATAGTGTGAATAGACAAAAGTACAATAGCCACGTTTAGGATGCCACTAGGTACACTGAGTGTTTGCTAGTATAATGGCTGAGTTTAAAAAAGTTTGAGTGTGCAATGCAGGCAGACGTGCTGCAAATATCGTTACAATAGTGTGAATAGACAAAAGTACAATAGCCACGTTTAGGATGCCAATAGGTACACTGACTGTTTGCTAGTATAATGGCTGAGTTTAAAAAAGTTTGAGTTTGCAATGCAGGCAGACATGCTGCAAATATGTTTACAATAGTGTGAATAGACAAAAGTACAATAGCCACGTTTAGGATGCCACTAGGTACACTGAGTGTTTGCTAGTATAATGGCTGAGTTTAAAAAAGTTTGAGTGTGCAATGCAGGCAGACATGCTTCAAATATTGTTACAATAGTGTGAATAGACAAAAGTACAATAGCCACGTTTAGGATGCCACTAGGTACACTGAGTGTTTGCTAGTATAATGGCTGAGTTTAAAAAAGTTTGAGTGTGCAATGCAGGCAGACATGCTTCAAATATCGTTACAATAGTGTGAATAGACAAAAGTACAATAGCCACGTTTAGGATGCCAATAGGTACACTGAGTGTTTGCTAGTATAATGGCTGAGTTTAAAAAAGTTTGAGTGTGCAATGCAGGCAGACGGGCTGCAAATATGTTTACAATAGTGTGAATAGACAAAAGTACAATAGCCACGTTTAGGATGCCACTAGGTACACTGAGTGTTTGCTAGTATAATGGCTGAGTTTAAAAAAGTTTGAGTGTGCAATGCAGGCAGACGTGCTGCAAATATGTTTACAATAGTGTGAATAGACAAAAGTACAATAGCCACGTTTAGGATGCCACTAGGTACACTGAGTGTTTGCTAGTATAATGGCTGACTTTAAAAAAGTTTGAGTGTGCAATGCAGGCAGACGTGCTCTGCACATGTCTTTGCACTAGTGGGACTATAGCAAAGTCCAATAGCCACGTTTAGGATGCCACTAGGTACACTGACTGTTTGCTAGTATAATGGCTTAGTTAAAAAGAGTTGGAGTCTGCAATGCAGGCAGACGTGCTATGCAAATGTCTTTGCACTAGTGGGACTATAGCAAAGTCCAATAGCCACGTTTAGGATGCCACTAGGTACACTGAGTGTTTGCTAGTATAATGGCTTAGTTTAAAAAAGTTGGAGTGTGCAATGCAGGTAGACGTGCTCTGCAAATGTCTTTGCACTAGTGGGACTATAGCAAAGTCCAATAGCCACGTTTAGGATGCCACTAGGTACACTGAGTGTTTGCTAGTAAAATTGCTTAGTTTAAAAAAGTTTGAGTGTGCAATGCAGGCAGACATGCTTCAAATATCGTTACAATAGTGTGAATAGACAAAAGTACAATAGCCACGTTTAGGATGCCACTAGGTACACTGAGTGTTTGCTAGTATAATGGCTGAGTTTAAAAAAGTTGGAGTGTGCAATGCAGGCAGACGTGCTGCAAATATGTTTACAATAGTGTGAATAGACAAAAGTACAATAGCCACGTTTAGGATGCCACTAGGTACACTGAGTGTTTGCTAGTATAATGGCTGAGTTTAAAAAAGTTTGAGTGTGCAATGCAGGCAGACATGCTTCAAATATCATTACAATAGTGTGAATAGACAAAAGTACAATAGCCACGTTTAGGATGCCACTAGGTACACTGAGTGTTTGCTAGTATAATGGCTGAGTTTAAAAAAGTTTGAGTGTGCAATGCAGGCAGACGTGCTGCAAATATGTTTACAATAGTGTGAATAGACAAAAGTACAATAGCCACGTTTAGGATTCCACTAGGTACACTGAGTGTTTGCTAGTATAATGGCTGAGTTTAAAAAAGTTTGAGTGTGCAATGCAGGCAGACGTGCTGCAAATATCTTTACAATAGTGTGAATAGACAAAAGTACAATAGCCACGTTTAGGATGCCACTAGGTACACTGAGTGTTTGCTAGTATAATGGCTGAGTTTAAAAAAGTTTGAGTGTGCAATGCAGGCAGACGTGCTGCAAATATCTTTACAATAGTGTGAATAGACAAAAGTACAATAGCCACGTTTAGGATGCCACTAGGTACACTGAGTGTTTGCTAGTATAATGGCTGAGTTTAAAAAAGTTTGAGTGTGCAATGCAGGCAGACGTGCTGCAAATATCGTTACAATAGTGTGAATAGACAAAAGTACAATAGCCACGTTTAGGATTCCACTAGGTACACTGAGTGTTTGCTAGTATAATGGCTGAGTTTAAAAAAGTTTGAGTGTGCAATGCAGGCAGACGTGCTGCAAATATCTTTACAATAGTGTGAATAGACAAAAGTACAATAGCCACGTTTAGGATGCCACTAGGTACACTGAGTGTTTGCTAGTATAATGGCTGAGTTTAAAAAAGTTTGAGTGTGCAATGCAGGCAGACGTGCTGCAAATATCGTTACAATAGTGTGAATAGACAAAAGTACAATAGCCACGTTTAGGATGCCAATAGGTACACTGACTGTTTGCTAGTATAATGGCTGAGTTTAAAAAAGTTTGAGTTTGCAATGCAGGCAGACATGCTGCAAATATGTTTACAATAGTGTGAATAGACAAAAGTACAATAGCCACGTTTAGGATGCCACTAGGTACACTGAGTGTTTGCTAGTATAATGGCTGAGTTTAAAAAAGTTTGAGTGTGCAATGCAGGCAGACATGCTTCAAATATTGTTACAATAGTGTGAATAGACAAAAGTACAATAGCCACGTTTAGGATGCCACTAGGTACACTGAGTGTTTGCTAGTATAATGGCTGAGTTTAAAAAAGTTTGAGTGTGCAATGCAGGCAGACATGCTTCAAATATCGTTACAATAGTGTGAATAGACAAAAGTACAATAGCCACGTTTAGGATGCCAATAGGTACACTGAGTGTTTGCTAGTATAATGGCTGAGTTTAAAAAAGTTTGAGTGTGCAATGCAGGCAGACGGGCTGCAAATATGTTTACAATAGTGTGAATAGACAAAAGTACAATAGCCACGTTTAGGATGCCACTAGGTACACTGAGTGTTTGCTAGTATAATGGCTGAGTTTAAAAAAGTTTGAGTGTGCAATGCAGGCAGACGTGCTGCAAATATGTTTACAATAGTGTGAATAGACAAAAGTACAATAGCCACGTTTAGGATGCCACTAGGTACACTGAGTGTTTGCTAGTATAATGGCTGACTTTAAAAAAGTTTGAGTGTGCAATGCAGGCAGACGTGCTCTGCACATGTCTTTGCACTAGTGGGACTATAGCAAAGTCCAATAGCCACGTTTAGGATGCCACTAGGTACACTGACTGTTTGCTAGTATAATGGCTTAGTTAAAAAGAGTTGGAGTCTGCAATGCAGGCAGACGTGCTATGCAAATGTCTTTGCACTAGTGGGACTATAGCAAAGTCCAATAGCCACGTTTAGGATGCCACTAGGTACACTGAGTGTTTGCTAGTATAATGGCTTAGTTTAAAAAAGTTGGAGTGTGCAATGCAGGTAGACGTGCTCTGCAAATGTCTTTGCACTAGTGGGACTATAGCAAAGTCCAATAGCCACGTTTAGGATGCCACTAGGTACACTGAGTGTTTGCTAGTAAAATTGCTTAGTTTAAAAAAGTTGGAGTGTGCAATGCAGGCAGACGCGCTCTGCAAATGTCTTTGCACTAGTGGGACTATAGCAAAGTCCAATAGCCACGTATAGGATGCCACTAGGTACACTGAGTGTTTGCTAGTTAAATTGCTTAGTTTAAAAAAGTTGGAGTGTGCAATGCAGGCAGACGTGCTCTGCAAATGTCTTTGCACTAGTGGGACTATAGCAAAGTCCAATAGCCACGTATAGGATGCCACTAGGTACACTGAGTGTTTGCTAGTATAATGGCTGAGTTTAAAAAAGTTTGAGTGTGCAATGCAGGCAGACGTGCTGCAAATATCGTTACAATAGTGTGAATAGACAAAAGTACAATAGCCACGTTTAGGATGCCAATAGGTACACTGACTGTTTGCTAGTATAATGGCTGAGTTTAAAAAAGTTTGAGTTTGCAATGCAGGCAGACATGCTGCAAATATGTTTACAATAGTGTGAATAGACAAAAGTACAATAGCCACGTTTAGGATGCCACTAGGTACACTGAGTGTTTGCTAGTATAATGGCTGAGTTTAAAAAAGTTTGAGTGTGCAATGCAGGCAGACATGCTTCAAATATTGTTACAATAGTGTGAATAGACAAAAGTACAATAGCCACGTTTAGGATGCCACTAGGTACACTGAGTGTTTGCTAGTATAATGGCTGAGTTTAAAAAAGTTTGAGTTTGCAATGCAGGCAGACATGCTGCAAATATGTTTACAATAGTGTGAATAGACAAAAGTACAATAGCCACGTTTAGGATTCCACTAGGTACACTGAGTGTTTGCTAGTATAATGGCTGAGTTTAAAAAAGTTTGAGTGTGCAATGCAGGCAGACGGGCTGCAAATATGTTTACAATAGTGTGAATAGACAAAAGTACAATAGCCACGTTTAGGATGCCACTAGGTACACTGAGTGTTTGCTAGTATAATGGCTGACTTTAAAAAAGTTTGAGTGTGCAATGCAGGCAGACGTGCTCTGCACATGTCTTTGCACTAGTGGGACTATAGCAAAGTCCAATAGCCACGTTTAGGATGCCACTAGGTACACTGACTGTTTGCTAGTATAATGGCTTAGTTAAAAAGAGTTGGAGTCTGCAATGCAGGCAGACGTGCTATGCAAATGTCTTTGCACTAGTGGGACTATAGCAAAGTCCAATAGCCACGTTTAGGATGCCACTAGGTACACTGAGTGTTTGCTAGTATAATGGCTTAGTTTAAAAAAGTTGGAGTGTGCAATGCAGGTAGACGTGCTCTGCAAATGTCTTTGCACTAGTGGGACTATAGCAAAGTCCAATAGCCACGTTTAGGATGGCACTAGGTACACTGAGTGTTTGCTAGTTAAATTGCTTAGTTTAAAAAAGTTGGAGTGTGCAATGCAGGCAGACGTGCTCTGCAAATGTCTTTGCACTAGTGAGACTATAGCAAAGTCCAATAGCCACGTATAGGATGCCACTAGGTACACTGAGTGTTTGCTAGTAAAATTGCTTAGTTTAAAAAAGTTGGAGTGTGCAATGCAGGCAGACGCGCTCTGCAAATGTCTTTGCACTAGTGGGACTATAGCAAAGTCCAATAGCCACGTATAGGATGCCACTAGGTACACTGAGTGTTTGCTAGTTAAATTGCTTAGTTTAAAAAAGTTGGAGTGTGCAATGCAGGCAGACGTGCTCTGCAAATGTCTTTGCACTAGTGAGACTATAGCAAAGTCCAATAGCCACGTATAGGATGCCACTAGGTACACTGAGTGTTTGCTAGTAAAATTGCTTAGTTTAAAAAAGTTGGAGTGTGCAATGCAGGCAGACGTGCTCTGCAAATGTCTTTGCACTAGTGGGACTATAGCAAAGTCCAATAGCCACAGATAGGATGCCACTAGGTACACTGAGTGTTTGCTAGTATAATGGCTTAGTTAGAATGAGTTGGAGTGTGCAGAGGACAAGAGGGTACAGTGGCAGGATTGTGGGGTCTGGGTAGAGGAATGGAAGCCTGCCTTTCTATTCCCTCCTAATGGTGAAATGCAGGGAGGAAATCCCTGACCTTGGCTACACAGACGCTGTTGCTGTTTGCAGGACCTGTCACCTATGGCTCTCTGACCCTGCCGGTTTGAGCCCTTAAAAGGACTGCTATAAAGTGCTCTCCCTAAGCTGTCTAACGCTGTGTATGCAGTGCATACAGCTGTATCGACTATAGGACTCAGGAGGAGGACGGAGCTGCGACAGTGATGTCTGACACCAAAGACGCAGAAGGCAGATAATGGCGTCCGTGAAGAAAATGTCCGGTTTTATAATGCAGGGACATGTGACATGGACATCCTATCACACATGCCGTTGCTTCTCTGGCTCAAAGTCCACTTAGCTGTGTGTGTGTCTGTGATTGGCTGACATGCTGGCCCGCCCCACAAGACGCGCGCTTAGGGAAGGAAGACAAGAAGAAAAAAAAAAAAATGGCGATCGCCATTATAGAAACAGCAGTGATCTGAAGGCGCTGTTCACGCACACTATACACTGAAATGTCATAATAGTGTGATTCACAGAGTGACTTACACTATTACAGCAGAAACCAAGCTAGGATTTAGCTGGTTTTTTGCTGCTAGAACCGTTCTCGAACGTTTCTAGAACTATCGAGCTTTTGCAAAAAGCTCGAGTTCTAATTCGATCTAGAACAGGCCCCAAAATCACTCGAGCCTAGAACTGGAGAACCACGAACCACGAACCGCACTCAACTCTACTTACAACGTGACCCCGCCGACACATCGTTAGATATGTTGTAGCATGTAAAGCCCGCTTAATTTTGAATTCTCTTTATTTGTTTTCTAATTTTCTCCAGATGTGCCTGTGTCTTGGAAGGAAGTGGATTTCCCATCTTCATGAGGGACACTTTTGTATGTTTGGGGGAATGTTTTCAAAACAATAAGAAAAGAAGTGATAGCAATGTTTCCCTCAATGGTCTCCATGCTTCTAATCAGAAACCTATTTCTCCCAATGTTGAGATAAATATATATATATATATATATATATATATATATATATGAAAAAACCAAAGAGAAAAATTGTATGAAAAATACCCTGAATAATAATGAATAAACTGCAAGTGCTTAATAACAGGGTACTTAGTATATACATTTTTGCAAAAACGTAAGAAGCCATCCCACCTCGTCACGGTGTACCCATCTGGGACGGTCCCTAACCAAACTAAAGTTAAAACCATTATAAATACCTGACTTGTGTCTATCAAAACTCCAATGTGAATGGTAACAAGTGGTCAGCTGGGTCCCAGATTAAATACACAGCAAAGTGGGAAGCAATTAGTTGTTCAACCTCAGCATAAGGGCGGCTTTGCACGTTGCGACATCGCAAGCCGATGCTGCGATGTGGCACGCGATAGTCCCCGTCCCCGTCGCAGGTACGATATCGTGTGATAGCTGGTGTAGCGAAAAATATCGCTACGCCAGCTTCACATGCACTCACCTGTCCTGCGACCATCGCTCTGGCCGGCGACCTGCCTCCTTCCTAAGGGGGCGAGTCATGTGGCGTCATAGCGACGTCACACGGCAGGCGGCCAATAGCGGCGGAGGGGCGGAGATGAGCAGGATGTAAACATCCTGCCCACCTCCTTCCTTCCGCATATCCTACGGAAGCCGCGGTGACGCTGGTAGGAGATGTTCCTCGCTCCTGCGACTTCACAAACAGTGATGTGTGCTGCCGCAGGAACGAGGAACAACATCGGACCGTCGCGTCAGCGTAATTATGGATTACGCCGACGCTGCACCGATGATACGATTACGACGATATAGCGCTCGTTAATCATATCATTTAGGCTTTACACACTACGATGTCGCATGCGATGCCGGATGTGCGTCACTTTCAATTTGACCCCACCGACATCGCACCTGCGATGTCGTAGTGTGAAAAGCCCGCCTAAGGAGGGCTGCGCCCCCAACTTGCAATAATGCAAGATAACATACAAAAAGCACCAAAAAACTGAGCTGTAACAAAAAAAAACAGTAAACATGCAACATCACAAGCATGTAAATGGCAGCCTCTAGACAAGAAAAAAACAAAGAGAAAAATTGTATGAAAAATACCCTGAATAATAATGAATAAACTGCAAGTCCTTAATAACAGGGTACTTAGTATATACATTTTTGCAAAAACGTAAGAAGCCATCCCACCTCGTCACGGTGTACCCATCTGGGACGGTCCCTAACCAACTAAAGTTAAAAATAATATATATATATATATATACAACCTTTTCTGGTTCCAAAAACTCCTCACATGCTATTAAAACTCCTACCACAGATCCCACTCTGGAGATCACCACTCCTAGAAGTTTACAGCTGGGGGTTTCCCTGGATGGTGTCAGGGCCAGGCGGTCGGGCGGACCCAGGAGGTGGATCCACTGGGCCGAACTCTAAGATGGTGGTAAGGAGTCCGGTAGCTGAAGCACTATGGGCAGTAGAACAGTCCGTGCCAGTGAGTGTAACGAAGGAGTCCCTGGGACCGCGGAGTCACAGATGGTAGTCCGGGTGACGTAGCTCAGGTTCGGAAGCCGAGGTGATGTCAGGCGGGGTCCGGAACCTTTGGAGCGAGATGACGGGTCACCGCAGGGATCCGAGATGGTACGGACTGTCAGATGGCAGACGGACAGCGTGCGGGGTTCGGGATTCAGCAGGACCGGATGGCGAGGCAGGATCAGCTCTAGAAGAGAGATACGTGAGTATGGCACGAAGACACAAGGAGACCTGACTCCTAGCTTGGAAAACACGAAGATCAGGCCCCGCCCTCTTGAACAATACACCCCTTTATACCCTGTACCTGTTTAGCCTCATTTCCTGTTAATGGACGCTGGCCCTTTAAGAAAGGGTCAGTGACCGCGCGCGCGCCCTAATGCGCATGCGCGCAGCCCGGGTGCCAGAAGCCAGGGAAGGAGGCTGAGAAGAGGACGCAGGGGAGCCGGCCAGGGCCTGGGAAGCCGTCGGGCGCCGCGATCGGAGACCAGGGGGCCTGGGAAGGACGGGCACCGGAGCCAAGGACCCGGGGAGCGTGGCAGGTGAGCCGGGGAGCGGGGCTGAGGACCCGGGGAGCGGAGCGGAGGACCCGGGGAGGGGAGCCAAGGACCCGGGGAGCGTGACAGTACCCCCCCCCCCACGCCCCCCTCCCCGCAACCGGGACATGAAGGCACGGATCAGAGGAGTGCCCACGTTCTCCCTGGGCTCCCAGGACCTATCCTCAGGACCATACCCCTCCCAGTCCACCAGGAAGAACTGTCGGCCTCGAACAGTCTTCATGGCCACGATATCCCTTACCGCATAGATGTCGTCATCGGCAATAGGTGGAGGAGCCGGACTGGCAGCAGCGGAGAAGGGACCAAGGACAACCGGCTTGAGCAGGGAGACGTGGAATGAGTTGGGTATCCTCATCGTGGCCGGGAGCTGTAGCTTGTAGGAGACCTCATTGATCTTGCAGAGGACCTTAAACGGCCCGATGTAGCGAGGGCCCAGCTTGTAGGAAGGTATCTTCAATCGGATGTACTGGGAAGCAAGCCAGACCAGGTCACCAGGAGAGAAACACGGAGGGTCCAGACGCCTCTTGTCAGCGTGTTTCTTCATCCGCTGGGAAGCGCGTCCAAGGGACGCCTTGACAGAGTCCCAAATGGTAGCGAAGTCACGGGCTACAGTATCAGCCGCAGGGACATCCGAAGAAGGGGATATAGGCAATGGAACGGAGGGCTGAAGTCCGTAAACGACATGGAAGGGAGATTTGGAGGACGACTCACTGATGTGGTGGTTATGGGAGAATTCAGCCCAAGGCAGAAGCGTGGACCAGTCGTCGTGATGGGTGTTGACATAGTGACGTAAGAAGGATGTCAAGATTTGATTGACCCTCTCCACTTGGCCATTAGACTGAGGATGGTATGCGGAAGAAAAGTCCAGAGTTACTCCCAGATGTTTGCAGAGCGCCCTCCAGAAGCGGGAGGTGAACTGAGTTCCTCTGTCGGACACGATGTGGGATGGAAAGCCATGCAAGCGGAAGATGTGATGGATATAGGCCTCCGCGAGTTCCTGAGCAGAGGGCAGTCAAGCCATGGGGATGAAGTGAGCCATTTTGGAGAACCGGTCCACCACGACCCATATGACTGTGTGTCCAGAGGATAATGGCAAGTCCGTAATAAAATCCATCGCTATGTGTTGCCACGGAACTGAGGGTATAGGCAGAGGCAGAAGACGGCCATAGGGCAGGTGTTTGGGCGTCTTGTTTCTGGCACAAGAGGAGCAGGCAGAGACAAAAGCAGCGACGTCCGTGCGAAGGGATGGCCACCAGTAATGGCGTACAATCGCACCCCATGTTCTCTTCTGGCCTGCATGACTGGCTGTTTTTGAGGCATGACCCCAGTGTAACACTTTTTGCCTGTCAGTCTCAGAGACATAGGTCTTTCCGGGCGGTATCTGGGCCAGGGTGACAGGGGCCACCGAAATGATCTTGCTAGGAGAGATGATGGGTTGGGTAGTCTCTTCCTCCTGCTCCATGGGCATGAAAGACCTAGACAAAGCATCAGCGCGTACGTTCTTGTCCGCGGGTCGGAAATGGAGCTGGAAGTCAAACCTGGCAAAGAATAGGGACCACCTGGCTTGCCGTGGGTTCAGTCGCTGAGCGGACCGCAGGTATTCCAGGTTCTTGTGGTCCGTGTAGATAATCACGGGGTACACTGCTCCTTCCAGGAGGTAGCGCCACTCCTCCAGAGCCAGTTTGACCGCCAATAGTTCTCGGTCACCGATGGTGTAATTACGTTCAGGCGCTGAGAAGCTCTTGGAGAAGAAACCGCACGTCACCATCTTGCCGGAGGAGGACTTCTGCATGAGCACTGCTCCGGCTCCCGAGGAGGAGGCATCCACCTCCAAGGTGAACTGGCGGTTTAACTCCGGACGGTGGAGTACAGGAGCGGAGGCAAATGCTCGCTTCAGTGAGCAAAACGCGGCGTCGGCCGCAGGTGACCAGTCCTTTGGATTAGCCTCCTTTTTGGTCAAAGCGGAGAGAGGAGCAGTCAGGGCAGAGAAGTGAGGAATAAACTGGCGGTAGTAGTTGGCGAATCCCAGGAACCGTTGGATTGCCTTCAGTCCAGAAGGGGGAGGCCAGTTGAGTATGGAGGAGACCTTCTTTGGATCCATCTGCAGTCCAGTGCCCGAGATGATGTATCCCAGGAAAGGGAGAGAAGACTGCTCAAAGACACACTTCTCATATTTGGCGTAGAGACGATTCTCTCTCAGTCTTTGTAAAACCAGCTGTACGTTCTCTCTGTGGGTCTGGAGGTCCGGAGAGAAGATAAGGATGTCATCCAGATAAACTACTACACAGATGTAGAGGAGGTCCCGGAATATGTCGTTCACCAATTCTTGGAAGACTGCTGGTGCGTTGCACAGGCCGAAGGGCATCACACAGTATTCATAATGCCCATTGCGAGTATTAAACGCGGTCTTCCATTCGTCCCCAGAGCGGATACGAACTAGGTTGTAGGCACCCCGAAGATCCAGCTTGGTGAACACACGGGCTCCTCTGAGCCGGTCGAACAATTCGGGGATGAGCGGCAGAGGGTACTTGTTTTTTACGGTGATCTGATTCAGACCCCGGTAGTCGATGCATGGGCGTAGGTCACCCTCTTTCTTCTTAACGAAGAAGAAGCCTGCTCCCGCAGGAGAGGAGGATCTCCGGATGAATCCCTTTGCCAGGCTTTCTGTGATGTAGGTGGACATGGCCCTGGTTTCGGCTGGAGACAACGGATATATCCGTCCTCGAGGCGGTGTTGTTCCTGGGAGCAGGTCGATGGCACAATCGTAGGGACGGTGTGGCGGAAGTACCTCAGACTCCTTCTTGTCAAAAACGTCTGCGAAGGACCAATAGGCCGAAGGCAGTTCCGGCAGGTTCTCTGGAACCGGAGGTCGTCGGACGGGTTGTATGGACTTCAGACACTTCTCATGACAAGCAGGACCCCATCGGGTGATTTCGCCAGTACCCCAGCTGACTGATGGTTCGTGTGTCCGCAACCAGGGAAGTCCCAGCAGGATTTGATGGGACATGTGTGGAAGGACGTAGAGAGCGATGTTCTCGGTGTGCAGGGCACCGATACGCAGTTCGACCGGACTGGTGACCCAGGAGATGGTATCAGAGAGGGGTCTCCCATCCACAGAGGCAATCACTAGGGGCTTCTCGAGTGGAGTAACAGGCAGCTGGTACTTGTCCACCGTGGCCTGCTGGATGAAATTGCCTGCTGCTCCAGAGTCGAGGTATGCCTCAGCCGTGAAGCGCGTCTCTCCCGTTGACACTTGCACAGTCCACATAACCGGGTCTGAGAGAGTCCCAGCACCTAGGGTGGCCTCTCCTACCAACCCTAGGCTTTGGAGTTTCCCGGCCTTTCCGGACAGGAGCGTAGGAGGTGTGTGTCCTCTCCGCAGTAAAAGCAGAGACCCTTGGCGAGCCGCTCTGCTCGACGTTGTTCAGACTGTCGTACTCGGTCGATCTGCATGGGCTCGTGGACGGGAATCCCAGCTGTTGATGACTGAGATACGGAGGGCTTCTGTGGAGGAGAGGAATGCCGTACCGGACGTCTCTCACGAGACAGCTCTTTGGAGCGCTCCTGAAAACGAATGTCCACTCGAGTTGCTAGGGCAATCAGGGCATCTAGGGTGGAGGGCACGTCACGACCCGCCAACTCATCTTTGATGCGACTCGAGAGTCCTTCCCAGAAGGCGGCTGTTAGGGCCTCATTATTCCACCCGAGTTCTGAAGCCAAAGTGCGGAAACGGATGGCGTATTGGCCCACCGTCAGTGTTCCTTGACGTAAGCGGAGGAGGGATGAAGCAGACGCAGAGGCGCGTCCCGGCTCGTCAAAGGTGCTGCGAAAGGCCTGCAGGAACTCTTGAAGATCCTTGGTCATAGGGTCCTCCTTCTCCCACAACGGGTTCATCCACGCCAGTGCCTCGCCCTCCAGGTGAGACATGATGAAGGCGACCTTGGCTTGGTCGGAGGCAAACAGATGTGGCAGCTGCATGAAATGGAGGGAGCATTGGTTTATAAACCCCCTGCAGGACTTGGGATCTCCGGCGTACCGGGGTGGTGAGGCCAAACGCAGTCTGGAAGCATCCGAAGAAGCAGCCACGGGAGCGGGGGATGTGGCTTGACTAGTGGCGGCTTGGGATGTCGAAGACGTGACTGCCGCTTGTAGCGTGGTCAGGCGGGTGTCCACGGAAGTCATAAAGTTCAGCATGCGGGTCTGGACTTCACGCTGGCGTTGGAGTTCCTCTTGCAAGGCTGCTAGTGCTGCAGCGGGATCCATGGCCTGATCTTACTGTCAGGGCCAGGCGGTCGGGCAGACCCAGGAGGTGGATCCACTGGGCCGAACTCTAAGATGGTGGTAAGGAGTCCGGTAGCTGAAGCACTATGGGCAGTAGAACAGTCCGTGCCAGTGAGTGTAACGAAGGAGTCCCTGGGACCGCGGAGTCACAGATGGTAGTCCGGGTGACGTAGCTCAGGTTCGGAAGCCGAGGTGATGTCAGGCGGGGTCCGGAACCTTTGGAGCGAGATGACGGGTCACCGCAGGGATCCGAGATGGTACGGACTGTCAGATGGTAGACGGACAGCGTGCGGGGTTCGGGATTCAGCAGGACCGGATGGCGAGGCAGGATCAGCTCTAGAAGAGAGATACGTGAGTATGGCACGAAGACACAAGGAGACCTGACTCCTAGCTTGGAAAACACGAAGATCATGCCCCGCCCTCTTGAACAATACACCCCTTTATACCCTGTACCTGTTTAGCCTCATTTCCTGTTAATGGACGCTGGCCCTTTAAGAAAGGGTCAGTGACCGCGCGCGCGCCCTAATGCGCATGCGCGCAGCCCGGGTGCCAGAAGCCAGGGAAGGAGGCTGAGAAGAGGACGCAGGGGAGCCGGCCAGGGCCTGGGAAGCCGTCGGGCGCCGCGATCGGAGACCAGGGGGCCTGGGAAGGACGGGCACCGGAGCCAAGGACCCGGGGAGCGTGGCAGGTGAGCCGGGGAGCGGGGCTGAGGACCCGGGGAGCGGAGCGGAGGACCCGGGGAGGGGAGCCAAGGACCCGGGGAGCGTGACAGATGGTAACAAGGTCCACCTAATCCTGCTCCAGAAGTGTGATCCTCAATCTCTAGCCTGCAGATGAGCAGTTTACTCAGCAGCAAGGATCCAGGGTGTGAATTGAAAATTCAACTCGGGGAGCAAGCAGTGCAGAGCAGCTGGACGCCCTGTGGCCATAATGATAGCGGATAGCTGTTTGATTTCATCCCCTCTTACCCCAGGAGCACTCCGGTGGGGTCCTGAAAGACTTTACACCGTAGAGTGCGGAGCATATGAGATTACAGCAGCAGAGACACGGAGGACAAGACATTGCCCAGGGTAAGCTCTCGCAATATTCACCCTATTCACTTGACTTGACTAGAATGCAGTCTCCATGGATTTAAGGAGCAGAAAGGATAATGCCAATTTGTTAAAATTTAAGACATAAAAAATTATTAAATCTTCCTCTAACCGCAGAAAATCCTTATTGGACTTTATATTTTATATATTTTTTACTTTTTATTTTTTATTCAGCTGCCAGCCAGAGCGACCCTCAGAGTTTGACAGACTATTTAGCTCAATTGTGAGTGATTTTTTTTTTCTTGTCTATACTATACATTAGAGTTACAAACTCTCCATTTTTTCTTAGTGAACCATTCGATTTTATGTACATTTATTTAATTGGTATTTAAGGAAAGTGTGTGCATATATTCATATATATATATATATATATATATATATATATATATATATATATATATATATATACATCATATATACGCGTATTATCTCATTAACCTGGCACATCTTTTATTTTTGATTTATTAATCTTATCATTTAAATCAAATTATCTACCTTGAGCCTGTATAAAAGAACCTGAGATGTGTATACATTATTATCTCCATTAATACAAATCTGAAATGTTCAAGCATACTTCTGATTGTGCAGATAAAATACTAGTACTTGTATTAGTTTTTTTTTATTAATATTCATATATATTAATTACAGTCATTACACACAGATGAATCTATTCCTATATATTATATAGAGTCATTACACACAGAGAGATCTATTCCTATTTATTATATATAGTCATTAAACACAGAGGGATCTATTCCTACATATTATATATTGTAGAGTCCTTATACACAGAGTTATCTATTTCAAGTGTTTATATCTGTTAATGTTGATGATTATGGCTTACGGCCAATGAAAACCCAAAAGTCATTCCATCAGTAAATTAGAATAATTATCACAATACACCTGCAAAGGCTTCCTAAGAATTTAAAATGGTCCCTTAGTCCGGTTCAGTAGGCTACACAATCATGAGGAAGACTGCTGACTTGACAGATATCCAGAAGGCAGTCATTGACATACTCCACAAAGAGGGTAAGCCACAAATGATTGTTACTAAAGAAGCTGGCTGCTCATAGAGTGCTGTATCCAAGCATATTAATAGATAGTTGAGTGGAAGGAAAAGGTGTGGTAGAAAAAGGTGCACAATCAACCGGGATAACCGCAGCCTTGATAGGATTGTTACGAAAAGGCGATTTAAAATTTTTTTGGAGATTCACAAGGAGTGGAAGCTGCTGGAGTCAGTGCTTCAAGAGCCACCACACACAGACGTATCTAGGACATGGGCTACAAGTGTCGCATTCCTTGTGTCACCCACTCATGACCAATAGACCAATAGATGCACTTGTATGTATATTGCTGCTATTTATATTTTTAATATATCATTTTAAAATTTGAAACCCAAATGCTCGGTGAAGACTATATTTTTATTCTTTGCATGAAGGTGAAGTATGGAAACACAACCATGAAGCGGCTAGGTGTGGAGTGCAGATTATTAATCCTGATCGATTCATATAAAGGAGAAAGACAATATTATAGAAGAGAATAAAATAAATTAGAGATAAAGTATATTCTACTCAAATTTTAAAAACATTTGCATTTACCAAAATATTGATTTTTTTTGTAATTTTCTTCTACATGAATTCAGTAGAATGGTGGACACTGGTCCATCAAAAATGCTAAAGTCCATCTAAATGTTAAATTTTTTGGTTAAAAATGTAGTCGTCTCACTGCTCACCCCTCTGGCCTCTCCTTTTCTCCCCCTCACTAACTTTGTCCTCGCTGTATGTTCTGGTCCACGGATTACAGCTATGCTGAGGCTGTGGGAGGATATTGTGCACACACAAGATCGCAGCCCACACTGTGACCTCTTTGACACCATGACCATTAACGAGCTTCTGCAGAAGCCTCCTGGGCCCTCGTCAGAGTCAGAAGTCCATGCCCAGTGTGAGAAGCCCGGGCATTTTAGTGATCTACAGATTACGGGAAGACTGTACAGGTGACTGTAAGGAGTGGAGGGTAAGTGGTGAGATTAGTATAAGTAATTTTTTTAATACTACAATTATTATGCTCTGGGGATTGGAAGCCACAAGACCAAAATAAAAGAAGCTGTAGTAGGAGAGAAAAAGCGCAATAGGGTCTTACCCGATTTACAGGGCAGAGGGAAAAAGGGTTAAAACACACTCACCTGGCTTGGTTGTGCCAGTCACAACCCCTTAGAGAACGTGGATGAGTGCTTTAGTAGTTCAGCAGCGGCCCCGTGTCTGAGCAAAGGATATCAAAGTGTAGACTGGAGGAAAAACGGGTTTAAAAACCGTGCTAGGAAACCACGAGCAAGGATGTAAATGAATATTTTTCTTTTATTTAGATAATTCCAATGCAATTCGGAGACCCATCTGTCTCCTTCCTCAGGGAAAAACATTTTTTTTTTTTCACTGAGGAAGGAGACAGATGGGTCTCCGAAACGCGTTGGAATTATCTAAATAAAAGAAAAATATTCATTTACATCCTTGCTCGTGGTTTCCTAGCGGGGTTTTTAAACCCGTTTTTCCTCCAGTCTACACTTTGAAGACCAAAATAAGGGACATTCAATTCTCAAAGAACTTCTACGCAAATTGAATTTTTGGGGAAAATCCATGTGAATAAGCAAATTAGAATTTAAAACACTATTTATTATAATGATGGCAGGATCATACAGTTGTTACCTATTGTGTCTCCCCTATTTCTTAATAGATTATAAGATTGTGAGCAGGACCCTAACTTCTCTTGTAACTCATTAATTATGTGTTTATTCTGTAATGTCTTCATTGTCTGTACATGTCCCCACATAAAGGTATAAATTGGCGATGATAAATGAAGAAGATAATCCAGATGGGTGCTCAGGTGATTTATTCAGTGCAGTTCAGACAATGCAAAGAGACGTTAACACATTTCTGGCTTGATGCCCTTAATCATAAATTGTTATGATGCGTGCATACAGTAAGTCAGATACTCTGAAGAGCAGTGACGTCACTGAAAAGAGCAGTAGAATGATGACGGATACCGGTGAAGGCAGTGGTGGAATATTAACACTCACATACTACACTACATACACATGTACTCAGATTAAGTAAGGAAAAAAAATAAAGAAAACTTCATGGTAGAGCTTCAATGGGAGGATTTTTTTGTATAACATTTGACATAGAGACTCATCTTGTGTCATCTCAGACCTATGTCTCTCTGTGAGCTGTAATGAATATCATGCCCTTATAGTCAATGTGGTCATTCACATCCATTCTCATCTTAACCTCACAGTGGTCAATGATAAAACCTTCTCCAGCCAGAGCTTTCCTGGCAAAATCCTCATCATAACTGAAAGCACGAAACTTGTGTTTCCCAATCGTGTAATATGTCATACCTAAAGCCCCAATTAATATAATGTGTCCTCCAGGCTTCAGCAAAGATGAGAACTTCCTGAGATATCTCATGTAATCATCTTGGTCTTTGCTGATAGTATCAAGGAGCAGAAAAGAGAGGACACAATCTGCTGGTGGTAAGACGATCGGATGCATAATATCTTCTTTCTCGAGGTCACATTTCAGAACATGTTCAAGGGCCGATCGCACTTTTCCTTCTTTGTCCTGTAACAGATCTCTGAAAGAAATGGGAAAAATAATAAAGTTATTGTCCCACAGTCAATATTGAATCACATGACATTAGAGCTTAGTGGTTAGCGCTGGATCATCGGCTTCCAGTATCGGGGGAAACAATTGAATCCACCTATTGTGTTTTCACACAGTGTTTCTAGTCCAAAATGTTTCATTATCTTTAAATGTAGTAAGCTATAGGATTTCATTCACATATCTGAGGCCATATATTGTGTGTTGTTTTTCTCTGATAAGATATTACATGCTTGCAAAACTTATTTACTAAAAACATAAGTGCAGCAAATAGCAAGACCTATACAGAACCGCTGCAATACAAAAACAGTGGTATAATCAATGGCGGTCATTTTACTCTATGACTAATCAGAGGAACATGTTAAGTATGTGCATCAGAGCTGTGGTTTCGATAATCCCATTTTATACATCTAACCCAAATGTGATATGCACTGACCCTTCCAACAGTACCCATTATTCTACAGCTTCCAAGAATATGAATTTTGATCTGATTGGATAACTGTAAACGTCACTAAAACCTAATATATAATTTGGAACAAGTTATGATTGTTACATAGAGAATTAATGATGCCATGGTCCGAGGGAGCGCTAAAGAGGCCAGACTGATTGGTGATTTAAAAGTTTTTTTCTTTATTTCTTAATGTGCCACAACGCGTTTCGATATATAAAATATCTTCATCAGGTGGATCCAGCGATGCGCAGGTTCCCCGGTGTTCAGTCATTTGACCGCTTCATAAGACCCAGTCCCTCCAGACGGACACATCCAGATAGTGTCCTGCAGTGTAACTACCACAACTTCCATGCTTTTATCGCAGTTGTGCAAGGTCTGCACAACCACGCTAGGTGAGCGGCTTCAACCCTTCCATGTATACCGGTTCCCTGAAAATCCTTCACATACGCTCCTCTTTCAGATTTCTTATCTATCATTGTAACATAGGGCAGACAGATTTGGGTGAAATTTCATATCGTATATTCTGCAAACAATTAATGTTATATGTATTTGTCAAATTGTTTATATTTATTATATAGGGTATGTTTTGCAGTGTCGCCTGCAGCACCCGGTAAACTTCTTAAACTTTTTTTTCTACTGATAGGGTAGACAGAGGATACACAATATTAAGCGGGCTTTACACGCTGCGATATCGTTAGTGAATTATCGTCAAGGTCACGGTGTTTGTGACGCACATCCGGCGTCATTAACGATATCGCAGCGTGTGACACTTATGAGCGACCTTAAACGACCGCAAAAGCGGTCAAAATCGTTTGCCGCAGAGAGATCATCCTGAAACAAAAAATCGTTTTCTGTTTATTAGCGATGTTGTTCGTCGTTCCTGAGGCAGCATACATCGCTATGTGTGACACCGCAGGAGCGACAAACATCTTCTTACCTGCCTCCACCGGCAATGCGGAAGGAAAGAGGTGGGCGGGATGTTACGTCCCGCTCATCTCCGCCCATTCGCTTCTATTGGACGCCTGTCGTGTGATGTCACTGTGACGCCGCATGAACCGCCCCCTTAGAAAGGAGGCAGTTCGCTGGCCAGAGTGACGTTGCAGGGCAGGTAAGTCCGTGTTACAGGGGTAAGCGAGGTTGTGCGGCATGGGCAGCGATTTGCCCATGTCGCACAACCGACGGGGGCAGGAACGATCGCTTGTGATCTCGCTAGCGAGATCGCAGCGTGTAAAGCCCGCTTTACACTAAGATTACAGTTATATCTTTTCCACTGTACAAACAATGACAATGGATTTCTCCAAATTTTTAGTAATTTTCTTCACCTGTTTTCTTCTACATCTTCATGAAGTTTTGCAGCATGGCGCCAATCAAACGCTCCTGTACGTTCATCCACCCATCTCTTCAGCTCCATGATGCATCGGTCATTGATCTTCAGCACTATGATGTGCTTGAAGAAGTCACAGGCTGCAAATAAGTGATGAACCATGGAACCAAGACTGAGGTCAATCAAGACATCTCCTTTGATATGACCTGTAAAAAAATTCACACATTGAAATATACTTACATAGAGGTGAAAAAGTCACAATATTAGTCACTAATAATTAAATACACTACTTTCAATGTAAACTATAGAGGGATTCTT
Source organism: Anomaloglossus baeobatrachus (assembly GCF_048569485.1). Classification (NCBI taxonomy): domain Eukaryota; kingdom Metazoa; phylum Chordata; class Amphibia; order Anura; family Aromobatidae; genus Anomaloglossus; species Anomaloglossus baeobatrachus. The sequence continues at coordinate 179,156,115 of NC_134363.1, read as the reverse complement.
CTATTACTGTTTTATTTATATTTATGTTTATATTTATGTATATCTTGTGATATTGAGTTGACTTTTTGCATCAAATTCTTCTAAATTTAGTCAACCAAGATTATAATAAGGGAGTAATGTCATATGGACATCTGCACGAACTGACAAATTAGAAATTTTCCTGATTTGTTCATCTTTACTTTTTTTGTTTTTGATCTGTTTTGCTTCTTTAATGTTGAAAAACTTCACACATTTTGCTAAATGGTGCAACATTTTTTCCAAAATACCAAAAAATATGATATGTACTATAGGAAGAATAAAGTACACACTCACAATGGTATGTATCTATATTTTAAAATTGATAGTGCAGTATCAGTATGAACCAGTACATGGTGCCTGTAATGAAGAACAGCATATAGAGATGTTGTCAGAGGAAATGCTTCTATCATTGGTGACACAGCTTGTGGCTACAGAAGAATACAAGTATTCTTCTGTTGACATAAGGCCTTAGAACCTGAAGCGCACCCCAACATTTACTATCATCTGCACGGAGGAAGTGCCATTACTTCTTGTTACAGCTTGTGGCTGACAGCTAAGGCTGCTGCCTACCATGCTAGAGGATGTGAGTTCAAAAATCAAACTTCAAGTAAATCAGAAATGTAATTTATATGTAATGTACAGAATGCAGATACGGGCCTCTTACTCAAGATGGAACTGTGAGGGAGGTTGGAGAAACAATCTAAAACACAAAAGCATCTTCTCTGATGATGGAGAATAGTAGGTTGTGTGAAGGTGCTCACCTGATGAAGCTGTGTGAAACACAATGACTGTAGAAGCTCAAAATGTCAGCTTCTGTAAACCCACAATGGAAATCCAATGAAGATCAGTAATGGAGAAGAGTGTGGTAACTGCACTGCTGCTGATAACCAGGTACAGGTTGACACGTTTCAGAGATCTATTCTCCTTCATCAGGACATCAAAGAAAACATCAACAATCATGATGGATGTTTTCTTTGTAGTTCTGATGAAGGAGACTTGATCCCTGAAACGCGTTAACCTGTACAAAGAAATAAAGAGATGAAATAATCAACATCGATTCCTTTGGTGATAGCGTGGCTTACACCCGATTCCTCCTGCCTTAACCTTATCATCTCTGTCCAGTGCTGCAGCTGATTCACCATTTTGTTACGTGAATATAGGAGTTGTGACTGACACAACCCCACCAAGTGAGTGTGTTTACCTATACTTTCCTATTAACCTGTCTGGTAAGACCCTATTTATGCTTTCTTCCGCAGCTCATCTTCCTAAATAGGGTTTACTAGCTAAACATTTCAAAGTCATTAGACTTCTTCATCAGGATCCAATAAGTGGTTTGTCCTGATGAAGAAGGAGGATTACTTTCAAATGGGTAGTTAATAAACCGCATTGAAATTTGCTTGGTCTTTCGGATCCTCTTTGATTTTTCCATTAGTTGTCATCAGCAGAGCAGTTATCTCATCTTCTTCATTACTGATCTTCAAGAAGGAACTGAGCAATTATAGCAACGTCTGTCCGCATGAAAAATCAGTATCACAATGAAAATGTGTAAATGTGAATGTATCCTTACAGCAGACTTAAGACTAATTGCACCAATAACTAATATTTTTTTTAAAACTTTTATCATCCTAAACACATCTTTCAGAGTTGTAAGTGCTACAGAGGAAAGCAATTACATTCCAACCCCCTAGATCCTATACTATTAATCATATGAAATAAACACTGCTTTACTATATTTCCCTTGCTTTATATTAGTCGGGCACTGTCATTCCCCCTCTGATTTCCCAAATTTGTATCTAGTTAGAACCATCTAACGAAAACAATTATTATACATACCCTCTGTAAACGTTTTTGTAAGATTTTCAATGGGAAATATCACGGAATCCTCTTCGGAGACCTTATCAGGGCTATCTGACACGTAACTTTCCAAATGTTGCCTGGAATCAAAGTCATCCACATGGTAGAGCTTATAGGAACCGGAATCCATTGTATAATCTTGTATCAGAGGCAGTGACTGATTCTACACCGGTGCTCCAAGTCTTTATATAATCACCAGAAATTAATGTACATAATATATTACTAATGATTATATTTACTTGTCATATCACAAGTTCATATCATTATTTATGGAATCATGCGGTCCTGGATTTGCATGGTGAGTAACGTTAACGACAGTAAGAAAAAAATGTTTAACCTATTAGGACCAAACTGCCAGGAATACACACAATTTTTGAGATTGATTTTCACCAATGAAAAAACAATATTATTTTGTCCATGATTGCACATTCCCTGTGAATAAGCCTGGCAAAACATGGGACAGGATGCCTCAACACCATTGGGTCTGTAGGGAGATTGTGAGTAAATATTAGTATTCTTATTGCTCTTTTAATTGTTTTCTTGACCACCATCAGTGCTAGTTGACTTGGGTATAGTTGTACTCATTGATTACTTATAGTGTGTACAGTGAAATATGGTGGTGACAGTGTCCTTAATGTGGAGCTGAGTGCTGCTAGTGTCAATCGTTACATGTTATTGATGGTATCTTGAAGTCACAGACATATTGCTTTATTTCAAAAGAGAAAATGATGCCATCACTCCATGCCCTTGGTAAATGTGCATTTTTTTCCAACATGACCATGATCCAGATTACCCATCTGTTGTCATTTTTGAAAAAGAAAAGGGAGAAAGTGATTCAGTGGCCGAATATCTCCTTATCTGACCCTACTGAGCACCTATGGAGAATTCTGAAGAGACAAGTTATAATCATTCTCCATCCAGTGCATTGGCTCCACACGACCTATTTTTTGAGGATTAGAAAAGTTAGATGTTATTTGTCACCAACACTTTCATTCCAGGCCTAGAAAACTTGATGCTGTCCTTACAATCATAGAGGTCATACAAAATACTAGAAGTAGACAAGGAGGAGACAAGTGCAAAAAAGGGTCTTATCTGTGAAGACAGTGGAAAGAACCACCTGGGCAGGTTGTGGGAGACACAACCACTATTGAAGTGAATGATAGCAGCTGCAGCAGCACCCACAGCGAAGGATTGCAGAAAGTCGAGATGAAAGGGTTACAAGCGGCACTGCTTTTCACAAAGGATGATGTCGGTTCTTGAGAGAGTGATTTTATTCAGCGCGTTTCATAGTTGATATTTCTTCATCAGGATAATCAGATTTACATTCAGCACACTAGGGGGTATAGATAGTAGAAAGGGTTTAAAAAAAGAACATTATAATGCATGAGACAAATGCAAAAAAAAAAGAAACTTGCATCTGAAGAGTGTGATTTATACATTATAATTAACTGCTTGAACATAAATAGAAAGATATTAAAATGGAAAGTTTGTATGTATGGGAAAAATAAACATTAAAGTAGTGACAGAGTTGTAACTTGTGTAAATGTGGTGTGGAGTAGGGATGTGCTCTTACAAAGCCTGAACTCAATCGAGGAATTATGTGAATAAACTGAATAAACTTCACCATCCTCAGTTGGGGAGCTAAAAGTAGTCCTTTTTATGGCTAATAAACCTGCAGCAAAGGCATTTGGGGATAAGACGTTTGTAAAATCCACAGACTTTGGAATTTATGATAGTGGGATTATCCAATCTCAACCTACTGGGGGCAATGATATTCTTTACGGTGGATTCCCTTCTGAAAGTAATTCCAAGAACCTTCGGCAAGATTTTATTCAGCATTGGATTACTTAGCAGAACAGGCCAGTGATTTTGTAATACTTTGCCAATAATATAATTGTTATAACTGAGAGTAGTGATGAAGTTCATAAAATATTTTTTTGGGGGTAGTATTAGATTTATGTAACAAATCATTTTATGACAGCTTTGTGAGAAAACAGAATCCATTTTGTACCTATAATGTCCATCTTGTCTTATAGCTAATGATGTCATAAGGTTCAACTACCACTGATGAACGGGGAAGTATCACATTTCTGTTCATGCCCCTTTTGTTCCTATTAGATCATAGGTCGGCGCCAATCTTTCCTTTGTCTGGGGCACTTTATAAACTGGTCACATGTACTAATAAAGCAGAATTCTTTGAGCACACTCCAAAGCAGTGTGTGCTGTATTGATTTCCCCGAGCGCTCGTAAATCAAATCCTATTAATTTGAAGTTCCAGAGGCATAGAAGGAGCATATTTCGCACACAGTTTATTTTTATTGATGAAGGCTTGGTTGATCCAGTCAGTGGGGTATTTTCTCTCTACAAAACATACCTTTAAAATTTGAGCTTATAGAAATTGATGTCGAATTTCAGTTTCTTATCCTTTAGAATTGGTTATGTGGTATATTTACTACATTTGTGATAATGGCCACTTTTATAGTGTACATATCCATTAGAATCGACTTTCTTGAAAAAGTTTTTTTGCAAAAAGTTGTCCTTCCTGGTCAAAATAGTGATATCTAAAAAAATCAATAGATATAATACTGTTTATAGTGCGGGAAAAAAGATCCCAATTGTTTTAAGCGATATGTGTGAGGAAGGAATTGATATTATTATGGAATAGGTCCCAAATAAAGAATAAATCATCAATATATCTTTTATAAATGATTATGTGTTTGTTAAAATTTGTGGCATAATTAAATAGAGTACTACTAAGACTTCAATCTAGTTCCCCAATCAGTGTAGAGATAAATTATACAAAAGGAAACTAGAGGAACCCTATTTGGTCAATTTATTATGGTAATAATAAAAGTTAAATTGTATGAATAATTAAATAGTTTCAAAAATTGCCTCAAGTTTGCATAGGTTGGTGTAAGTCTTGAACACATCATGGTCCAGAGTTGCTGATGATAGGTTGTTTAATAAAAGTAAAAAAACTGTTGTGAAGAATAAAATGTAAATCTGATAAAATAAATGATTTTTTTTCTTCATGGGAATGCTTTCATCGCCCTCTAAAAAAATAATTAAAACATAACAGACCGAAACAATATAGAATATTTGCATTCAAGGAAGAAACATTAATTGATATAAATAAATATGATTAATTCAATGATTCATTTTTAATCAATTAAATGAGCTGAGATGAATCTTTAAGATGGCGAATAGGATTATTATGGGATTTTTCCTTTTTTTGAGCTTTGGATGTCAAGAAATTGGTGATGAAACCCTTTTTTGGTTGGCAGATGGTAAAATAGGTACTGATGTTTCACTGTTAATTGAGTTGTCTATTATGACTACATCAGCTATCTGAGAAATGTTTGGGAGTAACAAACGAGTAACTTGGTTAACAATCACACTCCCAAAACGGATTGTTCTCGTTAACCAAGGTTCCACTGTATTTCTGATGCGCTGTGTGTAATTGTAATTATCCTGATGGAGTATCAACTCAGAAATCTGTTAAGTAAAATCACTCTTTCAAAAATCGGCATCATCCTTTGTAAACATCAACGCAGCTTTTAACGATTTTATCTCCACTTTCTGCAATACACTAGATATAGTAGTTTTTGATGTGTGGTGTTTTCATTTTCTCATTAACTAATTTGAGTAAAACTGAGGATTTTATGCTGAAAGTTTTATTATTAACCTTAAAAATGTTGCAGGAAACTCAGTCTTCTCAAAATTTTTAAAATTGTTCTTGTCTTTAGTGAAATATTTTAAAGAAGGTGTTCTCATGAGTGCACACCCTTCCAAAAGTAATATTTTAATCAATATCTAGCAATGCATTGTATAACCACTATTTATTCCAGGGATAGCGTGAGCGGCTTTTCCACTCTTTTACAATACCATATAAAAATAAAGATGTAGTTTTACAATATTTATACACAAAATCAAATCCAAGTGAACCTTCATAATCATTAAATCTTATATTGGAATTATAGAATGTCATATTAGCTAACGCCATGTATGAATTTCCCTCATATTTAATGACATATGTATATTGCTGTTATTTATCTTTTTAATATATAATTTTAAAATTTGAAAGCTAAATGCCGGGTGAAGACCGTGCTCTTATAGTTTGCACAAAGAGGAAACATGGAGACACAACCATGATGTGGTTAAGTGTGGAGTGGAGACTATTAACCCCTATCGGTTCATATAAAGGAGATGGAACAATATTAGAGAGGAATAAAGAAATTAGAGATAATTTGAATTCTACTCCAGTTTTTAAAAAATCTGCATTTAGGCTGCTTTCACACATCAGTTTTTTGGCATCAGGCACAATCCGGCGTGTGCCTGATGCAACGGATCCGGCACAGAATATACAAAAACAGATCCTTTTTTTGCCGGATCAGGTATACCGGATCCGTCAAAAAACGGATTCGGCGCATCCGTTTTTGCATCCATTTCGTCTGTTTTTTTACAATAAATTGGAGCATGCTCAGTTTAAAAAAATGGATCCGGCACCCGCATCCAGTTTTTGCCGCATTACGCTGGATCCGTAGGGCTTCCATTGAAGTCCATAGGCTTCAATTGTAAATCACAATGTATCATGCCGGATTCGGCGCAATGCGTTTTTTTGTCAGAGACAAAAAATGTTACAAGAGACGTTCTATTCGGCCACCGCATTAACCAATTACGCCGGATCCGGCAAAAGCCGGATGCAATGCAATGCCACCCAGCACAATTCGGCGCTAATAGAAATCAATGGGATTAAAACGGATCCAGCGCCTGATCCGTTTTATCCGTTTTTTTTCCGGATTGTGCCTGATGGAAAAAAACTGATGTGTGAAAGTAGCCTTACCAAAATATTGATTTTTTTGTAATGTTCTTCCACATGAATTCAGCAGAATGGTAGGCGCTGGTTTATTTAAAATGTTAAAGTCCATCTAAATGTAAAATCTCTGGGCCAGGGATTAAAGCTATGCCGAGGCTGCGGGAGGATTGTGTGCATGCACGCACAAGATCACAGCCCACACCGTGACCTCATGACACCATGATCATTGGTGAGCTTGTACAGAACAGTCCTGGGCCCTCATCAGAGTCAGAAGTCTCTGCTTGGTGTGAGAAGCCTTGTGTTTTACTGCAAAAGGTGGTGATCTAAAGATTGAGGGAAGACTGAACAGGTGACTGTAAGGAGCGAAGGGTAAGTGGTGAGATGGGTATAAGAATTTTATTAATTTTCTTTTTTTATACCACAATTATTATGCTCTGGGGTTTGGAAGCTCCAAGACCAAAATAAGGGACAATCAATTCTCAAAGAACTTCTCTGCAATTAGAATTTTTGGGGAAAATCCATGTGAATACGCAAATTAGAATTTAAAACATTATTTAATACAGTTAGGTCCAGAAATATTTGGACAGTGACACAAGTTTTGTTATTTTAGCTGTTTACAAAAACATGTTCAGAAATACAATTATATATATAATATGGGCTGAAAGTGCACATTCCCAGCTGCAATATGAAAGTTTTCACATCCAAATCGGAGAAAGGGTTTAGGAATCATAGCTCTGTAATGCATAGCCTCCTCTTTTTCAAGGGACCAAAAGTATTTGGACAAGGGACTCTAAGGGCTGCAATTAACTCTGAAGGCGTCTCCCTCGTTAACCTGTAATCAATGAAGTAGTTAAAAGGTCTGGGGTTGATTACAGGTGTGTGGTTTTGCATTTGGAAGCTGTTGCTGTGACCAGACAACATGCGGTCTAAGGAACTCTCAATTGAGGTGAAGCAGAACATCCTGAGGCTGAAAAAAAAGAAAAAATCCATCAGAGAGATCGCAGACATGCTTGGAGTAGCAAAATCAACAGTCGGGTACATTCTGAGAAAAAAGGAATTGACTGGTGAGCTTGGGAACTCAAAAAGGCCTGGGCGTCCACGGATGACAACAGTGGTGGATGATCGCCGCATACTTTCTTTGGTGAAGAAGAACCCGTTCACAACATCAACTGAAGTCCAGAACACTCTCAGTGAAGTAGGTGTATCTGTCTCTAAGTCAACAGTAAAGAGAAGACTCCATGAAAGTAAATACAAAGGTTTCACATCTAGATGCAAACAATTCCTCAATTCCAAAAATAGACAAGCCAGAGTTAAATTTGCTGAAAAACACCTCATGAAGCCAGCTCAGTTCTGGAAAAGTATTCTATGGACAGATGAGACCAAGATCAACCTGTACTAGAATGATGGGAAGAAAAAAGTTTGGAGAAGAAAGGGAACGGCACATGATCCAAGGCACACCACATCCTCTGTAAAACATGGTGGAGGCAACGTGATGGCATGGGCATGCATGGCTTCCAATGGCACTGGGTCACTTGTGTTTATTGATGACATAACAGCAGACAAGAGTAGCCGGATGAATTCTGAAGTGTACCGGGATATACTTTCAGCCCAGATTCAGCCAAATGCCGCAAAGTTGATCGGACGGCGCTTCATAGTACAGATGGACAATGACCCCAAGCATACAGCCAAAGCTACCCAGGAGTTCATGAGTGCAAAAAAGTGGAACATTCTGCAATGGCCAAGTCAATCACCAGATCTTAACCCAATTGAGCATGCATTTCACTTGCTCAAATCCAGACTTAAGACGGAAAGACCCACAAACAAGCAAGACCTGAAGGCTGCGGCTGTAAAGGCCTGGCAAAGCATTAAGAAGGAGGAAACCCAGCGTTTGGTGATGTCCATGAGTTCCAGACTTAAGGCAGTGATTGCCTCCAAAGGATTCGCAACAAAATATTGAAAATAAAAATATTTTGTTTGGGTTTGGTTTATTTGTCCAATACTTTTGACCTCCTAAAATGTGGAGTGTTTGTAAAGAAATGTGTACAATTCCTACAATTTCTATCAGATATTTTTGTTCAAACCTTCAAATCAAACGTTACAATCTGCACTTGAATTCTGTTGTAGAGGTTTCATTTCAAATCCAATGTGGTGGCATGCAGAGCCCAACTCGCGAAAATTGTGTCACTGTCCAAATATTTCTGGACCTAACTGTAGGTGCTGGGATCCATTGTCTAATCTTGTATCATAGGCAGTGACTGATTCTACACCAAAGCTCCAGGTCTTTATATAATCACTAGAGATGAGCGAACCGGTCCCGGTTCGGCTCGAGGTCGGTTCGCCGAACGGAGGTCCCGTTCGAGTTCGGGTCGTCGAACGTTCGACGAACCGAACTCGAACTGCATAGGAAACAATGGCAGGCAATCACAAACACATAAAAACACCTAGAAAACACCCTCAAAGGTGTCCAAAAGGTGACAAACAACTCACAACACAACACAAACACATGGGAAAGTGACAAGGACATATACTCATGCGAAAACAAAACAGCTGGACAAGGAAAAAGAGGAGGACACACAGATATAGGCATGGCACGCCCTTCTAAAATCATGTAAAACACCGCAAGGTGACTCCAAGCGTAGTCTCCCTTTTTTTCCAAATATTGGGCCCCACACACACCCACCCATTCAGTGGCAGCACTTGTGCCCTAGTTGTACACTTCACAGCTAGATTTGCATCAAGCACATTCAAAAATACGCCATACTTAACCGTCCCCAGGATGACACCGGGGTAGGTAGCAAAGTCTTTCCTGATCCCAGCTCTGTTCATCTTAGCTTCTTTTAAAAACACATCAAGCAAGGGTTACTCCAAGCGGAGTCTCCGCCAGGGGTTCATGAGAGTTCATTGGAAACTCTGATGACCTCCTGGATGTCACTGCACACACACTGCTGGATACTGACCTCTAGAGATGAGCGAACCGGTCCCGGTTCGGCTCGAGGCCGGTTCGCCGAACGGGGGTCCCGTTCGAGTTCGGTTCGTCGAACGTTCGACGAACCGAACTCGAACGTATAGGCTATAATGGGAGGCAATCACAAACACATAAAAATGCATTATAAATGTACACAAACAGTTAATAAACATTGCCATAACACTTACCGGTCCTCGCGATCCCTTCTGCACTCTGTCTCCTGCCGCTATTCCATCCGATGATCGCATGAAACACATGATACAAATGTCATAATACAGTACAAGGACAATATAGTAATGACAAATATGGGGTCAGAGTAGACTTAGACAGCTCTGGTACGAAAGAGATGTCAATCATAAAGTAACATGTGCAGTAGGTGTAGAGCTACACTATGCATGGCAGAGCTAATGGGTAGACCGACCATAGAAAAAGTAGAGAAAAAGTGGAGAAAAAGTGGAGAATAAGTGGAACATAAGAGGAGAAAAAGTGGAGAAAAAGTGGAGAAAAAAGTGGAGAAAAAGTGGAGAAAAAGTGGAGAAAAAGTGGAGAAAAAGTGGAGAAAAAGTGGAGATTAAGAGGAGAAAAAGTGGAGAAAAAAGTGGAGAAAAAGTGGAGAAAAAGTGGAGCATAAGTGGAGAAAAAGTGGAGAAAAAGTGGAGAAAAAGTGGAGCATAAGAGGAGAAAAAGTGGAGAAAAAAGTGGAGAAAAAGTGGAGAAAAAGTGGAGCATAAGAGGAGAAAAAGTGGAGAAAAAGTGGAGAAAAAGTGGAGCATAAGAGGAGAAAAAGTGGAGAAAAAGTGGAGCATAAGAGGAGAAAAAGTGGAGATTAAGAGGAGAAAAAGTGGAGAAAAAGTGGAGAAAAAGTGGAGAAAAAGTGGAGATTAAGAGGAGAAAAAGTGGAGCATAAGAGGAGAAAAAGTGGAGAAAAAAGTGGAGAAAAAGTGGAGAAAGTGGAGAAAAAAATGGAGAAAAAGTGGAGAAAAAGTGGAGAAAAAGTGGAGAAAAAGTGGAGAAAAAGTGGAGAATAAGAGGAGAAAAAGTGGAGAATAAGTGGAGAAAAAAATGGAGAAAAAGTGGAGAAAAAGTGGAGAAAAAGTGGAGCATAAGAGGAGAAAAAGTGGAGAAAAAGTGGAGAAAAAGTGGAGAAAAAGTGGAGCATAAGAGGAGAAAAAGTGGAGAAAAAGTGGAGAAAAAAGTGGAGAAAAAGTGGAGAAAAAGTGGAGAAAAAGTGGAGAAAAAGTGGAGAATAAGAGGAGAAAAAGTGGAGAAAAAGTGGAGAAAAAGTGGAGAATAAGAGGAGAAAAAGTGGAGAATAAGTGGATTAAAAAATGGAGAAAAAGTGGAGAAAAAGTGGAGAGAAAGTGGAGAAAAAAATGGAGAAAAAGTGGAACACCCTTTGGTACCTTTCATGTGGCACTAAGGGGTGCTTAGCTTTGTATTTAGCCAAAAAAATGAAAAAAAAATGACATAGGGTTCCCCCTAGTTTTGTAGCCAGCTAGGGTAAAGCAGACGGCTGCAGCCTGCAGACCACAGCTGGCAACCTCACCTTGGCTGGTAATCCAAAACTGAGGGCACCCCACGCTGTTATTTTAAATTAAATAAATAATTAAAAAAAAAAACACGTAGGGGTCCCCCAAAATTGGATCACCAGCCAAGGTAAAGCAGACAGCTGGGGCCTGATATTCTCAGACTAGGGGGGTCCATGGTTATTGGAATCTCCCCAGCCTAAAAATAGCAGGCCGCAGCCGCCCCAGAAGTGGCGCATCCATTAGATGCGCCAATCCTGGTGCTTCGCCCCAGCTCATCCCGCGCCCTGGTGCGGTGGCAAACGGGGTAATATTTGGGGTTAATACCAGATGTGTAATGTCACCTGGCATCAAGCCCTGGGGTTGGTGAGGTCAGGCGTCTATCAGATACCCGACATCACCAACCCAGTCAGTAATAAAAAAAAAATACACGACAAACACATTTTTATTTGAAAAAACACTCCCCAAAACATTCCCTCTTTAACCAATTTATTAGATTGAAAAACAAATCCAGGTCTGGTGTAATCCAAGGGGTTGCCATGACGATGCACACTGTCCCAGTCAATGAAGAGCAGGATGTTCCCCATTGGCTGGGAGAGCAGTGCAGTAACCTGAGCTAACATCAATGGGTCAGCCCAGGTCACTGCAGGGGGGTGACAAGTGCTGCTGTCAGTGAGGTACATTACCTGCGCTGATCTCCAGCACTGCCGACAGCCCCTGTCACTGAGGTCAATGACCGGCGCCTTCACATCAAGTATCGCGAGAGGTCCGTGACGTCACCGCCAGTGTCAGTCTCGGGTCGGAAGCGATAGGTGATGTGACAAGCGGCGGCCATGGAGGACAGTGACAGCGCTGAGGTCGGGATGGCGGGACTTCATCACCGCAGGTAAGCCGAGCGAGCGAGCGAGCGAGCGGGCGGGCGGGCGGGGGGGGGGGGGTGGATGTGTGTGTGTGTGTGTTTGTTTGTGTATGTGTATGTATGTGTACATGCCGCGGGCAGGAGGGGGTGGAGCGAGCTGAGCGGGAAAGTGTGGGCTTCCTGCACGTAACTAAGATAAACATCGGGTTACTAACCAAAGCGCTTTGCTTGGATACCCGATGTTTATCTTGGTTACCAGCTTGTGGCAGGCTGCCAGCGATGGCTCCTGCTCACTGTAGCTGTAAAAAGCCCTGCTTTTTGCTGCTAGAACCGTTCTCGAACGTATCTAGAACTATCGAGCTTTTAGCAAAAAGCTCGAGTTCTAGTTCGATCTCGAACAGCCCAAAAATCACTCGAGCCTAGAACTGGAGAAACACGAACCACGAACCGCGCTCAACTCTACTGACCTCTCCCCGACGATGATGACCTTGACGATGCTGTCCTTGGCGGTGCTGTCCCCACCATGCTCCGGCTTCCTGCTTCTCAGTGCAATGAATAATCAATGAATATAATGTGCGGCGGTCATGAGCGGGAGGCAGCAGAGCCGAAGAAAACAGCGCTGGACACAGGTGAATATAGAACATCTGTTTATTTCAAAGACCTGTGTTTTCTCCAGTACGTGTCACATGTATGCAAACACAGATGTCACACGTATGACCATAACCATGCATGTGGCTTTTACCTGATAAAACACGGACGTCTGAAGGATAGTAAGAAAGGTAAATGAATGAATGATAGCTGTATGCCTGCCAGTCTGTGATTTCTACTGCTACAGGCAACACACAGCAAGGAGACCCAACTATTAGTGATGAGGGAGTATTAAAAAGCTTGGGTGCTCGAGGCTCGGGCCGAGCATCCCAAGATACTCGTGTACTCGGCCCGAGCACCGAGCCCAATGTTATCCTATGGGAGACCCGAGTATTTTTATGAAATGACCCCCGGCAGCATGTAGAAACCCTAAAAATGTCACAAATGTCTCAGAAGAGTGCTCAAATGACATGGCAACAGCATGGGGAAGACCCCTTGAAGCATTTATCACACAAAAGTCACAGCTGTGAACAATTTTGTCCGCGTTTTACGCCATTTTTACGGACTCACCAGAAAACCTTCAAAAATGACACCAAAATGAATTTTCATGGCGGAAATGTTAAGGGCACATACCCAATAGTGAGACAGAGCTGGTGTATGTTACTTTTGGAGATTACATGAAAGATTTTACGTGAAAACATTGTGTGGCACTCCGATGTCCCTGAGAAGAGACGTACATGAAGGCCTCTTGAGTCTAATGTGCCCATTTTGAGGAAGTGAGTCTTTGTAGTATTTTCCTTTGCCAGGGCAGTCCAAAATTGTGAGGTTCACCTGCATACAGACGTGCATGAGGGCCTGTATACCTGAAGTGCCCATTGTAAGGAAGTGGGTCTATCGTAGTATAGCCCTTTGGCAGGACAGCCAAAAATTGGGAGGCTCCACATTGTCCCTGGATAGAGACGTGCATGAGGGCCTGTAAACCTGAAGTGCCCATTGTAAGGAAGTGGGTCTATTGTAGTATACCCTTTGGCAGGATAGCCAAAAATTGAGAGGCTCCACATTGTCCCTGGATAGAGACGTGCATGAGGGCCTGTAAACCTGAAGTGCCCATTGTAAGGAAGTGGGTCTATTGTAGTATAGCCCTTAGGCAGGGCAGACAAAAATTGGGAGGCTCCACATTGTCCCTGGATAGAGACGTGTATGAGGGCCTGTATACCTGAAGTGCCCATTGTAAGGAAGTGGGTATATTGTAGTATAGCCCTTTGGCAGGACAGCCAAAAATTGGGAGGCTCCACATTGTCCCTGGATAGAGACGTGCATGAGGGCCTGTAAACCTGAAGTGCCCATTGTAAGGAAGTGGGTCTATTGTAGTATAGCCCTTTGGCAGGACAGCCAAAAATTGGGAGGCTCCACATTGTCCCTGGATAGAGACGTGCATGAGGGCTTGTAAACCTGAAGTGCCCATTGTAAGGAAGTGGTTCTATTGTAGTATAGCCCTTTGGCAGGGCAGCCAAAAATTGGGAGACTCCACATTGTCCCTGGATAGAGACGTGCATGAGGGCTTGTAAACCTGAAGTGCCCATTGTAAGGAAGTGGGTCTATTGCAGTATAGCCCTTTGGCAGGGCAGCCAAAAATTGGGAGGCTCCACATTGTCCCTGGATAGAGATGTACATGAGGGCCTCAAAACATTGTTCCCATTGCAAAGGAGCGGATCTCCTGTCGTTGTAATGTCCATTCTGAAAGAATGGGTGAAAAAATTTACCACTGGGGGTATACCTGAAACAACGGCCTAACTATTGTAATGGTCATCATGGTGGCGCATGAGGAGAAGGAGGAGCAGTCCAGCGATTATCCAAAGTCCTGAAGTGTGTACCCATGGGTGAGTGGAGGTACATGGCAAATTCCCGTTACAAACTTTAAATTCCGCTCTCATTTGCTGGTGGTGTGGTGAAGTCTGGCCCAATCCAACCCTTGTTCATCTTGATCAGAGTCAGCCTGTCAGCATTTTCAGTTGACAGGCGGGTGCGTTTATCTGTAATGATTCCACCTGCGGCACTAAAAACACGCTCTGACAAAACGCTAGCGGCAGGGCAGGCCAGGACTTCCAAGGCGTAGAGAGCCAATTCATGCCACGTGTCCAGCTTGGATACCCAATAATTGTAATGCACAGAGGAATGTCGGAGTACAGTTGTTCGATCTGCAAGGTACTCCTTGAGTATCTGGGCAAACTTAGGATTTCTTGTGGCACTACCGCGCACCTCAGGGGCTGTGGTACGTGAGGGGCTGAGAAAACTGTCCCACCTCTTAAAGACTGTTCCCCTACCTCTGGCGGATTGGACTTGTGCCCCTCTCGGCTGTACGCCTTGGTTGTCCACTGATTCCTGACCTATGTCGCTAGCGTTTTGTGAGGGGAATGATTTGCCTACTTCCGTGACTATGGCCTTCCGGAACTGCTGCATTTTGGCTGACCTCTCTGCCTCGGGAATAAGAGACATAAAGTTCTCCTTGTAGTGTGGGTCTAACAGTGTTACCAACCAGTAATGATTATCGGCCAAGATGTTCTTAACGCGAGGGTCACGAGACAGGCAGCTTACCATAAAGTCAGCCATGTGCGCCAGACTCTTAACAGCCAGTACTTCAGTATCCTGACCAACACGATGACTGAACATGCTGTCCTCCTCCTCCTCCTCCTCCTCATCTACCCTGTCCTCTGGCCAGCCACGCTGAACCGAGGATATGACTGGTGTGCATGTCATATCCTCAATTTGGCCGGAGAGTTGCTCCATGTCTTCATCCTCCTCCTCGTCATAGTCCTCCACTGCACGTTGTGATGAGACGAGGCTGGGCTGTGTGCTATCACCCACACCCACTACTGTTTCTTGCTCCAACTCATCGCGCTCCGCCTGCAATGCATCATGTTTGTTTTTGAGCAGAGACCGTTTTAGAAGCAGAGAAGCGGTATGGTGATGCTAATAATGGCGTCATCACCACTCACCATCTTGGTGGAGTCCTCAAAGTTTTGGAGGATGGTACATAGGTCGGACATCCATCTCCACTCCTCAGGTGTTATGTGTGGAGTTTGACCCATTTCCCGACGGCTTAGGTGATGCAGGTACTCAACAACTGCCCTCTTCTGCTCACATATCCTGACCAACATGTGCAGAGTTGAATTCCAACGCGTCGGGACATCACACACCAGTCTGTGAGCCGGAAGATGCAGACGGCGCTGAAAGTCGGCAAGGCCGGCTGAAGCAGTAGGTGACTTTCAAAAATGTGCAGACAGGCGGCGAACTTTTACCAGCAGATCAGACAGCTCTGGGTATGACTTTAGAAACCGCTGAACCACAAGGTTGAGCACATGGGCCACGCATGGAACATGTGTCAGCTGGCCTCGCCTCAAAGCCGCCACCAGGTTCCGGCCATAGTCACACACGACCTTTCCTGGCTTTAGGTTCAGAGGTGTGAGCCAGTGATCTGCCTGCTGTTTCAGAGCTGTCCACACCTCTTCTGCATTGTGGGGTTTGTCACCTATGCAGATTAGCTTCAGCACAGCCTGTTGCCGCTTCGCCGAGGCAGTGCTGCAGTGCTTCCAGCTTGGGACTGGTGTGGAGGGTAAAGTGGATGAGGATGCGCAGGAGGAGGATGAGGCTGAGGAGCATGACATTCCGGAGCTGTAGAGTGTGGGTGAAACCCTGACTGAGGTAGGGCCTGCAAACCTTGGTGTGGGAAGGACGTGTTCCGTCCCTCGCTCAGACTGGGTCCCAGCTTCCACAATATTAACCCAGTGTGCCGTCAACGAGATGTAGCGGCCTTGCCCACAAGCACTTGTCCACGTGTCTGTGGTTAGGTGGACTTTGGCTGAAACAGCGTTGTTCAGGGCACGTGTGATGTTTTGTGACACGTGGTTATGCAATGCGGGGACGGCGCACTGGGAGAAATAGTGGCGGCTTGGGACCGAGTTACGTGGGACAGCTGCCGCCATCAGGTCACGGAATGCTTCTGTCTCCACCAGCCTAAAAGGCAACATTTCCAGCGCAAGCAGTCGCGAAATGTTAACATTTAGAACTGTGGCATGTGGGGCGTTGGCAGTGTATTTGCGCCTGCGTTCAAAGGTTTGCTGAATGGATAACTGAACGCTGCGCTGGGACAAGGACGTGCTTGATGATGGTGTTATTTCTGCGTAGGCAACTGCAGGTGCAGGGCCGGAGGAGGCTTGTTCGCAGGCAGCATGGACAGGGGATTGGCTCGCATGCAAAACAAGCGAAGACGTAGCAGTGACATCAGCAAGCACTGCTCCTCGACTCTGTTGTACCTCCCACAAAGTCGGGTGCTTGGTTGACATGTGCCTGATCATGCTGGTGGTGGTCAGGCTGCTAGTTTTGGTACCCCTGCGGATGCTGGCCCGGCAGGTGTAGCAAATGGCCTTTTTAGAATCATCTGGAGCCAACTTAAAAAAACTGCCAGACTCGGGAAGACCTAACATTTGTACAGGCACCTTGTGTCGTGTTGTTGTTCCGGGGAACAGTTGCCTGACTTCTGCCTGGGGCCACCACCCTGCTTCTTACTGCCTGTTGGGATGCTACGCCTCCCTCCCCCTGTGCACTGCTGTCCTCGCTCTGCATATCCTCCTGCCAGGTTGGGTCAGTTACTGGATCATCCACCACGTCGTCTTCCTCTTCCGCACCCTGCTCCTCCTCCTGACTTCCTGACAATTGTGTCTCATCATCGTCCACCCCTTGTTGAGACACATTGCCAACTTCATGAGAACGTAGCTGCTCAAATATTTGGGCATCTGTACATACGATCTCCTCATGACCCACTTCAACAGGAGCTGGCGAGAGGCCAGAATGTGCGAATGGAAACGTGAACAGCTCTTCCGAGTATCCAAGTGTGGGATCAGTAATGTCCGTGCACGTGTACTCAGCCTTGTGGTAGGAAGGAGGATCAGGTTCTGAAATGTGCGGTGCAGTATCACGGCTACTGACACTTGACCGTGTGGAAGACAGAGTGTTTGTGGTGGTGCCAATCTGACTGGAAGCATTATCCGCTATCCAACTAACAACCTGTTGACACTGGTCTTGGTTCAAGAGCGGTGTACTGCTGCGGTCCCCAAGAATTTGGGACAGGATGTGCGAGCGACTAGATGTGGCCCTTTGTTGTGGCGAAATTAGAGCTTGCCCACGACCTCGGCCTCTGCCTGCACCACCATCACGTCCACTTCCTTGTTCCTTGCCAACGCCCTTGCGCATTTTGCAATGCTGTGCTGACGTGTATTCACTAGACTTGTGCGTTATATCCAAGTTTGTGCAAAACACACACAAGTGCACCTGTACGCTGCCGACAGGCACACACGTGTAGTTTTTAAATGCAAGCACGGACGCACTAAGAACCTAACAGGTTTTTAGGAGCGACAATTACTGAGAAGTTTGACACTATCAGACACTGCTGATTGACGTGTATTATACAATACACTTGTGCGTTATATAATAGTTTGTGAAAAACGTGCACCTGTACGCTGCCACCGACAGGCACACACGTGCGGTTTTTAAATGCAAGCACGGACGCACTAAGAACCTAACAGGTTTTTAGGAGCGACAATTACTGAGAAGTCTGACACTATCAGGACTGTTTTAGACTGTGTACACCAGCCCCAGATATGATGACGGCTGGTATATGGTCACCACTAGGAATGGCTATATACCCTGCCTGCCTGCCTGTATACAGCTACAATAGTCCTGAGAAGGACTCTTCTGGTCACTAGCCTGTATTCTGACCTGGCTATACCCTGCCTGCCCTGCCTGTATACAGCAACAATAGTCCTGAGAAGGACTCTGCTCCTGTACTCCGACCTGGCTATACCCTGCCTGCCTGTATACAACTATAATAGTCCTGAGAAGGACTTCTGGTCACACTGTTTGCAGCCCTGCTATGGAAATAACTATAAAGGGCTGCAAACCTTTCCCTGAAGCAGCAACACTCTCCCTGCACTGACTGTCTGGATGGCTGTGTGCAGAGCACAGCGCGCCGGCCGGTATAAAGGCTCGGTCACGCTGTGCGGGCCGGCCAATCACTGCAATTCCACAACTAACAGGGCTGTGGCATTGCAGTGGTCTGCCAGCCAATCCCTGCATGAGGGCTGGCTCTCAAAAGAGCGCCAACATGCAGGGATGAAGACCACGAGTACAGCACGAGTATCGCGAGATTACTCGGTCCCCGCCGAGCAGCCCGAGTACAGCGATACTCGTGCGAGTACCGAGTAGTTACAAGCATGCTCGCTCAACACTACCAACTATAAATTATGATCCCCATTTCCCAAAACTAGACTACAAATAGTATAATGGGGCAGAGTCAGGCATGGGCCGTGTATGAGACAGGGTCTGGGGCAACAAATTATGAGTTGGATAAGGGAGACCCCTGCCACTACAGGCAACAGACAATATAGAGACCCAACATGGAGTCTGCACATTCTGAAAAAGTTGGGGCAGACATCACTAAATTGGCATCATTGCCCCACAGTATAAGTAGTAAAATGGTGTAGCATGGATGCATGGGACGGGGCCTGGAACAAGGATCTCAGATCAGTGGCCCCACTCTTCCACTTCATCCAGTTACCTGAGCATGACAATATATATATATATATATATATATATATATATATATATATATATATATATATATATTCTGCAGTCTGTGTATCTTCTGTCTGTATTAAACTATGATATATATATATCATAGTAAAATACGGACAGAAGATACACAGACTGCAGTCAGATTATTTGTATTGTAGTAATAATGACCATGGAATTCTCAAAATGTTTGGTAAAATTCTTCACCTGGTTTCTCCCTTGCCTACATGAAGATTTGCAGCATGACCCCAATCAAACGCTCCTGTACGTTCGTCCACCCATCTCTTCAGCTCCATGATGCATCTGTCTTTGGCCTTTAGGGCTATGATGTGTTTGAAAAATTCACAGGCTGCAAATAAGTGATGAACAAGGGATCCAGGACTGAGGTCAATCAAGACGTCTCCTGTAATATGACCTGCAGAGAAGAAAAACATCTGAATATTAAAGCATAAATACATGAAGGTGAAAAAGTCACAATCAAACAAATGTAGCTACTATCAAACATCAAGTATCAGAAATAGAAATTTACGTTCAGTTTTTCTAACAAGCTCAGTAAAAGGACTATCACCAATGTCACCACGGTGTATAAATACGAGGTGTAGAAAACTCCATTCCACCTCATTTAAGCACAGGCGCTATATTATGGATGGAACAGCCACACCAGTGGTGAAATTTTTGGGGTTCTCCACCTTTATCAAGAGCACAACTCATCGGAACATCCTTCTATAAACTAATAATGCTGCATGGGAGCCATTATTCCTTTATGGCATCTAGAATGGAGCTAGGATAGAGAAAATTGTCATTGCATGGTGGGCACAATGAATGACATTCCAACTGTGAGGTAATTACAAAGGTGGACATCGCAACTGGAATATATTTTATTTTTGGAGATATTATTGTTGAGAATAGGAATTGAGTAACCTGAAATACTTAATTCAGCCATTTCACAGACTCAAATATGTAGTTTAGTTGAAGTAGCCTAACATATACATTTATTAATGCTTTTATTTCTTACTAACATATATATATATATATATATATTTATATATTTTCAATGATTTTCCTTAATACAATATGTAAGCACATGTAACAAAGATGGCTCTTTCATCCTGGCCAACACCCAAGATGATGACCACGAGGAACAATTCTCAACATATGGACTGACCAATCCAGCAGGGACTATGCAAATTCCTATACGTCCTGAGTCCAGCCTGCTATACTTGATTGGACTATATTTTGTCTACACCCTTTAGTCCCCTAGAGCTATAAAGGCTTTGTGGAAAATAAACGGGCAGAATCTTCTGGCACTCATCATGGAAGAAAGCTCATAACTGATCTAAAATCTGTTATTTCTTTCTCGTGTGCACACATGACATTCCAGATAATCTGAACATGGAAGTCAGACCTCAAGAGACCCTTTGTAGTCTCACCTCAACATTATTTCTGTGGGGGGGAGCTACAGCTGTTTAATCCTCTCATTGGTGGTCCTATGCACTCATAGTGGGGTGCTGATGGGTTGTTATAATTGACAGAGGTCACCTGATCACCCCCTTGCCTGTTATCACGATCCCCGTGTGATTCACCGGCTGCGGGCCAGAATACCCAGGGATATTGATTTCTACTGATGCTGCTGCGGATGCTACTACTACTACTTGGTGTAGAAGAGATCAGACGATCACAACTTCATGTCCCCTAAGGGGACTAGTATAAACTAGAAAAAAAAGTTAGAAAAAAAATAAAAAACACAAAAGTTCAAATCGCCTTACTTTTACCTCATTGAAAATAAAACAATAAAAACAATTACATAGTACATGTATTTGGAATAGCTGCAATCATAAATGTCCAATCTATCAAAATATTAAGTAAATTGTACAATATTACAAAAAGATCTGGATAAGATGTCAGAATGGGCAGATACTTGGCAAATGAGATTTAATGTTGATAAATGTAAAGTAATGCACCTAGGACGGAGTAATCCTATAACTGCGTATACATTAAATGGAAGTAAACTCGGGACTACAGAACAGGAGAAGGACTTGGGTATTCTCATTACAAATAAGCTGAGCAGCAGCACTCAATGTCAGGCAGCAGCTGCTAAAGCAAACAAGATTCTAGGGTGTATAAAAAGAGAGATTAGATCCCGTGATCCCAACGTATTGTTACCCCTCTATAAATCACTTGTAAGGCCACATCTGGAATATGGGGTCCAGTTTTGGGCTCCACATTTTAAAAAGGACATTCAGAAGTTAGAGTCAGTTCAAAGGCGGCAACTAGACTATTACAAGGAATGGAAGGCCTCCCATATGATGACAGGTTGAAAAAGTTAGATATGTTTAGCTTAGAAAAAAGACGTCTCAGAGGAGATCTCATTTATATGTATAAATATATGTGTGGTCAATATAAAGGACTGGCACATGACTTATTTCTTCCAAAGACAGTACTAAGGACCAGGGGGCACTCACTGCGAGTGGAAGAAAAGCGATTCCAACAGCTAAATAGGAAAGGGTTCTTTACAGTTAGAGCGGTCAGACTGTGGAATGCGACCACAAGAGGTAGTAATGGCAGATACTATAACAGCTTTTATACCAGGGCTGGATGATTTCCTCAGTACACACAACATTGTTGGTTATAAATGACTTAGTGACTAAATGTAGAATTGGTGGTGGAAGGGGGAACTAGATGGACCTAGGTCTTTTTTCAACCTAAGTAACTATGTAACTATGTAAATTAATCTGTTTTGTAAACAGCGTAGCAAATTCCAGGAAAATTCTGTATAAAAGTTCCAAAGTAAAATCCATATTTATCTCCTAAAATTTTTTATTATGGATTTAAATGTGGATTTTCCCGCGATCAAAATGAAAATCTGCAGCTGCAAATTTACAAAAATGAAATTGTTTTACTGATGATCTAAAAGTAATTGTACAACTGAAAAATGAAAGGATCATTTTACCATGCTCAACATGTTTTCCAGGATTCTGGAGAAAACAGAAGGGAAAACATTGACCTCAGAGACTCTATTCTTTATCCTATGTAATATCCAATGCTTTGCTCTGATTCCTAAAGTTGATATATCTGGGGCATTTAACCCCTTTGATTACCAAAATCCATAAAATCAAATTTGCCCATTTTGTGTCTAGTTAAAATAAATTAGACATAGAGAGATTAAGATACATACCCTCAGTGAAAGTTTTTATAAGATTTTCAATGGGAAATATCAATGCATCCTCTGCAAAGACCATATCAGATTTATCGGAAAAATAATGCTCCAGACATTGTCTGGAATCATATCCATCTTCATGGTAGCGCTTATAGGGACTGGAATCCATCTAATCTTGTATCACAAACCGGGTTACACATATTGTACCAATGCTCAAGTTGCTTATATCAGTAGAATTCAATTTACAAAGCATGGTAATAAGAACTAATTATCAGGTCATGAGTTCTTATATTCATTTAGATGCGGTAAATATTATTGTTATATTCATTTAGAGCGTCATGGGATCATACAATAACTGTCATGAGTGTCCCCATGTTACCTCTGGGACATCTGGGATCAGGAGATCTTAACACTTAATTTTTCACAGGTCCTCTGTGGAGCCTACTTGACTGTTATTTTGTATTGGAGAGGATTTACCTTGATCTGATGCTGAAGGGGTTAAGGACCCCTTTCCTTCTGGCTGAGATTACTCATAGCCTTAAACAGAGCTGCTGCATCTTATTAGCACTCCCTTATGCTATATTTACCCATTCCTGGCTTCACTCCATGCCAGTTATAGTTTTTCTATACTGACCACTTTTTGAAGGACCTTGTTTCTGAAAAAGCTGAGGTGTTCAGTTTAGTTGCCATCGAGAAGTTTCTTGCTGCAGAAGCCAAGGAGTGCTATTTGCTGTGTCTTTCCCCACTCATTTGTTTTACCTTCCTCATGTTATTTTATTGCAGTTGTGAAACTAATGTGTTATTGTTTGACACATTAGTAAGGGTGTATTCATGGCCAGTGAGGGCCTAGGGGCACGATGGGGCACTGGGGGGAGGACCTGTTTTGAGACATTAGGGAGTGCAGGCATCAGACTCAGGTGAATGTTAGGAGGTGACCCCTTTCCTTTGCCTATCAAAAGGGCCTTCCATTGTTCATCTTCAATGGTTTTCCCTTTGTGTAGCACTGCTCATGGGGTGTCCTCCTGCACCTTGTTATTGAAATATCCTTACTAGTGAGAAGAACAATACAACTGTTCTGTTTTAATATTTATGAAACTTAATAAAACTATTTTTATGAGAGTAGACTTAATAGTGGTGTTCTTAGGAAAATTACTACCTCAATATATATTTTCCCAGTGGTTTGAGCTAGTTATAGTGATAGTAGAAGAAGGACTGTAGGAACTGGAATCCGGACAGGAACCAGATTTTAAAAACCAGATAACAGGGACCCGCTGGTCCTGCTTATTTGCAAGTCCGCCCATCACTAATTTGGAGTAACTGGGTGCATAGCAACAAACCAAGAGGCCCATGATCACTCTGGATGAACTGCAGAGATCTACAGCTGAGGTGGGAGAGTCTGTCCATAGGACAATAATCAGTCATATACTACACAAATCTGGCCCTTATGGAAGAGTGGCAAGAAGAAAGCCATTTCTCAAAGATATCCAAAAAATTGTGGATTAAAGTTTGCCACAAGCCACCTGGGAGACACCAAACATGTGGAAGAAGGTGGTCTGGTCAGATCAAACAAAAATCAAACTCTTTGGGCACAATGTCAAACTATATGTTTGGCGTAAAAGCAACACAGCTCATCACCCTTAACACACTATCCCCACTGTCAAACATGGTGGAGGCAGCATCATGGTTTGCGCCTGCTTTTCTTCAGCAGGGACAGGGAAGATGGTTAAAATTGATGGGAAGATGGATGGAGCCAAATACAGGACCATTTTTGAGGAAAACCTGTTGGAGTCTCCAAAAGACCTGAGACTGGGACGGAGATTTGTCTTCCAACAAGACAATGATCCCAAACATAAAGCAAAATCTACAATGGAATGGTTCACAAATAAACGTATCCAGGTGTTAGAATGGACAAGTCACAGCCCAGACCTGAATCCAATCAAGAATCTGTGGAAAGAGCTAAAAACTGCTGTTCACAAACGCTCTCCATCCAACCTCACTCAGCTCCAGCTGTTTACAAAGGAAGAATGGGCGAGAATTTCAGTCTCTCCATGTGCAAAACTGATAGACACATGCCCCAAGAGACTGCAGCTGTAATCGCAGCAAAAGGTGGCGCTACAAAGTATTAACTTACAGGGGATGAATAATATTGCACGCCCCAATTTTCAGTTTATTATTTGTTATAAAAGTTTAAAATAAGCAATAAATATCATTCATCTTCACAATTGTGTCCCACTTGTTGTTGATTCTTAACCATAATTTTTTTTTTTTTTTGTCTTTATGTTTGAAGCCTGAAATGTGGGAAAAGGGTAATAAATTCAAGAGGGCCGAATACTTTCGCAAGGCACTGTAGATCATGGTATGCATCTAATTTTTCATTATATACAGGGGTCACCTATTATATATATTTTTACCTTTCTGTATCTTATATTATCTATATTAGATTTATGGTTTATCAGTTATATTGTAAAAATCTTGTATAAATTTAAATTATTCACGGTAAGTGCATACCTTGTTTTATATTTATAAAGGTATTATTAATATTTACTAATATATTGTATTCTGATTCTGCTACCGGTTTGGTGTTCATGCCCCGCCAACACTCCAGGAGAACCTCTTTTTTCTTTTAAATGTCTATGTGTTTGTGTATTTTTTAATGATTCAATAAAATGTATATTATTAAATTTATTATTGCCTTAATCGATTACCTTTTTGGGCTTCTAAATTTGAAATTTGCCTGATCCGCTCATCTCTACCATTTGTTATTTTCTTTTCTATACCTTTTTTATTTTTGACTTGTTTTGCTTCTCTTTGGTGCAAAAAGTCACACATATTGCTAAATTTGCTATAAAAAGCTAGAGTACGTGAAATCACTTTAGGCAAAACGTACTATAGGGTAATTTACTATGTACAGTTAAAACGAGAAGTTTACATACACTCTCTTGTATATTATCTCACTGGTTTTACAGTTTGCGAAGTGACACATGGTGTAGGTTTTATGAGTCACTTCACTGTAATAGGTCCTAGTAACCAGTATATAATTACAGAAACTGCACCTGCCACATCGAAAGGTACAATTATCTCTTTTGTCAAGCCAGGTTCTCAATGGCTTCGGAGCTATATATGCGCTGTGGACCAACTGATCCCTAATACTTCTTCTTGTCCGATAAGTGATCATAGGTGCTGCTGGGAGATGATCTTTAAGATTTGGATCCACTTTGAGAATCCTCCAGTGTTTTTTGCAAAAATTTCAGACTTTGGTCACATGGCTATCATATTTGCCAATTATATGGAGTTCCGGGATTTCAGTTGTACTTTTGGTGCTCAGAAGGCTAGTTCTTGGGGATATCCCCTATCAAGGAAAAGGCTTCTAAAATTTCCTGCCTGCTGGTTGAAGGTCACGTCCGAGGAGTAGAGTTGAGCGCGGTTCGTGGTTCGAGGTTCTCCAGTTCTAAGCTCGAGTGATTTTTGGGGCTGTTCGAGATCGAACTAGAACTCGAGCTTTTTGCAAAAGCTCGATAGTTCTAGATACGTTCGAGAACGGTTCTAGCAGCAAAAAGCAGGGCTTTTTACAGCTACAGTGTGCAGGAGCCATCGCTGGCAGCCTGCCACAAGCCGGTAACCAAGATAAACATCGGGTATCCAAGCAAAGCGCTTTGGTTAGTAACCCGATGTTTATCTTAGTTACGTGCAGGAAGCCCACACTTCCCCGCTCAGCTCACTCTGCCCCCTCCTGCCCGCGGCATGTACACATATACACACACACACGTACACATACATACACACACACACACATCCCCCCCCCCCGCTCGGCTTACCTGCGGTGATGAAGTCCCGCCATCCCGACCTCAGCGCTGTCACTGTCCTCCATGGCCGCCGCTTGTCACATCACCTCTCGCTTCCGACCCGAGACTGACTAGCGGTGACGTCACGGACCTCTCGCGATACTTGCTGTGAAGGCGCCGGTCATTGAACTCAGTGACAGGGGCTGTCAGTGTGCTGGAGATCAGCGCAGGTAATGTACCTCGCTGACAGCAGCACTTGTCATCCCCTGCAGTGACCTGGGCTGACCCATTGATGTTAGCTCAGGTCACTGCACTGCTCTCCCAGCTAATGGGGAACATCCTGCTCTTCATTGACTGGGACAGTGTGGATCGTCATGGCAACCCCTTGGATTACAGCAGACCTGGATTTGTTTTTCATTCTAATAAATTGGTTAAAGAGGGAATGTATTGGGGAGTGTTTTTTCAAATAAAAATGTGTTTGTCGTCTATTTTTTTTTTATTACTGACTGGGTTGGTGATGTCGGGTATCTGATAGACGCCTGACCTCACCAACCCCAGGGCTTGATGCCAGGTGACATTACACATCTGGTATTAACCCCATATATTACCCCGTTTGCCACCGCACCAGGGCGCGGGATGAGCTGGGGCGGAGCACCAGGATTGTCGCATCTAATGGATGCGCCACTTCTGGGGCGGCTGCGGCCTGCTATTTTTAGGCTTGGGAGAGTCCAATAACCATGGACCTCCCTAGTCTGAGAATATCAGGCCCCAGCTGTCTGCTTTACCTTGGCTGGTGATCCAATTTTGGGGGACCCCTACGTGTTTTTTTTTTTAAATTATTTATTTAATTTAAAATAACAGCGTGGGGTGCCCTCAGTTTTGGATTACCAGTCAAGGTGAGGTTGCCAGCTGTGGTCTGCAGGCTGCAGCCGTCTGCTTTACCCTAGCTGGCTACAAAACTAGGGGGAACCCTACGTCATTTTTTTTTTTCATTTTTTTGGCAAAATACAAAGCTAAGCACCCCTTAGTGCCACATGAAAGGCACCAAAGGGTGCTCCACTTTTTCTCCACTTTTTCTCCATTTATTCTCCACTTTTTCTCCACTTTTTCTCCATTTTTTTCTCCACTTTTTCTCCACTTTTTCTCCATTTATTCTTCACTTTTTCTCCACTTTTTCTCCATTTTTTTCTCCACTTTTTCTCCACTTTTTCTCCACTTTTTCTCCATTTTTTTCTCCACTTTTTCTCCACTTTTTCTCCACTTTTTCTCCATTTTTTCCTCCACTTTTTCTCTACTTTTTCTCCATTTATTCTCCACTTTTTCTCCACTTTTTCTCCATTTTTTTCTCCACTTTTTCTCCACTTATTCTCCACTTTTTCTCCGCTTTTTCTCCACTTTTTCTCCACTTTTTCTCCATTTATTCTCCACTTTTTCTCCATTTTTTTCTCCACTTTTTCTCCACTTTTTCTCCACTTTTTCTCCACTTATTCTCCACTTTTTCTCCACTTTTTCTCCACTTTTTCTCCACTTTTTCTCCATTTTTTTCTCCACTTATTCTCCACTTTTTCTCCATTTATTCTCCACTTTTTCTCCACTTTTTCTGCATTTTTTTCTCCACTTTTTCTCCATTTATTCTCCACTTTTTCTCCACTTTTTCTCCACTTTTTCTCCACTTTTTCTCCATTTTTTTCTCCACTTTTTCTCCATTTATTCTCCACTTTTTCTCCACTTTTTCTCCATTTTTTTCTCCACTTTTTCTCCACTTTTTCTCCATTTATTCTCCACTTTTTCTCCACTTTTTCTCCACTTTTTCTCCACTTTTTGTCCACTTATTCTCCACTTTTTCTCCACTTTTTCTCCATTTTTTTCTCCACTTTTTCTCCACTTTTTCTCCACTTTTTCTCCACTTTTTCTCCACTTTTTCTCCACTTATTCTCCACTTTTTCTCCACTTTTTCTCCATTTTTTTCTCCACTTTTTCTCCACTTATTCTCCAATTTTTCTCCACTTTTTCTCCACTTTTTCTCCACTTTTTCTCCATTTTTTTCTCCACTTTTTCTCCACTTTTTCTCCACTTTTTCTCCATTTTTTTCTCCACTTTTTCTCCACTTTTTCTCCACTTATTCTCCACTTTTTCTCCACTTTTTCTCCAATTTTTCTCCACTTATTCTCCACTTTTTCTCCACTTTTTCTCCATTTATTCTCCACTTTTTCTCCACTTTTTCTCCACTTTTTCTCCACTTTTTCTCCATTTTTTTCTCCACTTTTTCTCCATTTATTCTCCACTTTTTCTCCACTTTTTCTCCATTTTTTTCTCCACTTTTTCTCCACTTATTCTCCACTTTTTCTCCGCTTTTTCTCCACTTTTTCTCCACTTTTTCTCCATTTATTCTCCACTTTTTCTCCATTTTTTTCTCCACTTTTTCTCCACTTTTTCTCCACTTTTTCTCCACTTATTCTCCACTTTTTCTCCACTTTTTCTCCACTTTTTCTCCACTTTTTCTCCATTTTTTTCTCCACTTATTCTCCACTTTTTCTCCATTTATTCTCCACTTTTTCTCCACTTTTTCTCCATTTTTTTCTCCACTTTTTCTCCATTTATTCTCCACTTTTTCTCCACTTTTTCTCCACTTTTTCTCCACTTTTTCTCCATTTTTTTCTCCACTTTTTCTCCATTTATTCTCCACTTTTTCTCCACTTTTTCTCCATTTTTTTCTCCACTTTTTCTCCACTTTTTCTCCATTTATTCTCCACTTTTTCTCCACTTTTTCTCCACTTTTTCTCCACTTTTTCTCCACTTTTTCTCCACTTATTCTCCACTTTTTCTCCACTTTTTCTCCATTTTTTTCTCCACTTTTTCTCCACTTTTTCTCCACTTTTTCTCCACTTTTTCTCCACTTATTCTCCACTTTTTCTCCACTTTTTCTCCATTTTTTTCTCCACTTTTTCTCCACTTATTCTCCAATTTTTCTCCACTTTTTCTCCACTTTTTCTCCACTTTTTCTCCATTTTTTTCTCCACTTTTTCTCCACTTTTTCTCCACTTTTTCTCCACTTTTTCTCCATTTTTTTCTCCACTTTTTCTCCACTTTTTCTCCACTTATTCTCCAATTTTTCTCCACTTTTTCTCCAATTTTTCTCCACTTATTCTCCACTTTTTCTCCACTTTTTCTCCACTTTTTCTCCACTTTTTCTCCACTTTTTCTCCACTTTTTCTCCATTTTTTTCTCCACTTTTTCTCCATTTATTCTCCACTTTTTCTCCACTTTTTCTCCATTTTTTTTCTCCACTTTTTCTCCACTTTTTCTCCACTTTTTCTCCACTTTTTCTCCACTTTTTCTCCATTTTTTCTCCACTTTTTCTCCACTTTTTCTCCGTTCTTTTTCTATGGTCGGTCTACCCATTAGCTCTGCCATGCATACTGTAGCTCTACACCTACTGCACATGTTACTTTATGATTGACATCTCTTTCGTACCAGAGCTGTCTAAGCCTACTCTGACCCCATATTTGTCATTACTATATTGTCCTTGTACTGCATTATGACATTTGTATCATGTGTTTCATTTCTTGCTGTGTTGCAATTTTTTTGCTGCATCCCAATTGTACCTCTACATTGTTCGAGTTTATGTTATTGTTCTCTCACTCTTATGTGATACTGATTATTGTCATTTTTCATGATTACATGCAGATAAGTCCAATCTGACGAAGGCTCAGGCCGAAACGTCATTTGTAACTTGTTTTGGACAAAAACATATATGCTTATGAAAAAAAAAATTTCTTAATACGGACCAATAAAGAGTGATTTTGCATTACTATCCATTGTGACTTACTGACTTAGTCTGGGAGATATAGAGTGCCGAGGTTACTCACTAATTTTATCTATTATTACCTCTGAGCACCTATATACCAGTGAGCAGAGCTTCCTCTACAGTAGTTCTCCTGATTAGGCATGCCCTTACCTCATGAGCAGGGCATTGCAGCTTTGGTAGCAACCATTACGACATGGACTCTGCTGCTGTGGACCCGGGGAGAGTGAGTGCAGATTCATTGCACCCACACTCCTCACATGAAGGGTCCGCACTCCTAGAAAATGGGGGATACGTTCCCTGAGTGTCTCCCCCACATATTCTAGACGGTCCAGAGTCGTCGTGGGACCCCTTTATTTTTTTTCTTACAATAAATTGGTGAAAGAGGAAATGTTTTGGGGACTGTTTTTTCAAATAAATTTCTTTTGTCGATTTTTTTGTTTTTGTTAGTACTGACAGTTTATGATGTTGGATATCTAATAGACGCCATGACATCATAAACTGCTGGGCTTGATCTCAGGTGACTTGACAGCTAGTATCAACCCGATTTATTACCCCGTTTGCCACTGCACCAGGGCACGGGATGAGCTGGGGTGAAGCGCCAGGATTGGCGCATCTAGTGGATGCGCCACGTCTGGGGTGCCTGCGGCCTGCTATTTTTTTATTGTGTAATTATTAATATTTATAAAATAATTATAAAAAAGAGCCTGAGGGGACCTCCACATTGGATCCCCAACCACGGTAAAGCTGCCAGCTGTGGTTTTCAGGCTACAGCCGTCTGCTTTACCCTAGCTGGCTATCAAAAATGGGGGGACCCAACGTAATTTTTTTTTTTTAACTATTTTTTAAATAGAAAAAATTAATGGGCTTCCCTGTATTTTGATTGCCAACCAAGGTAACAGCAGGCAGATGGGGGTGGCAACCCATAGCTGTCTGCTTTATCTGCGCTGAGAATCAAAAATACCGCGGAGTGCTACGTCATTTTTTTAAAGATTTATCTTTACAGCACTGTGATGTCCAGCAATCAAAATACAGGGAAGCCCATTTTATTTTTAGTTATTTAAATAAATAATTAAAAAAAATATATATGGGCTCCCGCTGCATTTTTTGTATTGCTAGCTAAGGGTAATCCAAGCAGCTACTGGCTGCTAACCCCCACTGCTTGGTGTTACCTTCACTGGCAATGGAAAATCCAGGGAAGCATTTTTTATTTTTTTTGCCAAAAAACTACAAAAAAAGGACGTGAGCTTCGCCATATTTTTGTGTGCTAGCCAGGTATAGCAGGCAGGTGCTGGAAGAGTTGGATACAGCGCCAGAAGATGGCGCTTCTATGAAAATGCCATTTTCTGAGGCGGCTGCAGACTGCAATTCGCAGCAGTGGGGCCCAGAAAGCTCAGGCCAACCTGTGGTGCGGATTCCAATCCCCAGCTGCCTAGTTGTACCTGGCTGGACACAAAAATGGGGCAAAGCCTACGTCATTTGTTTTCTAATTATTTCATGAAATTCATGAAATAATAAAAAAAGGGCTTCCCTTTATTTTTGGTTCCCAGCCGGGTACAAATAGGCAACTGGGGGTTGGGGGCAGCCGTACCTGCCTGCTGTACCTGGCTAGCATACAAAAATATGGCGAAGCCCACATAATTTTTTCAGGGGGCAAAAAACTTCTGCATACAGTCCTGGATGGAGTATGCTGAGCCTTGTAGTTCTGCAGCTGCTGTCTGTCTGTATGGAGAAGAGCAGACAGCAGCTGCAGAACTACAAGGCTCAGCATACTCCATCCAGGACTGCATGCAGAAGTTTTTTGCCCACCAAAAAAATGACGTGGGCTTCGCCATATTTTTGTATGCTAGCCAGGTACAGCTGGCAGCCACGGGCTGCCTCCAACCCCCAGTTGCCTATTTGTACCCGGCTGGCAACCAAAAATATAGGGAAGCCCGTTTTTTTTAATTATTTCACTTATTTCATGAAATAAAAAACAAATGACGTGGGCTTCGCCCCATTTTTGTGTCCAGCCGGGTACAACTAGGCAGCTGGGGATTGGAATCCGCAGCACAGGTTAGTCCGAGGTTTGTGGGCGCCTCTGCTGCGGATTTCAGTCCGCAGCCGTCCCAGAAAATGGCGCTCTCATAGAAGCGCCATCATCTGTCGCTGTATCCAACTCTTCCAACAGCCCTGGAGCCGGGTGGCTTGTTGGGTAATCATGAGTTAATACTGGCTTTGTTTTACCAGCCAGTATTAAGCCAGAGATTCTTAATGTCAGGCACGTTTGACCCGGCCATTAAGAATCTCCAATAAAGGGTTAAAAAAAAGACACCACACAGAGAAAAAATACTTTAATAGAAATAAATACACAGACACATTAGAGACTCCATCTTTATTACCCCCTGTCAGCCCTCCACGATCCTACTCTTCTGTCTTCTTTCTTTCTAGTGTAGTAGTAGTGACGATTGTAGTGAGGATGAGATTCACCAGCTCATCACTTGGGGCTGGGGAACCTCCATCCTCACTACAATCATCACTACAATCGGGAAGCAGCGTGCAGCCTTCACTCTGTGAGTGATCAGTGCTGGCTGCTAGCGGTAACGCTGACAGACGCGTTACCATAGCAACGGTGCTCTCGGAGCCGCGGTTAGCGGTGACGTCACCGCTAACTGCGTTGCTATGGCAACGGTGATCTCCGTTAATGACCGGCTGTGTCAGCCGGTCCCTAACGGAATGGGGAGTCGACCGTGTGCTAGAGCATGTCGCCGGTACACGGCGATACACATATGTGCACCGTGTACCGGAGAGATGCACTCGCAGGTCCTACATGACGTGTCATAGTCATGTGACCAGTCTGTAGCCAATGAGATAATAGCCACGTGACTGGTCACATGGCTATTTTGACGTCACGATAGGTCCTGCATCTCTGCTGGCAGTGCAGGTCACCGGGAGGATTCAGCGATCATCGGATGGAATAGCGGCAGGAGACAGAGTGCAGAAGGGATCGCGAGGACCGGTAAGTAGAGTTGAGCGCGGTTCGTGGTTCGTGGTTCTCCAGTTCTAGGCTCGAGTGATTTTGGGGCATGTTCTAGATCGAACTAGAACTCGAGCTTTTTGCAAAAGCTCGATAGTTCTAGAAATGTTCGAGAACGGTTCTAGCAGCCAAAAAACAGCTAAATCATAGCTTGGTTTCTGCTGTAATAGTGTAAGTCACTCTGTGAATCAAACTATTATCACATTTCAGTGTATAGTGTGCGTGAACAGCGCCTTCAGATCACTGCTGTTTCTATAATGGCGATCGCCATTTTTTTTTTTTCTTGTCTTCCTTCCCTAAGCGCGCGCGTCTTGTGGGGCGGGCCAGCATGTCAGCCAATCACAGACACACACACAGCTAAGTGGACTTTGAGCCAGAGAAGCAAC
Organism: Anomaloglossus baeobatrachus; assembly: GCF_048569485.1. Classification (NCBI taxonomy): domain Eukaryota; kingdom Metazoa; phylum Chordata; class Amphibia; order Anura; family Aromobatidae; genus Anomaloglossus; species Anomaloglossus baeobatrachus. The sequence goes on along the minus strand of NC_134363.1, from coordinate 179,122,716 downwards.
GGCATGTGTGATAGGATCTGCATGTCACATGTCCCTGCATTATAAAACCGGACATTTTCTTCACGGACGCCATTATCTGCCTTCTGCGTCTTTGGTGTCAGACATCACTGTCGCAGCTCCGTCTTGAGTCCTATCGCTGATACAGCTGTATGCGCTGCATACACAGCGATAGACAGCATAGGGAGAGCACTTTATAGCAGTCCTTTTAAGGGCTCAAACCGGCAGGGTCAGAGTTAAGGTGACAGGTCCTGAAAACAGCGCCAGCGTCTGTGCAGCCAAGGTCAGGGATTTCCTCCCTGCATTTCACCATTAGGAGGGAATAGAAAGGCAGGCTTCCATTCCTCTACCCAGAGCACCACAATCCTGCCACTGTACCCTCTTGTCCTCTGCACACTCCAACTCATAACTAAGCCATTATACTAGCAAACACTCAGTGTACCTAGTGGCATCCTATCTGTGGCTATTGGACTTTGCTATAGTCCCACTAGTGCCAAGACATTTGCAGAGCACGTCTGCCGGCATTGCACACTACAACTAATTATAACTAAGCCATTATACTAGCAAACACTCAGTGTACCTAGTGGCATCCTAAACGTGGCTATTGGACTTTGCTATAGTCCCACTAGTGCCAAGACATTTGCAGAGTGCATCTGCCTGCGTTGCACACTCCAACTAATTATAACTAAGCCATTATACTAGCAAACACTTAGTGTACCTAGTGGCATCCTAAACGTGGCTATTGGACTTTGCTATAGTCCCACTAGTGCCAAGACATTTGCAGAGTGCATCTGCCTGCGTTGCACACTCCAACTAATTATAACTAAGCCATTATACTAGCAAACACTTAGTGTACCTAGTGGCATCCTATACGTGGCTATTGGACTTTGCTATAGTCCCACTAGTGCCAAGACATTTGCAGAGCGCATCTGCCTGCGTTGCACACTCCAACTAATTATAACTAAGCCATTATACTAGCACACACTCAGTGTACCTAGTGGCATCCTATACGTGGCTATTGGACTTTGCTATAGTCCCACTAGTGCCAAGACATTTGCAGAGCGCATCTGCCTGCGTTGCACACTCCAACTAATTATAACTAAGCCATTATACTAGCACACACTCAGTGTACCTAGTGGCATCCTATACGTGGCTATTGGACTTTGCTATAGTCCCACTAGTGCCAAGACATTTGCAGAGCGCATCTGCCTGCGTTGCACACTCCAACTAATTATAACTAAGCCATTATACTAGCAAACACTTAGTGTACCTAGTGGCATCCTATACGTGGCTATTGGACTTTGCTATAGTCCCACTAGTGCCAAGACATTTGCAGAGCGCATCTGCCTGCGTTGCACACTCCAAATAATTATAACTAAGCCATTATACTAGCAAACACTCAGTGTACCTAGTGGCATCCTATACGTGGCTATTGGACTTTGCTATAGTCCCACTAGTGCCAAGACATTTGCAGAGCGCATCTGCCTGCGTTGCACACTCCAACTAATTATAACTAAGTTACATTGTCAGGGATATTTATTCTTCATTATTCTGCTGATAATAAAGCTAGACCACCACTGCAGTCTTCACCACCTCTCAATTTTTACTACCACATTTTCAGTCCACAATCTTGTCGCAATCAACATGAGTGGCAAAATGACAGATGCTGGTGGAAAGGGGAAGAGGCGTGGTGGAAAAGGCAAAAAAGGTTTTGTCAGTGGGGAAGGTGGCAAAGCTCCATTATCATCTGCTGCAGATAGACCATCTACTAGCAAAAGTAAGATGTCTACTACTTATTGTGGACAATCCGATGTGCTTCCTTTTTTACGGACACGAACAAGAGGAACAAAGGTAGATGATGGGCAAAAAAGGAAAATGCTTGAATGGATCTCAAGTGGTCCAACAAGTGCCCTCTCAGCCACTTCAAGTACCGCATCCAAAAAACACCAGTCTTCTGAGTTGTCATCCCAATCACACTTGATTTCTCCCAGCTCTGAAGTCTCCATCAGCCCTGCACAGTATGGTGGAACTGAGATGGCTGAGTCTGCAGAGCTGTTCAGTCACACTATAGCCTGGGAATCAGAGGTCTGCTCCCAAGCTACAGTGAGTACAGAACAGGAAATGGTCTGCAGTGATGCCCAGAACCTTTGTGACTCTGATTCAGGCCGTGAGGACCAAGTTTCTGAGCATAATGTTGACCCTTTGTCACAAACTGTAACACCTGTGGTTATAGACAATGAGGAACATACTGATGAAGATGAGACGCAGATACCCGATTGGGATGACAACTTAAATATTCGGTCAGGGCAAGAAGAGGCTCGGTCTGAGGGGGAGGGGAGTGCAAACACAACAATTGATGATGACGTTCTAGATCCCACCTACTGTCAACCCCCAGTCAGGCACTCGAGGAGGTCAACAGAGGCGGTGGAGGAGGATGCAACCGACGACGAAGTTACCTTGCGCCTTCCTGGACAGAGTCGGAGCACTGGTAGCACGTCTACAACTGCATCCTCAGCCACCACTCTGCCTATGAGCATTATTCGGGGTGGATCAACAGGTCGCATGGCCTCTAAGCCTTGCCTAGCCTGGTCCTTTTTTCACATCGAAAAAGATCGCCCAACTCATGTGATATGTACCATTTGTCATGATTCTGTTAGTAGAGGTCAAAACCTCAGCAGTTTGACAACTTCTTCCATGAATCGTCACATGACTAAATATCATAAGTCCCGGTGGGAAGCTCACCGTGCTGCAATGCGGCCTAGCGGAGCGAACCATCCACCGCCCGCCCCTTCCAGTGCATCCGCGCGCTCTTCATCTTCTAGGACTGTGGGGACAGCTGTCACACCTGTTTTTCCACGCAAAACTTCCACCACTGTAACCGCAACAGGCAGTTTGCTTGTAAGGTCGTCAGTTGGTTTGGAAGGGGAAACAAGTGAGTGTGTACAGCTCTCTCAGACATCGATAGCACCAACGTTGGATGAAGGCAACATCATGTCTCCGCCTGCACTTTCCTCACAAACCTGCATTTTTCCAGGGACACCCTACTCAACACCGTCTACACACAGCAGCCAGATCTCTGTCCCTCAGATGTGGTCAAATAAAAGGCCACTTCCTCCGACCCATGACAAAGCTAAGAGGTTGACTCTATCCCTCTGTAAGCTGTTGGCTACCGAAATGCTGCCTTTCCGCCTAGTGGACACACAGGATTTTAGAGACCTTATGTCTGTCGCTGTGCCCCAGTACCAGATGCCTAGTCGCCACTACTTCTCTAAGAAAGGTGTGCCCGCGCTACACCAGCATGTCGCACACAACATCACCGCTTCCTTGAGAAACTCTGTGTGTGAACGGGTGCATTTCACCACCGATACTTGGACCAGTAAGCATGGACAGGGACGTTACATGTCGCTGACTGGGCACTGGGTAACTATGGTGATAGATGGTGAAGGGTCTGCTGCACAAGTCTTGCCGTCCCCACGACTTGTGTGTCAATCCTCTGTCTGTCCAAGTTCCGCCACTGCTTCTGCATCCTCCACCTCATCTGGGTCCTCCACCTCCGCCCCAAGCCTGCCTGGTCAGGCCACCAGCGTTCTCACTGCGCAGAAGGAATCACGCACCCCTCATTACTATGCTGGCAGCAGAGCGCAACGGCATCAGGCGGTCTTTAGCTTGACATGTCTTGGTAATAAGAGTCACACAGCTGAGGAGTTGTGGTCAGCTCTGCGGTCCGAGTTTAATAAATGGTTGTCTCCACTCAACCTGCAGCCTGGTAAGGCCGTGTGCGACAATGCTGCAAACCTGGGTGCGGCCCTTCGCCTGGGCAAGGTGACACACGTACCTTGTATGGCTCACGTGTTGAACCTTGTCGTGCAGCAATTTTTAACACACTATCCCGGCCTAGATGGCCTTCTGAACAGGGCACGAAAACTGTCTGCTCACTTCCGCCGTTCAAGCGCCGCAGCTGAGCGACTTGCATCGCTCCAGAAGTCTTTCGGCCTGCCGGTTCATCGCCTGAAATGCGATGTGGCGACACGCTGGAATTCAACTCTCCACATGTTACAGCGACTGTGGCAGCACCGCAGAGCCCTGGTGCAATACGTCATGACGTATAGCCTGGGCCAACGAGATGCAGAGGTGGGGCAGATCACCCTGATGGAGTGGTCTCAGATCAAGGACCTATGCACCCTTCTGCACAGTTTCGACATGGCGACGAATATGTTTAGCGCTGACAATGCCATTATCAGCATGACGATTCCAGTCATTTACATGCTGGAGCACACGCTAAACACTATTCGGAGTCAGGGGGTGGGACAACATGAAGGGGAGGAACTACAGGAGGATTCATATGCGCAAGGGACAACAACATCACCAAGGTCCAGACGTTCATCATCACCAACGCAGCAGGCATGGGACCAAGGCAAGGGGGACAGGGATCGACAAGGGCGCATAGTAGCAGGCGAAATGTTGAGCAAGGTGCAGGAGAACATGAAGAAATGGAGGACGAACTGTCAATGGACATGGAAGACTCAGCGGATGAGGGAGACCTTGGTCAAATTTCAGTTGAAAGAGGTTGGGGTCAGATGTCAGAGGAAGAAAGAACGGGTAGCACCTCTATGCCACAAACACAGCGTGGACTTGGTCCGCATGGCTGCGCAAGACACATGAGTGCCTTTTTGTTGCACTACCTCCAACATGACAGTCGTATTGTCAAAATTAGAAGTGATGATGACTACTGGATTGCCACACTATTCGATCCCCGGTACAAGTCCAAATTTTGTGACATAATTCCAGCCATAGAAAGGGACGCACGTATGCAGGAGTATCAGCAGAAGCTGTTACTAGATCTTAGCTCGGCTTTTCCACCAAACAACCGTGCAGGTGCAGGGAGTGAATCTCCCAGTTGTAACTTGACAAACATGGGACGGTCTCGTCATCTTCAACAGTCTACCCGTACCAGTAGGACCGTATCTGGTGCCGGTAACAGCAATTTTATGGAATCTTTTCATAATTTTTTTAGACCCTCTTTTGCAAGGCCACCAGAGACAACAAGTCTGACACATAGTCAACGGCTGGAGAGGATGATACAGGAGTATCTCCAAATGAACATCGATGCCATGACTGTGCAACTGGAGCCTTGCTCCTTTTGGGCTTCAAACCTAGAAAAATGGCCAGAGCTCGCAACTTACGCCTTGGAGATTTTGTCGTGTCCAGCTGCCAGCGTTGTCTCTGAACGTGTATTCAGTGCTGCTGGGTGTGTGCTGACAGATAAGCGCACGCGTCTTTCCAGTGACAATGTGGACAGACTGACGTTTATCAAAATGAACAAGTCATGGATCCAGAAGGAATTTACTACCCCTGTGTCATCCTGGGGAGAGTAAATGCTTGTTGATTTGGAATGTGCTTGATGCAAATCAAAACATCCTGTTTGCAACTAGGGCACAAGTGCTGCCACTGAATGGGTGGGTGTGTGGGGCCCAATTTTTGGAAAAAAAGGGAGACTCCGCTTGGAGTAACCCTTGCTTACATTGTTTTTAAAAGAAGCCAAGATGAACAGAGCTGGGATCAGGAAAGACTTTGCTACCTACCCCGGTGTCATCCTGGGGACGGATAAGAATGACGTATTTTTGAATGTGCTTGATGCAAATCTAGCTGTGAAGTGTACAACTGGGGCACAACTGCTGCCACTGAATGGGTGGGTGTGTGGGGCCCAATTTTTGGAAAAAAAGGGAGACTCCGCTTGGAGTAACCCTTGCTTGCTGTGTTTTTAAAAGAAGCCAAGATGAACAGAGCTGGGATCAGGAAAGACTTTGCTACCTACCCCGGTGTCATCCTGGGGACGGATAAGAATGACGTATTTTTGAATGTGCTTGATGCAAATCTAGCTGTGAAGTGTACAACTGGGGCACAACTGCTGCCACTGAATGGGTGGGTGTGTGGGGCCCAATTTTTGGAAAAAAAGGGAGACTCCGCTTGGAGTAACCCTTGCTTGATGTGTTTTTAAAAGAAGCCAAGATGAACAGAGCTGGGATCAGGGAAGATTTTGCTACCTACCCCGGTGTCATCCTGGGGACGGATAAGAATGACGTATTTTTGAATGTGCTTGATGCAAATCTAGCTGTGAAGTGTACAACTGGGGCACAACTGCTGCCACTGAATGGGTGGGTGTGTGGGGCCCAATTTTTGGAAAAAAAGGGAGACTCCGCTTGGAGTAACCCTTGCTTGCTGTGTTTTTAAAAGAAGCCAAGATGAACAGAGCTGGGATCAGGAAAGACTTTGCTACCTACCCCGGTGTCATCCTGGGGACGGATAAGAATGGCGTATTTTTGAATGTGCTTGATGCAAATGTAGCTGTGAAGTGTACAACTAGGGCACAACTGCTGCCACTGAAGGGGTGGGTGTGTGTGGGGCCCAATTTTTGGAAAAAAGGGAGACTCCGCTTGGAGTAACCCTTGCTTACATTGTTTTTAAAAGAAGCCAAGATGAACAAGTCATGGGTCAGCAAAGACTTTGCTACCTACCCCGGTGTCATCCTGGGGATGGATAAGAATGGCGTATTTTTGAATGTGCTTGATGCAAATGTAGCTTTGAAGTGTACAACTAGGGCACAACTGCTGCCACTGAAGGGGTGGGTGTGTGTGGGGCCCAATTTTTGGAAAAAAGGGAGACTCCGCTTGGAGTAACCCTTGCTTGATGTGTTTTTAAAAGAAGCCAAGATGAACAGAGCTGGGATCAGGAAAGACTTTGCTACCTACCCCGGTGTCATCCTGGGGACGGATAAGAATGGCGTATTTTTGAATGTGCTTGATGCAAATGTAGCTGTGAAGTGTACAACTAGGGCACAACTGCTGCCACTGAAGGGGTGGGTGTGTGTGGGGCCCAATTTTTGGAAAAAAGGGAGACTCCGCTTGGAGTAACCCTTGCTTACATTGTTTTTAAAAGAAGCCAAGATGAACAAGTCATGGGTCAGCAAAGACTTTGCTACCTACCCCGGTGTCATCCTGGGGATGGATAAGAATGGCGTATTTTTGAATGTGCTTGATGCAAATGTAGCTGTGAAGTGTACAACTAGGGCACAACTGCTGCCACTGAAGGGGTGGGTGTGTGTGGGGCCCAATTTTTGGAAAAAAGGGAGACTCCGCTTGGAGTAACCCTTGCTTGATGTGTTTTTAAAAGAAGCCAAGATGAACAGAGCTGGGATCAGGAAAGACTTTGCTACCTACCCCGGTGTCATCCTGGGGACGGATAAGAATGACGTATTTTTGAATGTGCTTGATGCAAATCTAGCTGTGAAGTGTACAACTGGGGCACAACTGCTGCCACTGAATGGGTGGGTGTGTGGGGCCCAATTTTTGGAAAAAAAGGGAGACTCCGCTTGGAGTAACCCTTGCTTGCTGTGTTTTTAAAAGAAGCCAAGATGAACAGAGCTGGGATCAGGAAAGACTTTGCTACCTACCCCGGTGTCATCCTGGGGACGGATAAGAATGGCGTATTTTTGAATGTGCTTGATGCAAATGTAGCTGTGAAGTGTACAACTAGGGCACAACTGCTGCCACTGAAGGGGTGGGTGTGTGTGGGGCCCAATTTTTGGAAAAAAGGGAGACTCCGCTTGGAGTAACCCTTGCTTACATTGTTTTTAAAAGAAGCCAAGATGAACAAGTCATGGGTCAGCAAAGACATTGCTACCTACCCCGGTGTCATCCTGGGGATGGATAAGAATGGCGTATTTTTGAATGTGCTTGATGCAAATGTAGCTGTGAAGTGTACAACTAGGGCACAACTGCTGCCACTGAAGGGGTGGGTGTGTGTGGGGCCCAATTTTTGGAAAAAAGGGAGACTCCGCTTGGGGTAACCCTTGCTTGATGTGTTTTTAAAAGAAGCCAAGATGAACAGAGCTGGGATCAGGAAAGACTTTGCTACCTACCCCGGTGTCATCCTGGGGACGGATAAGAATGACGTATTTTTGAATGTGCTTGATGCAAATCTAGCTGTGAAGTGTACAACTGGGGCACAACTGCTGCCACTGAATGGGTGGGTGTGTGGGGCCCAATTTTTGGAAAAAAAGGGAGACTCCGCTTGGAGTAACCCTTGCTTGCTGTGTTTTTAAAAGAAGCCAAGATGAACAGAGCTGGGATCAGGAAAGACTTTGCTACCTACCCCGGTGTCATCCTGGGGACGGATAAGAATGGCGTATTTTTGAATGTGCTTGATGCAAATGTAGCTGTGAAGTGTACAACTAGGGCACAACTGCTGCCACTGAAGGGGTGGGTGTGTGTGGGGCCCAATTTTTGGAAAAAAGGGAGACTCCGCTTGGAGTAACCCTTGCTTACATTGTTTTTAAAAGAAGCCAAGATGAACAAGTCATGGGTCAGCAAAGACTTTGCTACCTACCCCGGTGTCATCCTGGGGATGGATAAGAATGGTGTATTTTTGAATGTGCTTGATGCAAATGTAGCTGTGAAGTGTACAACTAGGGCACAACTGCTGCCACTGAAGGGGTGGGTGTGTGTGGGGCCCAATTTTTGGAAAAAAGGGAGACTCCGCTTGGAGTAACCCTTGCTTGATGTGTTTTTAAAAGAAGCCAAGATGAACAGAGCTGGGATCAGGAAAGACTTTGCTACCTACCCCGGTGTCATCCTGGGGACGGATAAGAATGACGTATTTTTGAATGTGCTTGATGCAAATCTAGCTGTGAAGTGTACAACTAGGGCACAACTGCTGCCACTGAAGGGGTGGGTGTGTGTGGGGCCCAATTTTTGGAAAAAAGGGAGACTCCGCTTGGAGTAACCCTTGCTTACATTGTTTTTAAAAGAAGCCAAGATGAACAGAGCTGGGATCAGGAAAGACTTTGCTACCTACCCCGGTGTCATCCTGGGGACGGATAAGAATGGCGTATTTTTGAATGTGCTTGATGCAAATGTAGCTGTGAAGTGTACAACTAGGGCACAACTGCTGCCACTGAAGGGGTGGGTGTGTGTGGGGCCCAATTTTTGGAAAAAAGGGAGACTCCGCTTGGAGTAACCCTTGATTGCTGTGTTTTTTATAAATGATCCAAGCTGCACAGAGCTGGGATCAGGAAAGACTTAGCTACCTACCCTGGTGTCATCCTGGGGACGGTTAATTATGGCGTATTTTTGAATGTGCTTGATGCAAATCTAGCTGTGAAGTGTGCAACTGGGGCACAAGTGCTACCACTGAAGGGGTGGGTGTGTGTGTGGCCCAATTTTTGGAAAAAAGGGAGACTCCGCTTGGAGTCACCTTGCGGTGTTTTACATGATTTTAGAAGGGCGTGCCATGCCTATATCTGTGTGTCCTCCTCTTTTTCCTTGTCCAGCTGTTTTGTTTTCGCATGAGTATATGTCCTTGTCACTTTCCAATGTGTTTGAGTTGTTTGTCACCTTTAGGACACCTTTGAGGGTGTTTTCTAGGTGTTTTTCTGTGTTTGTGATTGCCTGCCATTGTTTCCTATGCAGTTCGAGTTCGGTTCGTCGAACGTTCGACGAACCGAACTCGAACGGGAGGTCCGTTCGGCGAACCAACCTCGAGCCGAACCGCGACCGGTTCGCTCATCTCTACCGGTAAGTGTTATGGCAATGTTTATTAACTGTTTTTGTACTTTTATAATGCATTTTTATGTGTTTGTGATTGCCTCCCATTATAGCCTATACGTTCGAGTTCGGTTCGTCGAACGTTCGACGAACCGAACTCGAACGGGACCCCCGTTCGGCGAACCGGCCTCGAGCCGAACCGGGACCAGTTCGCTCATCTCTACCGAGGAGCAATTTCACCTCATTCTGATGTATTGTGCCTTGGGTATGCCTGATTTCGAACTTGGCGGATGGTGGCTATTCTAGTTCAGGAGGCTGTTGGCTGCTGTTGATTTGCGAAAAGTAGTAGTAGTCAGTTGTCCTTCGCTCCATTGTGATATCCAAGAAATTTATTTCCGATTTCCTAAGTTCTGATGTTAATCTAAATCCCAGATTGTTGATGTTGATGTCCATCATAAAGTGGTTGAAGAGCGGTTTGTCACCTGACCACAAGAGGAGGATGTCATGTATGTAGTGCCCCCAAAAAAGGATGTGGGGACTCCACAAAGATGCATCCACCTCATTGCCAAAAATAACAGTATCTAGTAGCTGCTATAAAGAGCATCGACATCTATCGATGCCAAACATACTCCATCCTCCAACACAATTTCATCTAATTTACTCAGAAGGTCCATGGTGTGTCCCTCAGTTAGGATGGTAATGCTGTAACAAAACTCCTTAGGACTTTGTCAAGATGCAGGCTGCTATTTTGCATCAAATAGTTTATCCTGGAGACAATAGGATGGCCCTTGAGGGGAGTATGGCCCTAATAGACTTTTGGCAAAGCATAAAAATCAGGTGTGACTGCAAATTTGATTATCATAAACTCCTTTTCATTTTTGGAGATGACTTTATCTTTCAGAACTTTATCCAGTAGATTGTCAAGTTCTTTTCTGAAAGTCGGAAGGGGATCTTTGCGTAGAATTTATAGGTGGTAATATCTTTCAAGAGATCAAGGCACATGGATGTCTATAGTTCATTGTTTAGAATCACTAGATTTCCCCTTTATTAGAGGGTTTAAAAATTAAATTGGTATTTCTTCCCAGGTTGTCCTCCCTTTCAGAGGTATCCAGATTTTGCATCAAGCCACTCATGCCTCTATTTAATTTTTTGAGATCCTCTCTGACCAAGTCAGTGAAAATATCAATGCTGTTAAGGCCGCTTTACACGCAACGACATCGCTAATGAGATGTCGTTGGGGTCATGGAATTTGTGACACACATCCGGCCTTGTTAGCGACGTCATTGCGTGTGAAACGTACGAACGACCGCTAACGATCAAAATTACTCACCTTATCATTGATCGTTGACATGTCGTTCTAATCCCAAATATCGTTGCTGTTGCAGAACGCAGGTTGTTCGTCATTCCTGAGGCAGCACACATCGCTACGTGTGACACCCCAGGAATGACGAACAACAACGTACCTGCGTCCTCTGGCAACGAGGTGGGTGTGTCTTTCCTTCGGCTGCTCTCTGCCCCTCCGCTTTTATTGGCCGCCTGCTGTGTGACGTCGCTGTGATGCCGCACGAACCGCCCCCTTATAAAGGAGGCGGTTCGCCGGCCACAGTGGCGTCGCAGGGAAGGTAAGTATGTGTGACGGGGCCTAGAGATATTGTGCACCACGGGCAGTGATTTGCCCATGACGCACAACCGACGGGGGCGGGTTCTTTCACCAGCGACATCGCTAGCGATCGCTAGCGATGTCGCTATGTGTAAAGTGGCCTTTAGTGTCTGTTAACAGAGGCATTTTAGTGCTGGTCGGCTTAAGCTTTGTGAAAGGGTCTGTGCCAGGAGTCCTGTTGTTTTCAATGAGAAGAATCGTTAATGTCCTGATGTTAGATGTGCGGCGGGGTGCTCCTGCAGTCGTGGCAGATGCTGCCTTCAGGCTGCAGCGCATCCCTGTGTCACTTTTGTGCACCGGCACTGCCTCTCTAATGGAGGGGAAGGGTTGCTAGGACTTGTGGTGTGGGGCACTCCATTTACGGCCAGAGGCCAGGATTGTATCTTGTTTCTTCTGGGCGACTTCCCAGCTCCCGCCTGCAGCAGGCCCTATTCTCCCCAAACACCACACACTGACACTGTCTCTTCTGAACACATAACGGAGTGCAATATCATTATTGGGGAATTGTGAAATATTAACGTTATTGTGCAATGTTAGTTTTCCACCACTAATAGTGTTTTCTATTTAGCCCAAAAAGTTCTACTTGATCTCATCTGACAAGAGCACCTTCTTCCATTGCTCGCTGTGTCCCCTACATGGCTTTTTGCTAACTGCAAATGGGACGTCTTGCTTTTAAAAATATCTTTCTTTTCCCACTCTTCCACACAGGCCAGATTTCTGGAGTATATAACTATTAGTTGACCTGTGGACAGATTCTTCCCACTTGAGCTTTGGCTCTCTGCAGCTACTCCAGTTACCATGGGCTTCTCAGCTGCTTCTCTAATTTTTGTTCTCCTTTTTGGAATGTCAGTTTAGGTGTATGGTCATGTCTTGGTAGGTATGCAGTTGTGCCGTACTCCTATATTTGAAAAATGGATTCAACAGTGCTCTGTGAGATATTCAGAGCTTTATTTTTTATAACCTCACCCTGCTTTACTCTTCTCCACACCTTTATCCCTGACCTGTCTGGTGTGTTCCTTGATTTTCATGATGCTGTTTGATCTCTAATGTTCTCAAACAAACCTCTGAGGCCTTCACAGAACTTCTGTTGTTATACTGAGAAGAAATTGCACACATTACTAATAAAGTGACTTCTGGGGGCAATTGGTCACTCTGGATTTTATGTACATGTAATGCTGTGGATAAACAACCACTTAAATTTCAACAAACTTTCTAATTCTAGTCTTGGTAAATTTTCTCATCTCCATTTGTAATCCAAAATGGTACCAATAATGGCAATGGCAATACGTGACCTTGGTGTGGCACTTTGGGAGCTCATTGACTGATGTGCTAGCCACTGAGCCACTGTGCTGTCCATCAAATTGGATTGACATGTCATAAGTGTGCTTTGTTGAAAACCCCTAGTACAAGCAAATTATAGTGGGTCTTTATTATCAAACTGCTGCCCCAGAATTTATGCCAGGATGGTGCTTGTAATAGGTGGTACAAATCTATTAGCAGACTTTATCTTTGCACATTCATAGCTGGTCTTGGGGTTGTGAGTAGGGATGATCGAATACCTCAAATATTCGGCTTCGCGAATATTTGCTGAATAGGTACCCGCTATAAGACTATTCGTGAATATTTGATGTGCAATGTAAGTCTATGGGAAACCCAAATAACAACTATTCGGAACTATTCGGGCTTCCCATAGACTTACATTGCACATCGATTATTCGCCTAGCAGCGACCTATTCCTCGGATATTCGCAAAGCCAAACATGTGAGGTATTCGAACATCCCTAGTTGTGAGTCTTATTTTTTAGACTTGATGAATCAACCATTCCAACAGACTGTGAGCTTATTGGAGACCTAGCAGTTTTGACTTATGAACATTATAAATTTTAATAAGACGCTAACTGAAATGATGGAAACAAAAGATATTTTTAGGGGGAAACTGTTGCTTTTTCTCTATAGGTATTTACTGTGTATGTAGAAATGAGCGATCCTGATCAGCAAAGATCGGAGAATGTTAAAATCGTGCGATCTTTGGCCAGATCAGATTGGGATTGGACATCCAATCATTTACCCCAAAAGTCTGCAATCTTTCCAAGGATCTGTAAATGTTCAGATGGCAAAAGCCATTCTCTACCTGCCGATCACAGCCATGTCAAGTATTGAGATGGCTGTGATTGGCCACTGTAAAAAAAAAGGAAGCAAAAGGGTTAAAGCAATACATTCTTCCTGAATCCCCATGACTGGAGTGCTACTTCCGGGTCAAATAACTATCAGTAATCCACATTCACTGTTTCCCCTAGTCCCCTGCGTCTCTGATTGGCTTCTGTCAAACCCTGCCCCCAGACAGCATCTGTGATTGGTTGGAATCACAGGCGCTGTCTGCGGGTTTATATTGTGAAACAAAGTAAAGAAATAAATAAATAAAACAATTGGCGTAGGGTCACTTCATTTCTTGATACCAGCACAGATAAGGCCATGGCTACAGGCTGCAGCCCCCCGCCCTGTCCTTATCTTGGTTGTGTATCAAAATAGGAGGAACCGCCTGCGGCTTTAAGTTTTATTTAAATAAATAATTTTTAAAAAACGGCATGTGGACTCCCCTAATTTTGATATTCAGCCATGATAAAGCCTGACAGCTGGGGGTTGGTATTCTCAGGAATATTCTCTGAAATACATGGTGCCCATCACTTTTTATAATGAAGACCGAACAGTTAAATTTTTATTCACTTTAATCAATTACTAGACACAGATTAAGGATATTAATAGGATTTAGCTTTACATATATCTTTTGACATGCAGACTCGTCTTGTGTCATCTCAGACCTACATCTCTTTGTGAGCTGCAATGAATATGACGGCTTTATAATCAATGTGGTCATTTACATCCGCTCTCTTCTTAACCTTACAAAGGTCAACAATAAAACCTTCTCCAACCAGAGCTTTCCTGGCAAAATCCTCATCATAATTCAACGCATGGAACGTGTGTTTCCCGACTGTGAAATATGTTATATCTAAACAACCAATTAATATAATGTGTCCTCCAGGCTTCAGCAATCTTGAAAACTTCCTGAGATATCTCCTGTAATCATCTTGATCTTTGCTGATTACATCCAGGAACCAAGCACTGATGATACAATCTGCTGGTGGTAGAACGATTGGATCTATTATATTTTCTTTCTCGAAGTCACATTTCAGAACATGGTGAAGGGCCGATCGCACTTTTCCTTCTTTGTCCTGTAAATGATTACTGAAAGAAATGGAAAAAATAATGATAGGGATTCTTTCTCAGGCAATATTGAATAGGATGATGTTAGAGCTCAATGGTTACCTATGCATCATTGACTTCCAGTTGGGGAAAGACCTGAATCTACCAAGACCAGGGCCAGGACAAGGTATTTTGGTGCCCTATGCAGATGAAACCAATAGTGCCCCCATAAACCCTCAGCAGCTAAAAAAAGTGAATGGGTTAAAGACTAGAGTAGTAGAACCCCTAACGCACCCCCACCTTCTCTTATTGGCTAGGCAACAAGCTCCAACAACCACTTCCACCAGGAATGTTACCTTCTTCTCAAAAAAATACAGCAAAAGTAAACCAAAATGTTCTACTTTAGGCGGGGCGGCTCAATAGGCAGTGCATTTTAAAAGTTAGATATAGAATGATTCATTGTTTGTAGGCCATTTGTACAACAATACCAGGGATGAATAGTGATTTTCATCCCTGATGTCCTACATTTTAATTGTCATACCCAAGAATAGTCATATAATCTAATATAGCTTTACTATAATTGGGGCTGTTTGGTTGCAATTAATGTCTCCAGGATTTGGTGGATATTTTACTGGGAGCTAATTAGACCCCATTTTATATATATATATATATATATATATATATATATATATATATAGATATATATATATATATATATATATGGAAAAGTATGATGGTGTGTAGTTTTTGTGACAAATACAGTACAATACTGAGGTGGTTCGGTTGAAATATTCCTGGAAGGATAGTGATTCTAGTGGTATAGTCATGTACTGATGGTGGTGTTAGTGTTGTATTCCTGTACTGATGGTGGTTCTTTTATTATTCTTTTAATTTTTTGGACTTATAGTTCACCTGTTTAATTCTGTGTCTCCATGTAGTTTTGTGACATGACCCCACTCAAACGCTCCTGTACGTTCATCCACCCATCTCTTCAGCTCCATGATGCATCGGTCATTGACCTTCAGGACTATGATGTGCTTGAAAAAGTCACAGGCTGCAAATAAGTGATGAATCATGGAACTATGACTGATATCAATTAAGACATCGCCCTTAATATGACCTGCAGAAAAATCCAAATATTGAAATATAATTACAGAGAAATGAAAATGTCACAATATCAGTAACCAATATCTAAAAATACTACTATCATTGTGAGTTATGGACAGATTCCTCATTTGTAAGTTTTGTCTGGTTATCCCTGGTGATATTTGAGTTCTCGTAATAAAATAAGGGAGACATTTCCCAGGAAAATCTGCACAAACAGGTACATTTGAAATTTGCCTTATTCACTTATCTCTACCCTTTTCTTATTTTATGTTTTGACTTGTTTTACTTCTTTTTGTAGGATACTAGTATATGGAACTTTATCTGTATGAATTAGTACAACATACCTGTAAAGAAGAACAGCATGTAGAGATGTAGCCAGAGAAAAATGATCTCTTTTGATCTCTTTTAAAACCAACTAAAGAGAACAATTAGGATACATACCCTCTGTAAATGTTTTTATAAGATTTTCAATGGGAAATATCAACGAATCCTCTTTAGAGACCTTATCAGGGTTATCTGAAAAATAGCTTTGCAGATGTTGCCTGGAATCAAAGTCATCCTCATGGTAGAGCTTATAGGTGCCGGAATCCATGGTGTGATCTTGTATCAAAGGCAAGGTGACTCTTTCTATACCGGTGTTCAAGCGTTTTATATCATCCACAGGAATCAGTTTACCAAACTTGTTAAACTTATTTATCTTATCACGAGTTCTTTTCTTCATTTATGGAGTCATGAGATCCTGTTTTTACATGGTGATTAAAATATAACAAAAAAAGACAAATATGTTTAATCTATTAAGGACTAGGGACGAGCGAACCTGAAATATAAAGTTCCTGGTTTGTACCAGATAAAATATATCTTTGGACCGTGTTAGCCAGTATAGATAAAAAATTGTTTAAAAGAACCGAAGTCCTCAGTGGTTGATACCTTTTAATGGCTAACTGAAAAGATGGTAATAATAGCAAGCTTTCGAGACTACTCAGGTCTCTTCAACAAGCATGGTATAACAAAATCTGAAGAGTCACATATTTATACACAACAGGACATAGAATAGTGCAGTAAAGAAAAAAAAAAACAAAAACACAGAGTGTTCAGTTCTTGCACCAACCACAGACCTTTACTTGTTCCTCCGTTTTCAGTTCGTGTTTGTCATCTGAATAAAACTTGATAAATGACTTCAGACCAACCAATAAAACAAGCTTTTCCAGTGTGGGCACTTCCAACCCCATGAAAACCATGTAAGTGTTGGCATGGCTGTAATTGGCGGAGGCACTAGTGTTAAAGAAAAATAAATATAAAAAAATGACATGGGTTTTCTGCTCTATTTTTGATAACTAGGGTCGGTAAATCAGTAGCTGCAGGCTTCAACCTCCAGCAGTTTGCTTTACCGTTGCTGGTTATCAAAAATAGAGGGGATCCAACAATGTTTTTTTATTATTATTTAAATAAATAAATTTAAATAAAACAGTGTGTGGTCTGTCCTATTTTTGATAACTAGCAAAGGTAAAGCTGACAGCTCGGGCTGGTATTACCAGAGTGGGAAGGTCCATGGTTATTGGCCCCTCTAAGCCTGAAAATAGCAGCCTGCAGCTGCCCCAAAATTGACATCTTACACTAGATGTGCCAGTTCTGGCAATGTACCCTGCTCATCCTGATTACCCTGATGCTGTGGCAATAGTATTAATATATGGGGTTGATGTCAGCTGGGAATTGTCAAAAATCACAGCTGACATCAAGCCCTAGGTTAGTAGTGAGGAGTCATTTTTTGATACAGCCCCATTACTAACTTGTAAGTCAAAAGTAATAAACACAAATACAGAAAATCCTTTATTTGAAATAAAAAATACAGACACGCTTTGTGCTGTGTGCGCTCTACTAAAAGGACTTTTCAGCTGTGGTTGAGAGTCTCAGGAACACATTCCCCACCAATTTGCTCAGAATTATTGGGCATAAAACATAGAAAATTTCCCAAAAGTTTAGTTAAGTGGGCTTTACATGCTATGACATTGCTATCAATTGCTAGCGATATTGAGCGTGTAAGCACCCGCCCCCGTCGTGTGTGCGATATCGTGTGTTCGCTGCCGTAGCGAACATTATTGCTACGGCAGCGTCACACGCACTTACCTGGTCGGCGGCATCGCTGTGACTGCCGAACAATCCCTCCCTCAAGGGGGAGGGACGTTCGGCATCACAGCGACGTCACCGCGACGTCACTAAGAGTCCGGCCAATCAAAGCAGAGGGGCGGAGATGAGCGGGATGTAACATCCCGCCAACCTCCTTTCTTCCGCATTGTGGGCGGGAGGCAGGTAAGGAGAGGTTCCTCGTTCCTGCGGTGTCACACGGAGCAATGTGTGCTGCCGCAGGAATGAGGAACAACTTTGTTACTGCTGCAGCAACAATATTAGAGAATGGACCTCCATGTCACCGATGAGCAATTTTGCACGTTTTTGCAACGATGCAAAATCACTCAAAGGTGTCACACGCAACGGCATTGCTAAAGCGACCGGATGTGCGTCGCAAATTCCGTGACCCCAACAAGATCGCTTGAGCGATGTCGCAGCGTGTAAAGCGGCCTTTACTCTTTAAAGTGCATTTGCAATACTGGCAATAATCGGAAACCAATTATTGGTGTAACAAAACAGACTGTAAAATCACCCAATGCACAACCTAAATGTTTGTTTGTCGGGTGAAATGATTTTTCAGCTTACCTGTCACCCAAATGCCAATTAAATAGCAGAAACAGTTATACAGGGGAAGTAGCCCCTACAGATATCATGTACAGTTTAGCCTAAAGGGGCTGTCCAGTATAGAATGACAAGTCTGCAGTCACTCTGTGAATCCTCCCTATGCACTCACTGTGCACTGCGAGCATTCGCCGGTGCTGCACCAGAAAGGGCGGTCAAGTATGTGATATGCGGTCAGAACTCGTTTAGTGGTTGTGGCCTGTCTCAACACACTTGTATTGAGCAAGATCTTGCCCACTAGATGGATTCTACCCAGGTAGTATGTATACTGCACACTTGACCGGTGTTCCTGGTGCATACATCGGCTATTCTTCGCAGCGCAGTGAGTGCGCCAGAAGGATTCAGAAATTTGCAGTGACTGTAGACTTGTCTTTCTAGACTAGACAACTAATTTAATATTTGCTGAATAATCTACTTCTTAATATGCAAATGAGGGAGCTTTGGTGCACCCTTGGTGTGGCCTATGCCGTGGGGTGTCCTTATGCCCTTATATTTCCACATGAAAACCAGTCCCTTGTCTTGAATAAAAGCGATCAATTAGTTAGACTGGCAGAGGTTGTGTACAGAGGTTGCGATAAAAATTGACATTGGATGAGCCCAGCAGCCCATTCCAAGTGTCAGTGCGGGTGTGCACAATGTGGCTGTGGGCACAAACTGACACTGGATTCCTACGTGCCTTTGACTGCGATTTTATGCCCCAGAAGAGTAGCAAGGAAAATGCGTCACTGAGGAGGAGAGGGCCTAATAATGCGGGGGCATACTGTCTACTCTTTCAGCACCACTTGTATTTACTGTATATGTGACGCCCTGGGCAAGCCAGGGGTCACAGGTAATGACATCACCACACCCTACACCCCGGTTAGGCACATCTAAGCTAGACCAGAAATCCTTGTTGCCTTCCCCAGGGGCTGATGTCCACACCAGGGGGTGGAGCCAGGCGGTTGGTCTCCACCCACCAAGGAGTTCACAGTCCTGGAGGAAGGAAAACACAGGCAGTTAGAGTGAGGCTAGGGAAGTGAGAGGAGAGTTAGCGTTTGGAGGAGGAAGTGAGAGGAGTTGAGTTTGAGAGGTGGAAGTGAAAAGAGGAAAGTGACCGCTTAAGAGCCTGAAGTGAGTCCGGGTGTGTGCCCCGGACAGAGACAGCAAGGTTAGCAGACGGCGGTGACCGTCTGCAGGAGTGGCCTATCGGAGGTGCCGTGAAGACCGTGGACGGGTGGTGACCCAGCGGTACCGGACCGGTACACAAGGAGAAACCAGCACCATTGGTAGGGGCCTTTCGGATCCCGGCAAGGCTAGGAGTCGCCGTAAATTTGCCAAATCCGTCAGTGAAGGGGACCTCCGGGTTTCCAAACAACTAAGTCCCGATTGAAGGCAACAGTCCAACCGTATGAGAGAGACACCGCCACCGCCAAGGCACCAGTTTCTCAGGGCCAGCGCCTGCGGGCAAAGAGGGGCTCCTCTGGCCCATATCCAAGTCGGGGAGCGGGTTACCAGTGGGAACCCATCGCTACCAACATTACACAAGGTGCAGGGAAAGAGACAGTCACCGTTAACTACCGGGGAAAAGCAACAGCAGCCGTCCGTGGGAACCGTCTTTCCAGCCGTGTGTTTTACCGAGAACTGTGTCACCGTCTCAGGCTGAGTGAGTACCACCGTGCCGTGAGGCACAGCACTGCCCCCAAGCGACCCTGCACCTCACCAGGCCCCGCACCTGGCCTGCCATCCCTCATCCTCCACCCCATCACTGGGCACCGGGACAACTAACTCCTACCCACGGAGGGGGAGAACTAACAACTCTGCTGCTCCCTGTCACCGCTCCCGGGATCCCCATACAGAGCAGTGGTGGTGTTACCAAAAATCACCACAACCGTGGGTGGCGTCACGGACAATAAATCCCCAAAACCAAACCCCTTTTCACTCACGGGCGAGGAGCGCCGCTCGAGTCCCTGGGATCCGGCCCATCGCTCGAGCCACCGAGCAGCAGCGGCCGCAGCAGCAGCGGCAGCCGGACCCGAGAAGTGGGAGAGCGCAGCGTCCCCTCCTCCTCCCGCGACATATATACTTAAAGGGCAACCAAAAACAGACAAGTACCTGGCATCAGAACAAGCCCGTAGCCACAATTGTGCACTCACACTGACTCCAGATGCACGCTGCTGCGCTCAACCAGGGTCAGTGTGCAAGTGCAGACTTGCACTTTGATTTTAGACAGCACTAACTTTTACCAATGTAGCACTGACAATAAAGACAAAAGGTTGGCTTTAATATACAAATACCAAAGTGTAACAGCTCACCAAAGCAAAGCCCACACTAATGAGGCACCAAAGCTCTCTCATTTGCTTATTAAATAAAAGTAGATTTTTCTGCAAATACTATAGAAGCACTATGGTAATTTTCCCCCCTAAACCAGTGAAAATGTTAGTGTAGTGTAATGTTTGTGTGAGAATTCACTCACCGATTGCTGTTTTCTCAGGTGGCTGAGCGACCCTGAGCTGTGGAATCGGCTTCTTTCTTTGCTGAGCCACAGCAGGTTCGCTGTCCATGTGCTGAATATCTTTTACCTTTTGTTTCATTCTTTCTGACAGCAGGTGTTTCCATTTATCATTTAGTCTGTACTATCACACTCCGGTTGCAGCTATTTATACCTTCCACTTGCTGGTCTTCACTGTCGGCTATATGCTATTATGAATCCTGTTTGGAGGTCTAGTCATACTGCCGAAGATTTATGCCAGACAGAAGGAGAACTGTTTTGTCTGTCTGTCCTATTTATTTCTTCTGCTAAGTGTTAGGTTATAGGAGGTTTTCCTTTCTTACAGTGGTAATTTATTTTCTTCACTCTGCATTCGTGTCCTATGTTTTCTCACCTAAGTTCTCTGCTATCTATGCATGCCTTCCTTATTCAGGGTTACA
The DNA here is from genome assembly GCF_048569485.1 of Anomaloglossus baeobatrachus. NCBI lineage: Eukaryota > Metazoa > Chordata > Amphibia > Anura > Aromobatidae > Anomaloglossus > Anomaloglossus baeobatrachus. The sequence continues at coordinate 179,101,558 of NC_134363.1, read as the reverse complement.
GTGCTCTGTGCTTCTTTCTGATTCCTAAGGAGGTAGGAGAAAAACTTTTCAACCATTCAGGCAGCAGAGTCCAAGTTGTCATCTCCTAGTTTGCAGTCAGGGTTGTTCCAGCCTGCACAGGTGCCACCAGGGACTTTGTAGCTAGGAACCTTAGTTTGTACAGGAGCCAGTTGGGCTGGGTGCAGAAATATTGAGAATGAGGCTCTATTTTCCTGTGGGCATTACCATGAATTCATGACAGATTTCTTTGGCACAATTGTACCTGCTTATACCAGTTCTTTCTGTTGCTTCCACTTGGCTTTTGAACAACTATCTGATAATTCATTATACTCTTCTGTTGAAAATCTGGCAGTGAGAACCTGATCGTGACCAGTTTATGATGAGATTATGTTATTTCCACTTCTGGATTATGGCCTCAAAAGTGCTTACTTAAACTTTCAGTAGTTTAGAAATTCTGTAACCAATGCTATATGTATGTTTTCCAATAATATGGTTGCAAAGGTCTTGAGACAGCTCACTGGTTTTACCTTTCATGAGCTGTTTATTGTGTGGTACTTTGATAATGAGGCACCTTTTTATAGGCCATGAGTTGAACAAGCTGATATTATTTTTCATTAAAGGGAATCTATAACCAGGTTTTTGCCACCTAATCTGATAGCAGTATAATGTAGAGACAGAAATCCAGATTCCAGCGATGTGTCACTTACTGGGCTACTTTGTGTAGTTTTGCTGAAATCTCTAATCAGCAGGAAATTATCATTGAAGGATTACTTGACATGCTGACAGGTAGTCCAGAAAATGTATGAGGTGTGTATAACCCACTCCCAACACTGAATGGCAGCTTTCAGTGTACACTGTATATGAGCAGAAAACTGCCAATCATTAGTGTGGTACAACTCCACATTCGAATAACTGCTAGATCAGCAGAAGCGTAAACAAGGATTTTACCAAAATCACAGCAAGCAGGCCAATATGTGATACAACACTGGAATCAGACTCTATAGGGTGCTTTACACGCTGAGACATCGCCAACGATATATCATCGGGGTCATGGTGTTTGTGACGCACATCTGTCGTCGTTAGCAACATCGCAGCGTGTGACAGCTAGGAGCGATGATCAACGATCGCAAAAACGTCAAAAATCGTTGATCGTTGACACGTCGCTCCTTTTCATAATATCGCTGCTGCAGGTACGATGTTTGTTTGTCATTCCTGCGGCACCACACATCGCTACGTGTGACACCGCAAGAACGCCGAACATCTCCTTACCTGCGTCCACCGGCAATGAGGAAGGAAGTAGGTGGGCAGGATCTTCCGCCCGCTCATCTCCACCCTTTCGCTTTTATTGGACGGCTGCCGTGTGACGTCGCTGTGACGCCGCACGAACCGCCCCCTTAGAAAGGAGGAGGTTTGCCGGCAACAGCGACGTCGCAGGGAAGGTAAGTATGTGTGACAGGTGTTAGCGATGTTGTGCACCACGGGCATTTATTTGCCCATGTCGCATAACCGACGGGGGCGGGTTCGCTCGCTAGTGATCTCGCTAGCGAGATCGCAGCGTGTAAAGTGCCCTTATGTCTCTATATTATGCTGCTCTCATTTGGAGGAGCAAAAACTTGCTGACAGATTACCTTTCAGTGGCAGGATTTTGTTCTAATTGATAGATTTCAGCTGGTGTCATGATTTTCCATGACTTTTTTGCACCTCTTTTTCTTTATGTGTTCAATACTTTTTCCATGTCATTTCTCATTATTACACATAGCTTAATCTTTAGACATTTATGGTTTGATTTCCTTGCCTAAATGGATTGGATGGGTTGTCACTGGCGTCTGGTGAGAAATTCATGTCAAAAGCACCTTTAAAAATATATTTATATAGAAAATTGGTGACGTTACGTGTTTAATAGTTATTTCACACGCTGTATCTATTTTTCTATCGACATTAGGTGGATTAGTGTGAAAATCCTCATGGCTCCATGCCTCAGTCGTTGTAATAATATACTGGTGCTCAAAGAAGCAAATGCTTTTCAACAAGCTGTAAAAAAAACTATTCCTTTTTTGGAAGTAGCAAAATGTTTGACCTGTGGAAAGTGAATTGATGGCTCCATCTGTTAAAAATGTATCATTTTTTTTAGGGCGGAGCTGTTTGAGATATATTATAATTACCCTTGTCAGGGAAGTGTACCCATCAGCAGCAGCACAATTAAAAACACAATGGACAGGCAGGAAAAAAACATCTGTGTAGTGGCAGAGGTAGTAACAGCAGCAGCACAGAATGAAACATGATGAAAAGGCAGGAGGTAAAATGTCTGTTTAGTGGCAGAGGTAGTAACAGCAGCAGCACAGTATGAAACATGATGGAAAGGCAGGAGGTAAAATGTCTGTTTAGTGGCAGTGGTAGTAAGAGCAGCAGCACAGTATGAAACATGACGAACAGTCAGGAGATAAGCATCTGTATAGTGGCAGAGGTAGTAACAGCAGCAGCACAGTATAAAACATGATGGAAAGGCAGGAGAAAAACAACTGTGTAGTGGCCGAGGTAGTAACAGCAGCAGCACAGTATAAAACATGATGGACAGGTAGAAGAAAAGCGTCTGTGTAGTGGCAAAGGTAGTAACAGCAGCAGCACAGTATGAAACATGATGGACAGGCAGGAGATAAGCGTCTGTGTAGTGGCAGAGATAGTAACAGCAGCAGCACTGTATGAAACATGATGTGTTGTGAATATGTTTTCCAGTTTGGGGCTCCCTCTTGTGGTCTGTGCTGGCGGTGCAGTTGATTTGTGGAATGAAATTCACCCACCTGTAGAGGACTGGCAATCAGGGTCAGACTGGGACTGTATAACTGAGTAGTTTTCTCTTGTTACTTGCCGGTGCTCAATGGTCTCCTGTTTGTTAAGGACATTCTGTAACCAGCCCTGCTCACAGCCAGAACTCCTCTCAGATAAGTGGTATTTGTACCTCTGTTGTTTGTTTTCCACTTTCTTGTTGTTTTTTTCTGTTTAATACTAATGCTCGATTCCTATTTTTGTCTGTGTGGAGTTCTTGTTGGAATGGGATCATTCCCTGCTGGGAGTGTCTGTATACTTCGCTCCATGATTCTGCGATGTGTTTTGTCATGCTTGGCATTAATTCAGTCCCTCATCTATATTAGTTTTTTGGATTCCAGTAACATTTTAGTGCTGATTCAATGGGGGAGAGGTTGTGGGACCTCAGGATTTTTCCATATCAGAAGTGCTGGTATATATTAGGGTTTTTATGGTTGCAGACAGTGCTCCTTCCTATCCTTTTCTATTAAGATAGTTTGGGCCTCACCTTTGCTGAATCTGTCTTTTCTGGCTTTGTATTGTGTTTTTCTATATCAACGTAGCCTTTACATGTGGGGGGCTATCTATCTATCTTTGGGGACTACTCCAAGGCAGATTAGCTTTCTTATATTTCTATCTGTGAGAATATTTAGTTCTCCGGCTGTGTCAAGATGACTAGGTTATTGTAGCCTCATCCCATGGCTACTTCTAGTTGTGTGTCAGGATTAGGTCTGCAATTCTTTAAGATTTCAGCCACTCTGTTACTATTTGAGATTCTGCATTTTTTGATCCTCTTCGGTCCCTGAATCATAACAATGATAGATAGGCAGGAGATAAGCATCTGTGTAGTGGCAGAGGTAGTAACAGCAGCAGCACAGTATAAAACATGATGGATAGGCAGGAGATAAGCATCTGTGTAGTGGCAGAGGTAGTAACAGCAGCAGCACAGAATGAAACATGATGGATAGGCAGGAGATAAGTGTCTGTGTAGTGGCAAAGGTAGTAACAGCAGCAGTACAGTATGAAACATGATGGATAGGCAGGAGATACGCATCTGTTCAGTGGCAGAGCACAGTATGGAACTTAATGGACAGACAGGAAATGTCTTCTGTGCAAAGGCAGTGGTAGCGGCAGCAGAATAAGTAAGAAAGCATGCACCATGAAGACTCAATAACTTCTTTAAGGCATAATAAATGTTCCCTTATTTTAAAAAAAGGTTAAAGTTTTGTTGATAATTTTTTCATGTATAGAATAGAGTTCCTATCACAGTGTAGCAAGACAGTATTGCCATTGAAAAGTAATGGCTTATTTACTTTATCTGTGCAGTGTAGAGTGAAGAGATGTGGTGCAACACAGACACAGTGGTCCAGGCAGGGAGCAGGGAGCAGTGAGGGTGGGTGAAAAGGTGAACCATAAGGTATATTTTGGACCTTTCCATGACCCTCTACTTTTCAGCAATATAGCGGCCACAACTGATGGCCTTCTTGTTGAAATTGCATGGAGTTAATTACAAAATATCTGTATGCACCAGAATGTAGATTTTTGTAGAATTTAAGTAGAATTCAATTCCACTTAAATAAATTTGTCCATTTGTAGTTGTGACCATTAGTTAATTAGGTGAAGTTAATCAAGTTCTGCATGAAGTTTGATACAAATTTTGAGATCTACTGAAAGTTTTTTCTAAATTTCACCAGTTTGTACCGCCTGTTATAGTTGATTGGCAACGAGGTTTCTGTGCATGCCAACTTCATGAAATCATGACCCCTCCCTGGTGCTCATCACAGTCAAAAATAATGGAGAAGATTGAGAAGAGCAGGGATTTTGAGCATCGGAGAGCTAAAAATTTGGTAAGAAATTTGGTGATGGTGAAGAGCAGTGGAGCTGGATACGTGAGTGGTGAGGTGAGTATAACTATTTTTAATAATTTTTGGGGGGCAAAATCTGCATAAACAGGAAAATTGAAAATTTGCCTGATCGGCTCATCTCTAAACTCTATCTGAAATAGATGGAAGAATAAATTTTGTATCCATGTAGATCGGGTATAAATAACGAAACATCACATCCCTTCTAGAATTCATTCCCTGAAGGTAATTTCCAAATTCATGATCCAGTATGTTTTCCCAATAAGCAGATATTGGCTCAAGAAGGGGATTAAACGCAGATATCTGTAAAAAAAAATCAGTTTGCTCTGATTTTTGTTACGGCTTGCATTTAACTTGTGTTACATCCGACTCAACATGATCATTGCTTGCAAATCCATTTTATAAAAAATTACAGCAAGTAAGTATGAACTTTTTTGTCTTAGTAAGACCTGTTTCAGATGTTAGTGATTCTGGTACGTATGTGCTAGTTTTTATATGTACCAGAATCACTGACATACGCAGACCCATTATAATCAAAGGGTCTGCGCACATATCAGTGATTTTCACTAACTGTGTCTCCGAGCGGCATACATGTGTGTCCGTGTGCTCCACAAGGAGACATGTCCATTCTTTTCTGGCATCACTGATGTACCACAGAGCACACTTTGGTATGATCTGTGAAACACGTACCAGAAAACACATACATTTAAAATAAAAAGCTTTTTAAACCCACCTTCTCCAGCTCTGCTTATCTCTGGCCGCTGCTCTCTGCTGCTTCCTGCTAATTACTGTCATGCATATTCATTTATGCATGGCACCACGACCCGGAAGTAGTTGCAGAGATGACACAATGGCGGCCAGATGCTGCATTGCGGGACTCTTCAGCAGGAGCGGGGACAGGTGAATTTATCTCCATGTGCAATCACGGAGCACGGAGCACGGATTGCACATGAACAACCCACGTGTGATGTGACTCATGGCACACATGTCAGTGAAAAACACACGTTTTTCACTGACATGTGAAACAGACCCAAGGGACAGAAATAGGTGAATGGAACATCTGTTACCATATAACGGCTTTATTGTGTGCACTTATATCAAAGATACAACTCCTGTGTGGAAGACATAAGCTTGAATGGATGTTCATATGTAATTTGCAACTTATCAATTAGATTTTTCCTGGAATACATGGTGCGCCTCACTTTTTATAATGAAGACAAAACAGTTATATTATTAACAATTGTATCATGAACTAGACAAAGATTAAAGGGAACCTGTCATCACTTTTTTGGCCTATAAGCTGAGGCCACCACCAGTGGGCTCTTATATACAGGATTCTAACATGCTGTATATAAGAGCCCAGCCCGCTGTGTAGAACATAACAAAACACTTTATAATACTTACCTAAATGGTCGCACTGCAGTTGATGGGGCTCAGATGGGCATCTTCATCCTCTGGTGCCGGTGCCACCTCTTTCGGCCATCTTTGTCGCCACTTCTGTTATCCTCCTGAAGATCGTGGTGCATGACGCATCCGACGTTATACACACTCGCCAGCATTCAGATCCTGAGCAGGCGCACTTGGATCTGCCCTGAGCAAGACAGATCAAAGTATTGTAGTGCGCCTGCGTGGAACCGGCGAGTGTGTATGACGTAGACGCATCATTCACACAGCATTCAGAAGGAGGACAAAGATTGATGAAAGAGGAGGCGCTGACACCGGAGGACGAAGACGCCCATCTGAGCCACATCAACCACTACGACCATTTTAGGTGAGTATTATAAAGTGTTTTTTACCTTCTACACAGCAGCCTGGGCTCTTATATACAGCATGTTAGAATACTGTATATAAGAGCCCAGTGGTGGTGGCCGCAGCTTATATGCTGAAAAACCGGTGACAGGTTTCCTTTAAGGATATTAATCGGATTTAGCTTTACACATAACACTTGACATGGAGACTCGTCTTGTGTCATCTCAGACCTACATTTCTTTGTGAGCTGCAATGAATATGACGGCTTTATAATCAATGTGGTCGGTCATATCCGTTCTCTTCTTAACCACACAGTGGTCAATGATAAAACCTTCTCCAGCCAGAGCTTTCCTGACAAAATCCTCATCATAATTTAAAGCATGGAACTTGTGTTCCCCGACTGTGTAATATGTTGTCCCTAAACAACCAAGTAATATAATGTGTCCTCCAGGTTTCAACAATCTTGAGAACTTCCTCAGATATCTCATGTAATCATCTTGATCTTTGCTGATAACATCCAGGAACCAAGCAGTGATGACACAATCCGCTGGTGGTAAGACGATCGGATCCATTATATTTTCTTTCTCGAGGTCACATTTCACAACATGTTGAAGGGCTGATCTCACTTTTCCTACTTTGTCCTGAAATTGATCACTGAAACAAATAGGAAAAATGATGAAAGGGATTCTATCGCAGAGGGGTTGTACATAGAAATCATCGGGTCCCATAGCAGTAGGTATAATTGTCCCCCTCCTGAAAAAAGAATCAACCGGTTTACCCGCCGGCGATTTTCTGTTTTTCATTTTCCTTTTTCACTCCTCTTCTCCCGAGAGCCATAACTTTTTTATTTTTTTTTTTCAATTTAGGCATATGAGGGTTTTTAGTGGGACAAATTGTACTTTTGAAGGATACCATTCATTTTGCTCCATATTGTACTGGAAAACTGGGGGAAAAAATCCAGGTGCAGTGAAAATGCAACAAAAATGCAATTCCACGTTTATTTTTTTATTATTTACCATGTTCATTATACGGTAAAATTGATCTGGCATTATAAGTCTCCAGGTCAGTACAAGTTCGTTGAAACCAAACATGTATAGTTTTACTATTATCTAATTGGCAAAAACAAATTCAGAAGTTGGTGAAAATAAAAGAATTGTGTTTTTTTCGCCATTTTCAAAAACTACGTTCTCATTTTTCAAGATTTGGGGTTGTGTGTTGCTTATTTTTTTGCATCCTCAGCCTATGTCTTTAATTATACTTTTTTTGGGTAGATGCAATGTTTTGATCGCCTGTTACTGCATTTTAATGCACTGTTGCGACAACCAAAAAAGTATTTCTGGCATTTTTATTTTTTTTATTCACTTTTTCCTTTACCAATCAGATTAATAGACTTTTTAGGTGATTTTACCTCTTAGGTTTTGGGGTTTTTTTCATAATTTTTAAAGCTTTTTTTATGTTTTTTATTCATTTTACTAGTCCCCTGAGAAAACTTTATGCCTCCTCTGTCCGATCACTTGTGCTGATCAGAGCAATGGTAAAGCATTACTTAGTTCAACACAAAAAGGTTGTGCTCCTGTGAATTCCGACGCTGTGCCGGCATTCACAGGATGTGAGTCATGACAGTAATGGTAACATTAGCGGTTATTAGCTGACCCTGCGCTATCATGTAAACACATCGGCACCCCGTGATTTCGTGATGGAGCCAAAGATATCGGTGGAAAACAGTGCGATCCCCACAGGAGCACATTAGATTGCACTATCAGACAACACAATCTAATGGGTTAGCAGGCATGGGTGGATCTCCAGCTTGTTAGCCGCATATGTCTGCTGATCTGATCAGCAGACATGTGCAGGGGATAATGCCTGGTTTAGTGTTGTGCGTCATTAATAAGCCTCAATTCAGACATTGTGCATCTTACTTATCCGTGTGAGATGCACTTATATAGTGCTGAATAGCACGCCTGACTTAGGTTTCTGGCGTCATCTATAGGTTACAGTTAAGACACTGTACATCCCACCTATCTACAGTGTGTCCACCCATATTCTGTCCACTGCCATTAACGTGAGAACGGCGGCAGCTATAGGCATAGAAGTGGTGTCTAGGTATAGTAAAGCAGCCATGCGCTACACAATGAAACCACCTATAGCGCCACCTGGTGAAAACAACGGAGTTAGCATTTTTATTTAGAAAACGGAACGAGATAGAGAAAAAAAGAGAATTTACAAAGTTGTAGGGCATCATCAATTCAATACGAATTGACACCTTGCATACAGGAATGCTATGATTAGAACGTGTAACACTCACAAGGCTGCGGACGTGAAGCGATACCTCATGGAGACCTTCCTACAAGTCATTGGGTATGGTGGCTATGTGGAGTGGCCTCCGCTCACCTCACCTGACCCCATTGGACTTCTTTCTGTGAGGTCACATCAAACAGCAGGTGTATGCGACCCCTCCACCAACATTGCAGGACCTACAACGTATCACAGATGCTTGTGCAAACGTTTCACCTACCATATTGCACAGCGTGCAGCAAGATACAGTATGCTGTCCAGAGGCCAGATGTGCATTGCAGCTGACGGGGGCCACTTTGAGCATCAAAGTTAAATGAGTGCCATATGCGTGACCAGCATTCATTGGGGGGTCATGGGTTTCATATCATAGCATTTCTGTATGCAAGGGGTCGATTCGTATTGAATTGATGATGCCCTACAACTTTGTAATTCACATTTTTCCTTTATCTCTTTCCGTTTTTGAGAAAAAATTGCTAACTCCGTTGTTTTCCACCAGGTGGCGCTATAGGTGGTTTCATTGCATAGCGCATGGCTACTTTACTATACCTAGACACCACTTCTATGCCTATAGCTGCTGCCATTCACAAGTTATTGGCGGTGAACAGGATATGGGTGGACACACTGTATATTATGGGCTCCCAGTGCAAGCCTTATTGATGTGCAAGTTTTTTGCTGAGCAGCTGCCCCTCCCCCATAGCATAGAGGGTTGAGTGGTAGTGGCTGTGACATCAGCATCTTGCACCTGGGCTTCTGCCGCCTTCAAGAGGAAGGTGTATTACATTCTGTTTGTGCATGCATCATCTGGTCTGGCACCATTGGTAAGTTTTTTCTTTTTTGATACAGTTCTATGTGATTTATTTCAACATACGGGGGAGCCCAGGTCCAAATTTTCATGGGTGCCCATCGAACTCTAGTTATGACAATGACCTCTTACCTAAATGTGATCTTAACTGATCCTTACTGTGACCTTCTTACAGTACCAATTATTCTACTGCTACTAAGATTGAGAATTTTGATCCGAATGGATAAGTGTAGATTTTTTGTAATTTCATTTTGAATTGGCTGTGATTGCAAAATAAGGTATAAAAGATACACGGTATTACTCTAAAGGCCACTTTACACAAAGCGACATCGCTAGTGATGTCGCTGCCGATCGCACCCGACCCCGTGAGTTGTGCGTCATGGACAAATCGCTGCCCGTGTCATACAACATCGCTAGAACCTGTCACACTACTTACCTGCCTAGCGACGTCACTGTGGCCAGCAAACCGACTCTTTTCTAAGGGGGCATGCAGGCGGCGTCACAGCGACATCACACGGCAGGCGGCCAATAGAAGCGGAGGGGCGGAGAGCAGCCGAAGGAAAGACACGCCCACCTCGTTGATGGAGGACACAGCTACAGTGCTGTTAGTCGTTCCTGGGGTGTCTCAAGTAGCAATGTGTGCTGCCATAGGAACGACCAACAACCTGCATCCAAAAGCAGCAACGATATTTGAGATTAGAACAACGTGTCAGCGATCAACGATATGGTGAGTATTTTTGATCGTTAGCGGTCGCTCGTAGGTGTCACATGCAACGATGTCGCTAACGAGGCCGGATGTGCGTCACGAATTCTGTGACCCCAACGACATCTCATTAGCGATGTCGTTGCGTGTAAAGTGGCCTTAAGACTGCAGTCATATCTTTTTTACCAAAGTAACAATCACAATGGAATTCTCTTAGTTTTTGAACAAATATTTCACCTGTTTAATTCTGTGTGTCCATGAAGCTTTGTGACGTGGTTCCAATCAAACGCTCCTGTACGTTCATCCACCCATCTCTTCAGCTCCATGATGCAACTGTCTCTGACCTTCAGCACAATGATGTGATTGAAAAAGTCGCAGGCTGCGTACAGATGATACATAATGGAACCAAGACTGAGGTCAAGTAAGACGTCTCCCTTAATATGACCTGCAGGAAAAAATTCAAATATTGAAATATACAAAGCAAGAGGTGAAAAGTCGCAATATCAGTAACCAATATCTAAAATTACTACTGTTACCTATTAGGGTATGTGCGCACGTCTCTGCGTTCTACTCCGCAGCGTTTAAGTCACTGAATGTGCGTTTCAAAACGCATCCGAAAAGCTGCATTTTGAAAGCATTGTGCATGTGGAATTCATGCGTTTTGGATACTTGCTCTGCCATAGACAGAGTGGGGAAAGCATCCAGAATGCACAAAAGAAGTGACATGTTGCTTTTTAGAACGCAGCGTTTTGGCAAAATATTTCAGCAGCCGAAATGCTGCGTTCTAAAACGCAACGTGCGGATGGCATTTGCACAATCTTCATAGATTGTGCTGGGGATGCAGGGCGCATGCTTTTACGCTGCGTTGCAGAACGCAGCGTAAAAGCATGAAAAAAGCACACGTGCGCAACAGCCTTACTGTAAATTATGGGCGCATGTCTCATTTGCAAGTTTTTTCTTTTTATGCCTTGTCACATTTGAGACCCCAGATCATAATAAGGCCTGTTTCCCACGTCAGTAATTATGGTACGTAAATACTAGTTTTTATACGTACCAGAATCATGGATATACGCAGACTCATTATAATCAATGGGTCTGCTCACACAGCAGTGATTTTTCACTGACCGTGACTCCGTGTGGCGTACACGTGTGTCCATGGTTGCCACACGGAGACATGTCCGTTTTTTCTGGCATCACTGATGTCCTACGGACCACACTATGGTGTGGTCCGTGAAACATGTACCAGAAAAACACTGACATTGAAAATAAAAAGCTTTTTAAACTCACCCATCTCTAGCAATGCTGTGTTTAGCCTCTGCTCTCTGCTGCTTCCTGCCCAGCCAATTACTGTCATGCATATTCATTTATGCAGGCACAGCCAACCTGGAAGTAGCTTCAGAGGTCAGACAGCGGTGGCCGGATGCCGCACTGCGGGACTCTTCAGCACCACGAAAAGCAGGAGGACAGGTGAGTTTTTCGCCATGTGCAATCACTACGGATCACAGATTGCACATGTACAACCCACATGTGCTATGAATCACGGCACATGGAGGGACATATGCGTTTTTAACACTTCAGTGAAAAAGATCTATGCTTTTCACTGATGTGTGAAACAGGCCTAAGGGAAACATTTCCCAGGAAAACCTTAAAAAATAGGTAAATTTGAAATTTGCCTGATCTGCTCATCTCTACTCTTTTTTTATTTTATTTTCTATAACTTTTTTTTATCTTTGAATTGTTTTGCTTCTCTTTGGTGCAAACAGTCAAACATTTTGCTAAATTTGCTCCAAAAAGCCAGTGTACATGAAATCCCTTTAGGGTAATTAACTCTATACAGTTGAAACCAGAAGTTTCTATCCACTATCTATAAAGACACATCTGCAAGTTTTTTCCTCCGCTCTCTATAAATACACATCTGCAGATTTTTCTCTCCGCTCTCTATACAGACACATCTGCAGGTTTTTCCATCCGCTCTCTTTAAAGACACATCTGCAGGTTTTTCTCACTATCTGATATGAAATCAGAATAAACCTTTCCCGTTTTAGGTCCATTAGGATTACCAAAATTCTACTGCACTGCACTCATTGCATGTACCTGAGATCATTAGAACCAGGAGAAGGGGTCGGCAGCTCTGTACTTAAATTAATGTAATGAACTCATTATTCTATTTTCTTGGATTCTGTTCTTCCCTGGGATTCAAACTCCTAACCTCTAACATTAGAGGCAGCAGCAATAGCTATGAGCCACTGGCTACACTGTCATGAATTGGAGAATATTCTTTACTTGAATTTGCATTGTAATATTCTTCCTTACATGCACATTGTACTGGTACATCTCTAGATACCAGTGCATTTTTATATACTTTTTTTTTTTTAAACAATGCATGGCTATTATATCACTATGAATTAATTAGAAAAATAAATCAATAGCTCCTAACCATCTCAGATGTATCAGGACAGTCACAGATTTGGGTCTACACCCAGCTGTCCTGAGAAGCTTGCTAAATGTCACAGCCACCATGCCCCCTCTGAGATCTCATCCTGTCAGGAGAGAAAGATATTGCAACCGGTGTGTCTAGTGACATGGTTAAAGGCACAACTAAAAATTTGCCATGGTGCACAAATTTTGTCCTGCTTTTCATTTCTGTGCAAGTTGGAAAGCATGATATCGGTGTGCTTCTTAAAGCATTACGCAGTTTTCCTTCATACCAATAGAATATAATGTGATTCATTAAAAAATAGCAATGAGGTACTGGCTACACTTCTCATGTATGGAGAATTTTCTTTGCTTGACTTTGCATTGTAATGTTCTTCATTACATGCACATTGTACTGGTACATCTCTATATACCAGTGCATTTTTGAATACCTTAATTTTACATAAAAATATATGGATTCTTAAAGTATTACACAGTGCTCATTCATAGCAATAGGATATAATGTGATCCATTAAAAATAACAATGAGCTACTGGCTTCACTGTCATATATTGGAGAAATTTCTTTACTTTAATTTGAATTGTAATGCTCTTCATTGCATGCACATTGTACTGGTACATCTCTATATACTAGTGCATTTTTATATATCTTACTTTTACATAAAAATAAATGGCTTCTTAAAGTATTGCACAGTGCTCATTCATAGCAATAGGATATAATGTGATCTATTAAAAATAGCAATGAGCCACTGGCTACACTGTCATGTATCGGAACATTTTCTTTACTTGACTTTGCATTGTAATGTTCTTCATTACATGCACATTGTACTGGTACATCTCTATATACCAGTGCATTTTTATATACCTTAATTTTACGTAAAAATATATGGCTTTTTAAAGTATTACACAGTGCTCATTCATATCAATAGGAAATAATGTGATCAATTAAAAAGTCTTATTTGCATGCTGCGATAAAAATCGGTGGAAATTGACCTGAAGTGTTCAGATTTTTATAGCTGATTTTAACTGATGCAATGCATTGCAAATCAGTATCAAAATCAACTTTCTAGAAATCTGCAGCAAAATCAGGATTTAAAAATGTGTAAATATGAACGTCTCCTTACATCAGGTTTAAGAGTAACTGAACCAATAACTGAAATATTTGTAGAAACTTTTATCTTCCTCAACATATTTTCCAGGGTTCTGAAATTTACGGAGAGAAAAATAATTCCATTATTGACCCCAGAAATTCTACACTATTCATCATATTAAATAATCCTAGCTTTGTTCTACTTCTCTTGCTCGATATGTCAGCATTGTCCTTTCCCCTTCTGATTGGTATAACCACTATAACTCAAATTTGCCTAATTTGTATTTCGTAAACAGAATGATTAGCATACATACCCTCTGTAAAGGTTTTTGTAAGATTTTCAATAGGAAATATCAAGGAGTCATGTTCAGAGACCTTATCAGGGTTATCTGACAAGTAACTCTCTAAATGTTTTCTGGAATCAAAGTCATCCACATGGTAGAGCTTATAGGTGCCGGGATCCATCGTATCACAGGCAGTGACTGCACCTACACCGGTGCTCGAGGTCTTTATATAATCACCAGGAATTTTTATACAACACATGTTAGTAATGATTACATTTACTTATCATATCACAAGTTTTTAGCTTGATTTATGGAGTCATGCCATCCTGTATTAACATGGTGATTAAAATATAGCAAAACGCATAAAATTATATTTAACTCAAAAAGGACCAGACTTTCAGGAATACACACAATTTTTGAGTTTGTTTTTTGCCATTGAAAAATGTATACTATTTTGTCTATGATTGCACATTCCCTGTGACTAATGCGGGCGTCACATGGGACGATCTATTGTGCAATTGCACGAGCGATCGTACCTGCCCCCGTCGTTTGTGCGTCACAGGTAATTAGTTGCCCGTGTTGCACAAAGTCGTTAACCCCCTGTCACACACACTTACCTCCCGGACGACCTCGCTGTGGGCGGCGAACATCCTCTTCCTGTAGGGGGAGGGACGTTCGGCGTCACAGTGACGTCACACAGCGGCCGCCCAATAGAAGCGGAGGGGCAGAGATGAGCGGGACGTAACATCCCGCCTACCTCCTTCCTTCCTCATTGCCGGCAGGATGCAGGTAAGCTGTGTTCATCGTTCCCAGGGTGTCACACGGAGCAACGTGTGCTGCCTCGGGAACAATGAACAACCGGCGCACAAAAGAAGAAACAATTTTTTTGAAAATGAGCGACGTGTCAACGAGCAACGATAAGGTGAGTATTTTTGCTCGTTCACAGTCGCTCGTAGCTGTCACACGCTACGATATATCAAACGATGCCGGATGTGCGTCACTTACGATGTGACCCCACCGACATATCACCCGATATATCGTACCATGTGACGCCCGCATTAGCCTGGCGAAACATAGGACAGGATGCCTCACCACCATAGGGTCTGTATGGAGATTCTGAGTACAATTTTGTATTCCTGGTTGGTCTTTATTGTTTTCCTGACCACCTTTAGTGCTAGCTGACTTGGGTATCCTGTCTAGTATCTGGTACACAATGCTCACTACTTAAAGTGCCTGCAGTGAAATATGGCGATGACAATGTCCTTATGTGGGGCTGCATAAGTGCTGCTGTTTTCAAGGGCTATGTGTCATTGATGATATCATGAAGTCAATGTAGATACAGTTGAAACCAGCAGTTTCCCTCCGCTCTCTATAAAGACACAAATCCAGGTTTTTCCCTCCGCTCTCTATAAAGACACAAATCCAGGTTTTTCCCTCCGCTCTCTATAAAGACACATCTGCAGGTTTTTCCCTCCACTCTCTATATAGAC
Source organism: Anomaloglossus baeobatrachus (assembly GCF_048569485.1). Lineage (NCBI taxonomy): Eukaryota > Metazoa > Chordata > Amphibia > Anura > Aromobatidae > Anomaloglossus > Anomaloglossus baeobatrachus. The sequence continues at coordinate 179,086,047 of NC_134363.1, read as the reverse complement.
ATCTGCAGGCTTTTCCCTCTGCTCTCTATAAAGACACATCTGCAGGTTTTTCCCTCCGCTCTCTATAAAGACACATCTGCAGGTTTTTCCCTCTGCTCTCTATAAAGACACATCTGCAGGTTTTCTCCTCTGCTTTCTATAAAGACACATCTGCAGGTTTTTCCCCCCACTCTCTATACAGACACATCTGCAGGTTTTTCCCTCTACTCTCTATAAAGACACATCTGCAGGTTTTCCCCTCCGCTCTCTATAAAGACATATCTGCAGGCTTTTCCTTCGCTTTCTATAAAGACACATCTGCAAGTTTTCCCCTTCACTCTCTATAAAGACAGTTCTGCAGGTTTTTCCCTCCACTCTCTATAAAGACACATCTGCAGGTTTTTCTCACTATCTGACATGAAATCAGAATAAACATTTCCCGTTTTAGGTCAGTTAGGAACCAATATTATTTATATTTGCCAAATGACGGAATAATGAGAGAGAGAAAATGTTTTCAGGCATTTTTATTACTTTCTGCAAAGTCCAAAGATTACATACACTAAAGGCCCCGCTACACGCAATGACGTATCCAACGATATATTGCCGGGGTCACGGATTCCGTGACGCACATCCGGCATCGTTAGCGATGTTGTTGCGTGTGACACCAATGAGCGACTGTTAACTACTCACTAAATCGTCCATCGTTGACACGTCGTTCCTTTAAAAAAAAACGTTGATTGTTGAGAACGCAGGTTGTGACACCTCGGGAATGATGAACTACAGCTTACCTGCGGCCACCGGCAATGAGGAAGGAAGGAGGTGGGCGGGATGTTACCTCCCGCTCATCTCTGCCCCTCCGCTTCTATTGGGCGGCCGCTTAGTGACGCCGCACGAACCGCCCCCCTTAGAAAGGCGGCGGTTCACCGGCCACAGCAATGTTGCTAGGCAGGTAAGTCCGTGTGACATCTCCTAGCGATATTGTGCGCCACAGGCAGTGATTTGCCCGTGACGCACAAATGACGGGGGCAGGTACGCTCGCTAGCGATATCGTGTATCGCTGCATGTAAAGCCCCCTTAAGAGTACTATGCCTTTAAACAATACGGCACATCCCACATGATGATGTCATGTCTTTGGAAGCTTCTGATAGGTTTATCGGCAACATCTGACTTAATTAGCGACACACCTGTGGATGTATTGTAATGCACACCTGAAACACACGGCTTCTTTGTGTAGCATGATGGGAAAGTCAAAAGAAATCAGCCAAGATCTCAGAAGAGAATTGTGGACTTGCACAAGTCTGGCTCATTCTTGGGTGCAATTTCCAGATTCCTGAAGGTGCCTCGTTCATCTGTACAAACAACTATAGGCAAGTACAAACAAGGTGGTAATGTGGTAATGTCCAGCCATCATACCGCTCAGGAAGGAGACGGGATTTTTTTTTATACTGTGAGTCAGGGTTACCACCCTTTTTCACAAGCACCTCTCATGGTCAAACACTGAGTGCAAAATGATTCTTTTGATATATTAGCCCAAAAGACGGCGATCCTGTGAGCTAATTCCCTAACCATGCCTCAGTGTACATATTATACCACTATATGGACACCATATGACACTATGAGCACTAGATGCAATTGCAGCACTTTGATTCCCAGAGAAGCAGTGTAAATACAGAATATATGCAAAGATCATTTCTTGGAAGGCTCCTAAAATGCCTAATTAGTAAATATGAGCTTGTAATCATCTGACTGTGATTAATGGAGTCATTCTCAACAATAATGATAGCACATGAGAATCAGGAGAACTGCTATCTGAAGATCATCTGCTAATAGCCAAGTATATATATATATATATATATATATATATATATATATATATATATATATATATATATATATATATATAGTACAAAGTCAGATAACATTGACAGTTTTATTTAACCCTTTACATTGTTCACTGCATCCCTTGTGTTGTCATGTGCCACTTTTCTATGACAATGGCTGGGATTATGGAAATTTGAAATCCAGCTGCTGTATTCCTGTTGTGAGCCATAGCCATTACAGAATCACATATTTCTTTCTTTTAAACCTCATCACTTCCCCCTGTAATAGTTTTAAAGGCCAATTCTGACCATGGATAAATGGCAGATAAAAAAAATAGCCCCAGAAAACAAAAAAAGAAAATCTCTGTTCACACCTATTGGATGTTTGGGTCAGTCTTTTTGTATATTTACAAGCAAAAAGAAAAGTGGAGCCAGCACATCTGAGAGTGGCATGCATCATATAAAAGTGTAAATTCACAAATTTATTCCAACTGTACTATATAATACAAAATGAGATTTTTAGAAAACAATTGATCAATTTTTTGAGCCACCCCTGCCACGTCACGGCAAATCTCAATAGTGGGGCCCTACTCTATATTATATATTTAATTGTGCCATGCGACCTCATAGATAAATTAAAAGTAGAACCATATTAGAGCAACACATACCTGTGACCTTTATATAACCACTTCCATGTTGCAAAAAGAAGCAACTGTCGATAAAAGGCAGCCCAGGTGCCGACATGCGCAGCAGACGCCACACATACCAGGACAATGTCAGAACTGGCCTTCACAGTGCCAGACAGTAACCATAAAAAAGGCGGACCAGACCCAAGTATGGTGCTTAATTAGTATTGCCTTTGGAAAAAGGGTGAGGAGGCTGAATGTGAACAGCCACCAACAGGAGAAATATTTGTAAACCAACATCAGGCGTGCATGGTGCGGTGGTGGACCGTTTTGTATATTTGTAGTGTATGGTTGGCGTCACACGCTACGATATGTCAGGCGATATGTCATCGGGGTCACGGATTCTGTGACACACATGTGGCATCGTTTGACATATCGTAGCGTGTGACAGCTACGAACGACTGTTATCGAGCAAAAATACTCACCTTATCGTTGCTCGTTGACACGCCGTTCATTTTCAAAATGTCGGTCCTCCTTCTGTGCTCTGGTTGTTCATCGTTCCAGAGGCAGCACACATCACTCCGTGTGACACCCCGGGAACGACGAACACGGCTTACCTGCATCCCGCCGGCAATGCGGAAGGAAGGAGGTGGGCAGGATGTTATGTCCCGCTCATCTCCGCCCCTCCACTTCTATTGGCCGGCCGCTGTGTGACGTCGCTGTGACGCCGAATGTCCCTCCCCCTTCAGGAAGAGGGTGTTCGCTGCCCACAGCGATGTCGTCTGGGAGGTAAGTGCGTGTGACCGGGGGTTAACGACTTTGTGCGCCATGGGAAACTAATTGCCCATGACGCACAAACGACGATGGCGATTACGATCGCATGATAGATCGTATGGTGTGATGCCGCCCTAGCTCTTTCTGATTGAGCATGCCGCCTTATAACCAGGCTATAATTAATAACCTATGTTTATTGATTATATAATTTGGTTGTTGTGGTGTTTGGATTTATTATGGGCTCTTGTCCCAAACATTGCTTTTAATTGTTTTTAATAACCTTTTGCAACCAATAAAGATTACTTGTATTTTATTACTCAGTGGACTGCTTCTGAATGCTGGTCTCTTTTTCTTCTTCTTGTCAATTATGATTGACCGGTATTTAGCACCCCTGTTTCAGTTGTGATTATTACTTCCCATCACTTGTTCTGCAACTCCACGTTTTTATATCCATTGTGTGTGTGTGTGTATGTGTTTGGCAATCTAATGTGAGAGTGTTGGCCAGAAGGAGGGAGGACCTGCTGGGAGCGCCCGCTGGAGATTGCAAGAGGACCTGGGTCCCACGCAGACTCCCGAACTCTGGGAACTATGATGATTCTGGGAAGGTGGATCTGCAATTTTTTGGGGGTAAACTTTTTTCCAACCATGTTTCTCTGAGAATAAGCCCTACCTAGAAAATAAGACCTAGAGCTTTCTTAAGGGCAAAAAAAATAAATAAGACAGTGTCTTATATTCGGGGAAATACGGTATTAACCTTGTGTAAAAACAGCTCTGTAATTGTCCAATAATAAAAGTAATCATGAAAAATACAAATTGCGTAAAAATTTTGCACACAGTGTAGATGTCTGCCTACTTGTTGCCAAGAGGTTTTTCAGAACCCACGATTCAGTTTCATTAATTGATTCTATGAAATATGTGTCATTTTTAAGTTGTCTGATTTTTTCATCATTGAATATTCCTGTCTTCAGTTTTCCCACGGTAATGGCTGCTTTACATGCAGCAACATCATTAGCGATGTCGCTCGTGAAAGCACCCACCCCCGTCGTTTGTGCGTCACGGGCAAATCGCTGCCCGTGACGCACAATATCGCTAGGCCCCGTCACACGGACTTACCTTCCTAGCGACATCGCTGTGGCCGGCAAACAGCCTCTTTTCTAAGGGGGCGGTTCGTGCGGCGTCACAGCGTCGTCACATGACAGGCGTCCAATAGAATTGGAGGGGCGGAGAGCAGCCGCATAAAAGTCACGCCCTCCTCGTTGCCAGAGGGATGCAGGTACGGTGTTGTTCGTCATTCCTGGGGTGTCACATATAGTGAACGACGAACAACCTGCATCCAGCACCAGCAACGATATTTGGGAAATGGACAACGTGTCAACAATCAACGATTTAGTGAGTATTTTTGCATCGTTAGCGGTTGCTCGTACGTGTCACATGGAACGACGTCACTAACGAGGCCGGATGTCTGTCACGAATTCCGTGACCCCAACCACATCTCGTTAGCGATGTTGTTGCGTGTACAGCCCCCTTAAGTCCACATAACTTATGCACTGTGTATTCAATGCACGAATCGACAGTTTTTCTAAGTTTTTACAAATTGTTTCATCAGGCGGATCTTTACATGTAATGGTGGCAGGATGATGCTATCCAGTGCTACAAAAGGCTCATTGATTACATTTTGTCCTCCATCCACCATATATTCCCTCGGAGGTCAACCTTTTCTTGCCCAATGTTCATCTTTGGCTCTACTATCTGAAAGGCATCAAAAGCAAGGATATTTTTGTGTAGTCACTCTGTTGACCAAGAAGAAAATTGACAATATTCAGCTCTACAAAAATCATCAAGTGATGTTTTTGGTCATTTATATTTTCCAAGGCTAATGAGATGTCGTTGGGGTAACGGAATTTGTGATGCAAATCCGGCCTCGTTAGCTACACTGTTGCATGTGAAACGCAGGAACGACCGTTAACGATCAAAATTACTTACCTAATCGTTGATCGTTGACGCATCATTCCTTTCCCGATTATTGTTGCTGTTTCAGGATGTCGTTCCTGCAGCAGCACACATCGCTACGTGTGACACTGCAGGAACGATGAACATCACCTTACCTGCGGCTGCCCGCAATGAGGAAGGAAAGAGGTGGATGGGATGTTCGGCCCACTCATTTCCACCCCTCCGCTTATATATTGATGCCGCTGTGATGCCGAACAAACTGCCCCCTTAGAAAGGAGGCAGTTCGCTGGCCACAGCGACATCACTAGGCAGGTAAGTATGTGTGACAGGCACTAACGATATTGTGCGCCACTGGCAGCAATTTGCCTGTGACGCACAAATGACGGGGGGCAGGTGCGATCGTCAGCGACATCGCTACCGATGTCGCTGTGTGTAAAGTGGCCTTAAGATGTCCTTGTACTATTCTTTCATTCTGGGGGATTCTGCAGCAGAGAGATCCTTTACAAATTGGACTCAATTTCTTTTAAATTCAAATATATCTAACAAACTAGAGCTGATGCGTTCTATCTGATTCCACTTTCGAGATCAGCTTCCTAAATAATCCCAGAAACCAAGAGACCAAAGAAAACACTTGGTTTTTGTGATCATTGAAACCTATATTATAATTATTAGTATATGATGTTACCTAAAATTATGAATGATTTTCAATTATATTACATGATGCATGCATATTGTTGCTATTTATTTTTTTAATAGTAATATGACCTATATGGCCTAAGCAGTTGGCTAGGAGGTAGCTGAAACAGAGGAGCTTACCCCACATTTGGTATCATGTCCCCTGAAGAGTCCTGGTGGACGAAACATGTCGGGACACCACAAGGGTCACAATAGTTGTTCAGCCTAGCTTAATAAACTGTGAACTGTCCTTGTAAGGACAGGAGTTTGTGGGTGTCAGTTTAGCCTATAGTTTTTCCAGAAGTCAATAGGGTCAGTGATGTTCCTGAAGGACCCTGGACCATGGTACTGGCAGAGACTGTTCACACCATGACTCATGCATATTTGGTGAGACCATTCCAATTTAAATAGGATTGTTAGTACACGGCTGACCACTGTCACTGTGAAAACTGGTTTTTTTTAGTATATTGTGTTTTTTCTATTTCTTTTTTTTACAAAGGACCACGGCCCAACTCTATGGAAAAGCACAAATACTCATTTGTTTATGTTTTTTTGTGTTTGTTTATTGTGGTTTTTGTATAATATTTATTAGTGGCATCCTCAGTGACCCACTTTCCGTTTTGTCTACGGACACCACAAATAGGAGGGATACCTGTTTAATATTGGTCCACGAGCTAGTGGGTTTCACTCCAGGAGTTTGATGCTGTTGTTTTTGTGGAGGTTTTCCAACCTTTTTAATGTATATTTATTAAAGTTTAAATTTTAGTCATTTTTGCTATGCTCCTAATATGACATTTAGGTAAATCGGACGTCTGTTACCTTATACCAGCTTTATTGTATGCACATATAAGGGCGGCTTTGCACACTACAACTTCGCAGGTGCGATGTCAGTGGGGTCAAATCGAAAGTGACGCACATCCGGCGTCACTTGCGATGTTGTAGTGTGTAAAACCTTTTTGATACGATTAACGAGCGCAAAAGCGTTGTTATCGTATCATCGGTTTATTCTCCGACATTTCCATAATGCCGGTGCAGCAACAGGTACGATGTTGCTCCTCGTTCCTGTGGCAGTGCACATCGCTGTGTATGAAGCCGCAGGAGCGAGGAACATCTCCTACCTGCCGCCGGCTGCAATGAGAAGGAAGGAGGTGGGCGGGATGTTTACATCCTGCTCATCTCCGCCCCTCCGCCGCTATTGGCCGCCTGCTGTGTGACGTCGCTATGACGCCGCACGACCCGCCCCCTTAGGAAGGAGGCGGGTCGCCGGCCAGAGCGATGGTCGCAGGGCAGGTGAGTGCATGTGAAGCTGGCGTAGCGATAATTTTTGCTACGCCAGCTATCACAAGGATATTGTACCTGCGACGGGGGCGGGTACTATCGCGTGTGACATCGCAGCATCGGCTTGTGATGTCGTAATGTGCAAAGCCCGCCTAATACTAAACATCCAATCCCTTCACGAAAGACAGAAGTGTGAATGGACGTTCATCGGTATTTGGCACCGTATAAATGATATTTCCCCAGGGATACACTTTGTATAATGAAGAACAGTTACAGTTAGGTCCAGAAATATTTGGACAGTGACACAATTTTCGCGAGTTGGGCTCTGCATGCCACCACATTGGATTTGAAATGAAACCTCTACAACAGAATTCAAGTGCAGATTGTAACATTTAATTTGAAGGTTTGAACAAAAATATCTGATAGAAATTGTAGGAATTGTCACATTTCTTTACAAACACTCCACATTTTAGGAGGTCAAAAGTAATTGGACAAATAAACCAAACCCATATTTTTATTTTCAATATTTTGTTGCGAATCCTTTGGAGGCAATCACTGCCTTAAGTCTGGAACCCATAGACATCACCAAACGCTGGGTTTCCTCCTTCTTAATGCTTTGCCAGGCCTTTACAGCCGCGGCCTTCAGGTCTTGCTTGTTTGTGGGTCTTTCCGTCTTAAGTCTGGATTTGAGCAAGTGAAATGCATGCTCAATTGGGTTAAGATCTGGTGATTGACTTGGCCATTGCAGAATGTTCCATTTTTTTGCACTCATGAACTCCTGGGTAGCTTTGGCTGTATGCTTGGGCTCATTGTCCATCTGTACTATGAAGCGCCGTCCGATCAACTTTGCGGCATTTGGCTGAATCTGGGCTGTAAGTATATCCCGGTACACTTCAGAATTCATCCGGCTACTCTTGTCTGCTGTTATGTCATCAATAAACACAAGTGACCCAGTGCCGTTGAAAGCCATGCATGCCCATGCCATCACGTTGCCTCCACCATGTTTTACAGAGGATGTGGTGTGCCTTGGATCATGTGCCGTTCCCTTTCTTCTCCAAACTTTTTTCTTCCCATCATTCTGGTACAGGTTGATCTTTGTCTCATCTGTCCATAGAATACTTTTCCAGAACTGAGCTGGCTTCATGAGGTGTTTTTCAGCAAATTTTACTCTGGCCTGTCTATTTTTGGAAATGATGAATGGTTTGCATCTAGATATGAACCCTTTGTATTTACTTTCATGGAGTCTTCTCTTTACTGTTGACTTAGAGACAGATACACCTACTTCACTGAGAGTGTTCTGGACTTCAGTTGATGTTGTGAACGGGTTCTTCTTCACCAAAGAAAGTATGCGGCGATCATCCACCACTGTTGTCATCCGTGGATGCCCAGGCCTTTTTGAGTTCCCAAGCTCACCAGTCAATTCCTTTTTTCTCAGAATGTACCCGACTGTTGATTTTGCTACTCCAAGCATGTCTGCTATCTCTCTGATGGATTTTTTCTTTTTTTTCAGCCTCAGGATGTTCTGCTTCACCTCAATTGAGAGTTCCTTACACCGCATGTTGTCTGGTCACAGCAACAGCTTCCAAATGCAAAACCACACACCTGTAATCAACCTCAGACCTTTTAACTACTTCATTGATTACAGGTTAACGAGGGAGACGCCTTCAGAGTTAATTGCAGCCCTTAGAGTCCCTTGTCCAATTACTTTTGGTCCCTTTAAAAAGAGGAGGCTATGCATTACAGAGCTATGATTCCTAAACCCTTTCTCCGATTTGGATGTGAAAACTCTCATATTGCAGCTGGGAGTGTGCACTTTCAGCCCATATTATATATATAATTGTATTTCTGAACATGTTTTTGTAAACAGCTAAAATAACAAAACTTGTGTCACTGTCCAAATATTTCTGGACCTAACTGTATATTTTATACACTTCTATCATGCACTAGACACTGATTAAGGATATTATTAGGATTTAGCTTTACATATAACTTATAACTTATACTGTATCATCTAAGACCTATTTCTCTCTGTGAGCTGCAATGAATATCATTCCCGTATAGTCCGTAAGGTCACTCACAGCTGATCTCATCTTAACCTCACAGCCATCAATAATAAAACCTTCTCCAACCAGAGCTTTTCTGGCAAACTCCTCATCATATTTGAAACCATGGAACTTGTCTTTCCCAATTGTGTAATATGTTAAGTCTAAAGCCCCAATTAATATAATGTATCCTCCAGGCTTCAGCAATCTTGAGAACTTCCTGAGATATCTCATGTAATCATCTTGATTTTTGCTGATAACATCCAGGAGCCAAGCACTGATGATACAATCTGCTGGTGGTAAGACGATCGGATCCATGATATCGTCTTTCTCGAGGTCACATTTCAGAACATGTTGAAGGGCTGATCTCACTTTCAATTCTTTGTCCTGTAACTGATCTCTGAAAGAAATGGGAAAAATGATGAAAATTATTGTCCCACAGTCAATATTGAATAGGATAGCATTAGAGCTAAGTGGATCATCAACTTTCAATGTGAGAATTAAAATGTAACTTTTCATGGATTTTTTAAAGGACAAAATATGAACAAACAAATGGTCTTTAAAAGATTGGCGATCATGTCATGCAATTGAAGCAATTGAATATTATCACTATTTTATGCTGTGGTTACTTCAGCTGACGCCACAGTATCTTACCCTATAGAGGTCATAACTTACACTACCCGAAGCACAAATACAGACTTGACCAGAAATACAGTAGAAAACACGTGTGTTGGAAATATATTAATGCACAGTTGTAAAGCATTAAGCACTGAATCACTATATCAGATGATTGTGTTATAGCTCAATATATCAAAATACAGTTACATAGTGATATACAATGAATCACCATCCAAAATGATTCCATTATAATGCAACCCAAATAAGCAACCACATTATGTGTAGAGGAATAGACAGTGATCCAAAATGTTCAGAACCAGAAATCCAATCAAGGCACTATCTTGATCGACAATGGTCATATGCATTAGTTTTGCTAGCTCTCAGGGTTAAAGGTGAGCAAGTTACCTAGTCTGGTCCATATCTAGTCTGTATCTGGAGATAGCTGCTTGGAAGTTTGTTTGGTGTCTTCCCATCCTTAACCCCTTAACGACCGCGGGCCGTAAAATTACGTCCTAGCGGTCATAACGTTACTGCCCGCGGTCTCCTGGTAGCAGCATGCTGCGATCAGCGCACATCTCAGCTGATTTTCACAGCTGAGATGTGTGCCTGCTAGGCACGAGCAGAATTGTTATCTGCTCGTGCCATTTAACCCCTGTAATGGCGCTGTCAATATGTGACAGCGCCATTTTAAACGCGATAGCGGTAAAGTTTTACTTACCGCCCGATACTGGAAGTCACGTGACATGATCACGTGACTTCCGATGGTTGTCATGGTAGCATAGGGTCATGTGATGACGCCTGTGCTAGACATGAACTACTTTCACTTTCGCTTTCCACGAAGGCCAGGGAAGCAGAAAGTGCACGTATCTGCTGTTTACAGCTGTGTAGCTGTGATCAGCAGATAGTGCAGAGCGATCGGATTGCTGATCGCAATAGCCCCCTAGGGGGACTAGTAAAATAAAAAAAAAAGTAAAAAAAAAAGTTTTAAAAAATTAAAAAAAAACAAAAAAACATAAAAGTTTAAATCACCCCCCTTTCGCCCCATTGAAAATTAAAGGGTTAAAAAAATAAAAAATATACACACATTTGGTATCACCACGTTCAGAAACGCCCGATCTATCAAAATATAAAATCAATTAATCTGATCAGTAAACGGCGTAGCGGCAAAAAAATTCCAAACGCCAAAATGACGTTTTTTTGTCGCCACAACTTTTGCACAAAATGCAATAACAGGCGATCAAAACGTAGCATCTGCGCAAAAATGGTACCGTTAAAAACGTCAGCTTGAGTCGCAAAAAATAAGCCATCACTGAGCCATAGATCCCAAAAAATGAGAACGCTACAGGTCACGGAATATGGCGTAAAACGTGCGCCACTTTTTTCAGACAAACTTCCGAATTTTTTTTAACCCCTTATATAAAAGTAAACCTATACATGTGTCTACGAACTCGCACTGACCTGAGGCATTATACCCACACATCAGTTTTACCATACAGTGAACACAGTGAATAAAATATCTCAAAAACAATAGTGCTATCGAACTTTTTTTGCAATGTTTCTGCATTTGGAATTTTTTTGCCATTTTCCAGTACACTATATGGTAAAAGCTAAGGTTTCATTGAAAAGTACAGTTCGTTCTGCAAAAAATGAGCCCTCACATGACCATATTGACTGAAAAATAAAAAAGTTACGTCTCTTAGAAAAAGAATGGCAAAAAAAAAAACGGAAAGCGAAAAATCGGCCAGTCGTGAAGGGGTTAATTCTCTTTTTGGTTTGCCTCACTTATCTTTTCCGTTACTCCTTCCTGTAGTTTGGTATGCATTGTATTTGTTTACCCTTATTTGTCTCTTGTCTGTCTCTTTTACCCTTGGCTGTCCTTTGTATCTTTATCCCAGAGTGGGACTAGTGTTCCTGCTTTCCTGCACACAAGTCAAGGTTGTATTCAAGGAAATACAGGGATAGGAGCGTGATTGCGGCATAGGGGGAAATAACCCATCTAGGGATGGCAAGGAACTCAAGGTTGCTCAGAATTGCTCAGGTTAAGTGCAAGGGGTTGCTCTTTTCTATTCTTCCCTAGTAGTAGTTCTTCGCTTCCTCCAGTCATGCTTTGTGCTGACCAGTGCCTTGATGGAGCAGGTCAACCAAGAGCTGCCCTGGAGTGCTACCTAGTGCCTATCGCCAGACAAGTCCAACCTCACCAGCTGAGGCTGTGATGAACACTGGGTAGGCTCTTAGTCACGCTCCTCCGGTGAAAGCCTGGTTCTGGGGGTTGCAATTCTACATCCCTCTCTCCCCTCCATCTTATAGCATGACACATTTATTCTGGAGCTACAAACATTGAGAATTTTGATCTGAGATGATAAATGTAAACTTTTCTACTAACATTTACAATTTCATTTTGAACTGACTATCATTGTAATATAAGGTAGACAGAAAACACATGATATTACGCTAAGACTGCAGTTATATATTTTCTAATGTAGAAATAAAGAGAGTAAAGCGGGCTTTACATGCTGTGATCTCGCTAGCGAGATCGCAAGCGATCGTACCCACCCCTGTTGGTTGTGCGACACGGGCAGATCGCTGCCCGTGCCGCACAACCTTGCTTAACCCCGTCACACAGACTTACCTGCCCTGCGACGTCGCTCTGGCCGGCGATCCGCCTCCTTTCTAAGGGAGCGGTTCGTGCAGCGTCACAGCAATGTCACACGGCAGGCATCCAGTAGAAACGGAGGGGCGGAGATGAGCGGGACGTAACATTCCGCCCACCTCTTTCCATCTGCATTGCCGGTGGAGGCAGGTAAGGAGATGCTCGTCACTCCTGCAGTGTCACACATAGCAATGTGTGATGCCGCAGGAACGAAAAACAACATCGTTAATAAGCAGAAAACAATTTTTTGTTTCAGGACGATCTCCCTGCGGCAAACGATTTTGACCGCTTTTGCGATTGTTTAAGGTCGCTCATAAGTGTCACACACTGCGATATGACGCCGGATGTGCGTCACAAACACCGTTACCCCGACGATAATTCATTAATGATATTGTAGCGTGTAAAGCCCGCTTAAGTTCTCATTTTTGGACAATACATCACCTGGTTTCTCCTATGTCTACATGAAGTTTTGCAGCATGCTGCCAATCAAATGCCCCTGTTCGTGAGTCCACCCATCTCTTCAGCTCCATGATGCATCTTTCTCTGGCCTTCAGCACTATGATGTGTTTGAAAAAGTCACAGGCTGCAAACAAATGATGAACCAGGGAACTATGACTGAGGTCAATCAAGACGTCTCCATTAACATAACCTGCATGGAAAAAAAATGCAAATTTTATTTTTTTCATTGAAACATACATATATATTGGTGGAAAAGTCAAGATAACAGGATTGACCAACACTGTTAATGTAAATTATGAGCAGAGTCAACATTTACTGTTTTTTTTATCAAATTCTTCGAAATTGTGCATGTTGCATCTGCAAGTTCTCCAGAAAAGACCGTTACACTTTGAAGGCTGTGTGAACTTGCAGCAGAATGTCTGTCTGCTGCTAGCTTCTTATGAATCGTTCAACGGTCATCATCCAGTGTTTGATGGCAAGGAAACAGTAGCAATAGAGTGGAAACAAATATATTATCAGGTATCCTGATAGCACAGATGGGTCTTTCATAATGTAACTTGACACAACAAAGCTGATAGTGTAATAGCAAAAAAACAAAAACATACCAGTATCCCCCAACAGAACAAATCAAAAATTGAATCAGCAGCCACCTGTATACGCTAATATGTGTGCAAACATTAAGTATTTAAAGTGCCATGTTTTCCCGAAAA